>NW_028317916.1:4289000-4614750 GCF_062004578.1 Staurois parvus
TGAGTGAAGTCATTGACTACTGATCTCAACTATATGTGATCAGTGATGTCACCCAAGATCATTACTGGCCAGTTTTCTTACAAACAGAATATCGAAGGGTTCTTTTATTTTGTGGTGGTTGTGCTACAAAAGCAAAATGGCAAACTGCAAAATGACAGACTATTAGCCAATGCTTGTGTTATGTCAGGTTATGCTTGCGTTATGCCCGTTCTAAACTACAAAAGGGCTGGGTTCAGGCACCTGAGCCCAAAGCTCATTCCAGAATTTGGTCCCCATACACTTTAATTGTGCTTGTTGCTATGATTGTAAGCTCCAAGGAGCAGGGCCCTCGAACACCTTGTGTTTTGTATTGTTACTGTATTGTTTCATGTTTACAGCGCTGAGCAAACTTTTTGGTGCTATATAAATGCTGTATAATATAGTAATAATGATTGGGTTTCATGAATTTCAAACATGATTTGATTAAGACTAACTATACATGGATCAAAATGTATGTGATTTTCATTCTATTTATGGGGACAATGATGTACAGGAGTTGATCTACCAATTGACTTCTGACAATCAGCCTGTCAGATAAATTCCATTTGATCAACGCACTGGCTAGAGCTGACAGTTCTCATCAGTGTATTCTGATGGCAGGCAAGTCTATCTTCCTTCAGAGAACAATAGTTCAGCAGGAGTGATTCTCTCATCTACAAGTATTCAAGTACTGAATAGTTCAACCCACTGGTTGCACAAAGAAAGCAGAATCATCACAAATTGAATCTGTGCAGATTCACCCATCCCTATTAGAAAATAAACATATTTTTTACCTTTTTATTTGCTAATTTTTCAACCATAGTAAGCTACAGTCCTAGAGACTGAACACTTTGCAAGGCTGTAAGAGTACCCATATGCAAAAAGCAAGCATCGTTTGATCAGAGAGTAAACATTGTTCACCCTTAATAGCTGTATTAGCTGAATTTAAATGATTTGGAATGGCTAAGATGCTTTTACAAATCATAAGATAAGGCATTGCCAACTATGCAATCAATGTTATCAGTTTGATATTCTTGTTCTGAACTTTTAGGAAAATGTGCTTCTAGGTTACAATATTTTCTAAAATGTTATATACAGCTGTGTTCTATAATAATTATTACAAAGCACTGAACAGAAATTCTAAGCTGCTAAAAACTACAACTTTTGATGCATTAGGACGTATATATGAAGATGATGGACTTATATAATGGTATTGGAATGCTGATATATATTAGTGTTTCCCTGGTAAATGTTGTTTGGGAATATGTCATATTTTGTAGTAAGTAACATTTACTGCATATACCTACAATTCTCATAAAGTCTTTTAATAGATAGGATGAAGTAATAGACAGGTCAAAGTAATAGTTGGATTTTCTATTGCCGGAGGTGACTGTCAGATATTGATTTCAGTTCTTTTAGGAACATGTCAAGAAGTGACACTGAAAAGCTGAAGAATGACAGTAAACCTGTCCTTATGATGTCAACTCCTATCAACAGTTTTCTTGTGTCAGAGCTGAAGTGGAATCTTTCTGCAGTTTAATGAAAACCTCTGATTAAAATCCTAAATAGTTTTCTTTTTGAATTTCTGTCCTTTGGACAAAAATGGTGTGATTTCACAGTTTAGCCTACAGTAATAATAATGTGGTTGGGAAATCTAATCTGCCCTAACTCAAAATGATGATGAACTATCAAATCAGCACTGATGTTCTACACATTGGTATTAAGTAATTAAAAGTGATGCACAAACAAATATTTAGGAAGCAAAATAGGAACATTTAGCAGAATTAGTTACTCTTTGTGAGATATAAACATTTGCATTTTACTTTGTGTTGAATTTAAATAGTGTTAAACTAATGATCACACATTATCACGGTGAAAGAAAAAAAAAAAAAATTTAATTGCTCCTATGGATTTCTCTTTCTTATCACCTTGCTAATTGTTGCAACTATTCTAAGCAATTTAGCTATACTACACTCATTAAAATTAAATAATTTTCAGGTTCACGTTAATTGAAAATGGCATGAAGTCTCCTGGAAGCAAAAAGTACAAATTAATGCAATGCTTTTCAGATTAACAAGTTTAGTGATTTATTTTTCAAGTGAAATATCTATGTTAAATTATTTTATACTATTAGGTATAACACTGTGTGCTTGCAAGATAGAACACAAAATACTCAAATTTATTGATATGAAAATTGTGTTACAACATTTAGCCCTTTTTTTACAGCTTTTACAAACATGTTAAATAATAAAACTATACAATTAGATTTATGTTACTGTAGCTAATAGGGATGCAGAAAACATAAACATTATTCAGTAATCACATGAGCAGGAGTTTAGAACACTCGTCTTTTAAAACGGGGGTGAGTCTCTGAGTTTTTTCACCCACCACATGTATGTTTTCTCTGGTTTCCCTCCTCAACTCATAAACATGTTAGTAGATTAGTTGGCTTCAGTTCTAATTGGCTGTACTGTATGGGGTGGATTTACTAAAGGAGTAGAGAATGTTCAGTTTGTATGAGGAGTAGTGTCTGTTCACTCAGTTTAGAAAATAAGAAGAAACTGTGTTTACTTATACCAAAGCCACATGCTAGTCAAAATCCATTTTTTCAACTTCCCATGCCCATGTTTGGACTCTTTTGTGCTTATTTGGTGGCCTATACTCCTTTTTAAAAAAATGAAGAATGGTCAAAGAAGAGCAAGAATGAAGAATGGTCACACGAGGAGCAAAAGACACCATGGCAAAGGATATAAAAACAGGATTTTTGCCTGCACATGATAAGATGATTGAATTGATAACAACTTTAACTCACTAATTTACTTTAATTCACTAAGCAAAGCAAGCAACAGAAAATTTCCTATCAAATATCCACCATCATTTTCCTTTTCTGATGGACTCCATGACAGCATATGCCTTTGCTCCTACCGCATAGGACCCCGCTCCCATAAGTTTTGAGTCTGAGCCAGAGGCTGCATTCTGTAACTAGCCTACTCATTATACTAGGAGGGGACTCATGCTGCCATGGAGTCCATCAGGAAAGGAAAACTTTGGTAAGTATTCGATAGGAAATGTTTTGTTTTCCCAACAAACTCCATTGCAGCTTATGTTTGGGAACAAACTAGCCTAAAAAACAAGGGTGGGATGCCAAAAAAGTAGGGTTTCAATCATAGAACTTAGCCAACAGAAACCTTAGAAACCACATGTCATCCCCATACAAATATTCCTGGCTTCCTTTCACAGGGAGCCCACAAAGTCTACACACTCCTGGTTGAGTCCATTGTTACTGCTTTCTTAGGAAAAAGGCTCTAAGCCCTATAAGCCAGTTGGCTAGCTGGAATGACCCATCCAGGAGGACAAAAAAAGAACATGACCTCTGACTGAGCCTTAGCATTTATGGGAGTGGGGTCCTATGGGGTAAGAGCAAAGGCTGAGCTAACCAAACATATGCTGCCATGGATTCTGTGTGAAAAATAAGTGAACTTTACAAGGTGAATATGCGCTAATCTTTTAGTAAATTATCACCATCATGTGCAATATGTTAATAAAAAAGACAAATATTGGAAGACTGGCCAGGTGGGATTTGCATTTATAAAATATACCATCGCAGTCTTCGCATATTTGCTTGTCTTTCACTTGCTTAAAGTGGACCTTGTACTTAAAGTTATCTAACCCCTGTTTATTAACAAACCTTTCTCCCAAATGTCTCTGCTTTAGCTCCGCCCCATAGCAGAATACTGCTACAGGGTGGCAGCTGTGCACAAAGTCATGTGTATATATACGTGATTTTGCATTTCCGGGTAGGGGTTGTGCGCGAAGTGCACGCTCGCCCTACCCACGCCGCCGTTCGCGGCTGTGGCTGTTAATCACTGAGTCCCAGCCGGTGATTACTTGCCAGCACCTGGTGATTGTCGAGGATCTCCGACGTGGGGGAGAACTGTTAGTAAACAAAACAGTTCTCCTCCCTGTCAGCTCTGGCAGACTGCTTAGCATGGCTGTGCACAGCACAGCCATGCAAAGCAGTGTGCTTACAGTGAAGCAAACACACAGAATATAATGTAAAATGACATACAGCACACAGTTAACCCTTTGATCGCCCCAGATTTTAACCCGTTCATGCCCAGTGCCATTAGTACAGTGTCAGTGCTTTTTAATAGCACTGATCACTGTATTGGTGTCACTGGGGATGTCAGTATCACCAAGTCTGTTCCCCCCCAGTGTCAGAATGCCCACCGGAGTCCCGCTATAAGTCGCTGATTGCCGCCATTACTAGTAAAAATGTAGCAGAATACATTCTGGCCTAAATTTATGACAAAATTAGTTTTTTAAAATTTTTTTACTGGGCATGTTTAATAGCAAAACGTCTTGTGTCGCAGTTGTATATGCGATATATGTTTTTATTGACTATTTTTTTTATACAAAAGTGGGGTTACCCTTTAAGTATTTTTTACTTGTTACTAGTGATGGGCCAAACACCCCTGTGTTCGTTTTGTGGTCGAACTTTCAAACCTAATGAACGAACTTTCCCCCACAATCCAAAACAGACCCTTTAGGCCTGGTCGGAAGGTAAGGAGGGACCCCACAGTAAAAAGCACTGTCATATTGTGGCGAGTGATCGGAAGGTGTGGACAGGTCGGCGGGCCTTATCAAAATCTGTTGTTTTGTTTTTTGTTCAATTAATGGAATTTTTCAAAAGACCAGTCTCTTTATTTTTTATTGAATTTCACCCTTTAGTGAATGGGTATTCACAAGGGGGGCATCAGCAGGGTGCCTCCTTATTTAACCACATGCCGCCCAGCCACTGTAGAAATACGGCGGCAGGGCAGCACGGCTGGGCAAAACCACATTTTAAAACGTGTGTTTTTAAAACAGGTAGGGGGCTTGCGCGAGGCGCGCCGCCGCCTTACCTGTCCCGCCGATCACAGCCGCGGATGTCAGTCGCCGGGTCACAGCCGGTCGTTACCGGCTATGTCCCGGCGATCGGCGGCAATCGCTGACAGAGAGCACAGCTGCAGTAGCTGTGCTTTCTGTCAGTTCCCTGACAGCTCCAGGACACGCTGATCGGGACAGAAGAGTTTCTCTCTCCCGTTCAGCGGTGTTCCCTGCAATACACACCCCCGCCCCCTAGTAAAACACTCCCCTCACACAGTTAACCGTTTCCAATGTCAGAATGTCCGCCGCAGTCCCGCAGTCCCGCCATAAGTCGCTGATCGCCGCCATAAGTCACTGATCGCCGCCATAAGTCGCTGATCACCGCCATTATTAGTATAAAAAAAAACTAAAAATCCCAGGTATCTTTACCGCCATTTGTAAACGCTATAACTTTCACGTAAACCAATTAATTTACATGTATTGGGGTTTCTTTTTAGCAAACACATGTCGCAGAATGCATTTTGGCAGAAATTTATGACTAAATTTGATTTTTACATTTTTTTTACTGGACATGTTTTATAGCAAAAAGTCCAAAATATTGTTTTTTTTCCTCAAAATTGTCAGCCTTTTTTTTTATAGCCCAAAAAAAAAAACTGCACAGGCGATCAAATACCACCGAAAGAAAGCTCAATTTGTAGGAAAAAAAGGATGAAAATTTCATTTATGTACTGTATTGCATGACCGCGCAATTGTCCGTTAAACTAGCGCAGCGCTGTATAGCAAAAAAATGGTGCAAATTGCAGTATCTATACCATAGTTTGTAGACGCTATAACTTTCACACAAAGCAATCAATATATACTTATTGGGATTTTTTTTTACCAAAAACATGCAGCAGAATACATGTTGGCCTAAATTTACAACTAACTTTGAGTTTACTATATATTTTTTATAGATGAAAGTAAAAAATATCATTTTTCTTCAAAATTTTGGCCTTTTTTTGTTTATAGCATGAAAAATAAAAAGCGCACAGGTGATCAAATTACACCGAAAGAAAGCTCTATTTGTGTGAAAAAAAGGACGTAAATTTAGTTTGGGTGCAGCATTGCATGAACGCGCAATTATCAGTTGAATTAGTGCAGCGCCGACTAGCAAAAAGAGGCCTGGTCATTAAGGGGGGTAAATCCTCTGGAGCTCAAGTAGTTAATTGTAGAGGATTTAACACTCCGGAGAAGCGGAGCCAGATGCTCTACCATTTCCATAAATGTGGTGCACAGATCCTACTACTTCAGGAGACTCATTTTTGCTCCGGTGGTATCCCAGTCCTCCGCAATCATTACTATAATCAGTGGTATCATAGTACTAATCCGCAGACTAGGTCTAGGGGGGGTGTCAGTAACCTTTCATCATACCTTCGGCCCGGAGGTCTTGATGAAAGGAGACTCATTTTTGCTCTGCCAAATACCACCAAAAGAAAGCTCTATTTGTGTGAAAAAAAGGATGTAAATTTTGTTTGGGTGCAGCATTGCATGACCGCGCAATTATCAGTTGAATTAGTGCAGCGCCGAGTAGCAAAAAGAGGCCTGGTTATTAAGGGGGATAAATTCTCTGGAGGTCAAGTGGTTAAAGGGGTACCCTAATGTTAATGAGCCCCCCTGCCCACAGACCCTGACAACCACCAGGCCAGGGTTGTGGGGAAGAGGCCCTTGTCCTCATCGTCATGGGGACACTGTTCCCATGCTGAAGGCATGTGGCCTGCTAAGCTGCAGGGAGGGAGGGAGCTTGATCGTCCCCCCCTTTCCTGCCCTGCCAGGCCTGTGCATGGATCAAGGGTCTGGTAGGAATTTAGGGGGGATTCCAGATCCCCCCCATTTTTTGGGTGTAGGATTCCCCTTAAAAGTCCTACCAGGTCTAAAGGGCCTGGTATAGCTTTTAGGGGGAACCTGAATCACCTTTTTTTAAAAAATTTTTACCGAGGCATCCCTCCTAATCTTCCTACCAGACCTAAAGGGCCTGATATGACTTTGGCCAATCATGGCTCTCATAGTACATTGTGCTGTGATTGGCCAAAGCTTTGCACCTGCCCTGTGGTCAGGTGCATTGCTTTGACCAATCTTGGCTGTCACAATGCACTGTGAGAGTGCAGTGCATTGTGGGGCACTGGGCGGGCGAGCAGCCCATCGAACTTACATTCGACTCGAATATTGAGCCCAGCACTGCTTGTTAATGTTATTCTGTTTAACCTCTTGCCGTCCGCCTGCTGTTTATAAACGGCAGGGCGGTGGCAGTCCAAGGTCGGGTTGCCGTTCCTAAACGGCACCCGCCTTTTCTAGCTGTGCGCGCTCCCTAGGAGCACCACCGCGATCCGGTGTCCGCTGTGTCCTCCGGACACAGTGAAACACCGATCATCGGACGGGACCTCTGTACGAGGTCCCGGTCATGTGATCACTGATTGGCGAATCAGTGATCACATGCAAAGTAGTAAGCAAGATGTCACTTGTGACATCATTGCTTACTACGTGTGAAATCTGTGAATGATCACAGAGGTCACATGGTACAAGGCTATTCACAACAGCCTTGTACCATGTGACAAGCTGTGACCAATCACAGCTCACTCAGTATTTCTCAATGACTGCAAGAATGCAGACAGAGAGAAAGAGAAATGATTGCTTTTACATCCTATATGGGTGTAAAAGCAATCAGTGTAAAAAAAAAAAAAAAAAATCTTCATCACCCCCCACAAGTAGTACAGTGTCACCATGGTGACACTGTACTGCTAGGGTGACAGTATGTAAAAATAAAAAATAAAAATAAAAAATAATATAAAAAAAAATAAAATAAAAATGTAAAAAAAAATGTTTAAAAATTATAATGTTTGGTTATAAACTAATTTGGATTTTTTTTTTTTTACTAAAAAAATAACGGAATAAATTTTGGCCAAGATTTAGGATGAAATATTATTTATTTGCAAAATTTTATTAAAAAAAACACTTTTTTTCAAAATTTTTGGACATTTCATTTACATAGTAAAAAAAATAAAAATCCCAGCGGTGAATAAATACCACCAAAATAAAGCTTTATCTGTCTCAAAAAAATGGTAAAAAATTCATATGGGTACAGTATTGCATGACCTCGCAATTGTCATTCAAAGTGTGATAGCGCTGAAAGCTGAAAATTGCCCTGGACAGGAAGGGGGTAAAAGTGTCCGGACAGGAAGTGGTTAAGTTACCTTTTTTTAAATGGGGTGGGAGTGGTATTAATTCATAGGGCTTAGATGATTTTTAGTGCAAGTTCTACATTAAACGTTGCTGTCACCTAATGTTTTCAAACATAGTAATAACCTTTGCAGGCAATTATAGCTTTTTATTAAATTACTGATTACATCTCATAATTGGAATATATTTATTTAGTGCCATTGCTGTCATACATCAAAAGGATAGGACCTTCCGAGTATACTTGGGCTGACAATGACCTCATCTATCAAATAATTTCAGTGTATTATCTGAAGAAGGGAAAGAATATTCTATCAGTAAGGCAAAATTAAAGAAATAATCTGTTTTTGTTTCTGGTAAATTTACAAGTGACACAAATCTAGAATTTTTACTGCTATCATGTGGTTACACCCCTTTTGCACCTGCTGGATTATATACACATAGAAGCTATTGGGATTTGAACACAGGTATACCTTTCTTTTATTGCATTACAGGTCAGTGACCAGACCCGAGACTTGTAGCTCTCATACAACTTGTGTCTATCTGCCCCATATTGGCACTATATCCACTGTAGCATTTGCGTTTTGAACACAGCAGAATAGGGACTGGCCAGAGAAGGATTACTTTGATGCAATTGGCCAACCTGGAACATGTATTGCAATGTATGTGAACTAAAGGTCCCCTATTTTTTTTATTGCAAAATTTGCTAGAGAGGGTGTGTTGCAGTGTGTAGACGGTTCATCCAGAATATTTAGTGTCACCATGTGGTCACACCCCTTTAGAACCTGCTGGATTATATCCATGTGGAAGCTATTGGGATTTTTGATTTCTTTTTTTACAAGTGAAATGTAGACTAGTGTTTCTAGGACATAGGTAATAATATTGATATCCTGGAGGACTTAAGATTCTTCTTGTTGCAAAGTGAATGTTTCCATAGCTTAGTTAATAGAGTAATGCTAAGTTTACTTCAATCACTGAATGTACAAGCTAAACTTCTGTTAGGTTTACTTTCCTTTGCATATAATTGGGTATTCAAAGTGAACACAGCTTCACCTTGTTTATTAAGGTAAGTGATCCTTCCCTACTTCTATGCTATTTAGTGGACTACTGATATGATCTACTACATTGTTTGTCAGACTTTTTCCTGTCAAGGCACTCTTTAAAATTCTGGACAGTTCTAAGGCACCCTTTAAAATTATGGACAGTCTTGAGGCACACCATTCTAAAATTTGAAAAACAATTTTAATAGTTTTCTATAACGCAGCAACATCCACACATGTAGGACACCCAACATTAAAGGTGATTTATTCTTCCAAAGCAAATACACTTCTGCACACTGGTACTGAGTAGTATTCCAGTGTTTCTTTTCTCCCTCATTTTTCCTCCATCACTGAGCTAATGCGACCCCAGCAATGATGGAGAGGGACAGGGGAGGGTCAAACTAGGATGCTGTGCAGGCAACTGACATTCTCCTTATCAACTGATGATGTCATTGGTTGTCAGGACATTGGCGGCTAGAAGGTGGTAATGGTGCACAATGAAAACCTGTGGCTTTGTGTAACTAAAAGGCAGGCGTGTTCCACCCACTAAAATAAGAAAATTCAAGCGAGCGCTCATAAAACCAGCAGCTAGAACACTCAACGAATCACAATGACCTCGCAAGACAAACTGTAAGATATAGTGCAGTGCTAAAAATTGAATCGTCATTTACCGGCGCGACCACAAGGAGGTTCGGTGGCCATTTTACTTCTGGGTCAGTACAATATCATTTCTCTTGTCATCATCTGGCAGTTTTATTTTGGCAATTCTATTTGTACTTGCACCCTTGTTTTTATGTGACCAAATAAAAAAGCATCAACCTACTGCACTATTGGCACTCCCTCTTGTTTTTGACCCTCTATTGAGGGTTTCAGATCCACAACAGCAGTCTGTCAGTTCATCCATCATCCAGAGGAGGGAACCCATTGTGTATTACTTCACCCAAGGCTGATGTTTTACCCCCGATGGATGTACCACCTGCTGCCAGCCATTCCAGTTGATGGTCACTTATATGCGCATTTTTAATGCGCAGTCGGTGAGTGCGCATTTCTGCTATATGATTTTTTTGGGCATCAGTGTATTTCAAAAGAGGAAGCTCTTCATGACTATGCACAAGATTTTATGAACATTTATTGAACTATATGATGATTTATTCAATTTTTAGCACTGCACTATATCTTACAGTGTTCCACCCACTAGCTTGTGTACAAGTTTTGGGCAATTTTTAGACATTTTGCCAAGGCACCCGTGAAGAAACCTCATGGCACCCCAGGGTGCCTGGGCACCCTGGTTGAGAAAGGCTGGTCTACTGTATGTATGTTACTATGAAATACATACTGTATACTAGCAAAATCATGAGAAAGTGTAGAAAGTAGTAGATTCAGGTGCATGGTAATGTTCGCTGATTAAAAAATCCGAATTATGTAAGCAAACTAGACAGCTGTATCTCCAAATACATAAAGTATGATTTTTTTTTTATATACCCTCTTCATAACCTTCAACAAGTAAAAACAATGTACACTGTAATGCGGCATATCTGGTGTTTCAGAGTAGAGATTATAGGGGTATATCTCTGACTACCAAGAAAGCCACTAGCTCTGAAAACAAGATCAAAGACATATCTCATAATACATCTAGGCAATGGGCAAGGAACAAAGAGTATTAGAACACCACCCACATCCTGTATCTTCAGAAAGATTCAAATTACTATTTGTACATCAAAAGAGAACACTCACCATGTTTATTAATAGTCTCGGGGGGGTTCATATATAATGCATTGTTTGTGTATTTTATTGTCATATATTAAAAAAGATTAATATCTGGAGAGAAACTACATTCAACAAAATAAATAGGAATCAAACATGACAGCTGGCGAATCTTAATACCTTATTAATTGATACCTAGAGGAAAACATGAAAGGAAATAGTCAAAGACTGTAACTGTAAATATATCTGCAGGGAACACACTCTCCTTTGTGAACTTTACAAACATCCTGCCTGGAGAAAAGCAGAGCCGAGCAAAATTAATATATAACTCAGAATATAAATAAAAGGGTTCCTTAAAAAAATCAAGAATATAATATGGGGTTTATGATGAGATTTATGAATAAGGAAACATACTGTAAAGGATTAACGATCATTTAAAATCTCAGGCTGGCTCCCAAGAGAGTAGCCATAAATTTCTTTGTATTTGTGCAGTGTTTTTTTCCTTCTATTAGCACTGAAAATGATGACTGTGTACACATAAATATAGATATTGATCATATCCTTTTATATTTTGTCTCATCATGGTAAATGGTGTGAAAAGGATCACATCTGTTAAGAAATTCCCAATGAATCGCAATAATGATGCAAAGCCAAACATTACCATAAACTGTAACAGTAACTCAGTATGAAATGGGCAGAGTTTTACAAAATGTGTGCTATAATTAAAGAAACAAATTAGAAACTAAAAAATACATAATTCAAGACAAAAGTGAGGTAACAATATAATAAAATCCAAATATATATATATATATATATATATATATATATATATATATACACACACATACATACATATACATGCAATAACTTGGAATTGATTTACTAATAGGCAATTTACTGCACAAGAGAAGTTGCACTTTGCAGGAGAGTGAAAGGAATTGGCTCCTCTCGTTCCTTCCTGTAGCTACCGACTCCCGTCAGTCCCCTGGCCCTGATCAATGTCTGTCTACAGGCCTGGAGTCCCCTTTGAGACACAGGAAATTGCACACAGACACAAGGTGGTATCTCAGAAGGAACTGAATTTATTCTTCCGTGTTCAAACTTATATATGAAACTTAAAACAATACATGGAAATATAAGAACCAATCAATTGACAGGTATGCATTGACCAATCAGAATATTATATACGTCAGTAATGCCCAATCATTTAGCATTTATGTTAATTATTATTATATACGTCAAACATTAATATAGAAAGTAGACAACTTCCCTTTTAGCGCTGGCTATAGTTTATTAATACTCTTGCAACAGGAAAAAAGCCCACCGCAGACTTTCAGTCTTGTGCTCGGTAGAGGAAAAAAGGAAGTTACATCTGAAGGGAAAAGAGGAACCTCAGACTCTTATCGAAAGTAAGAAACAGTCTTAAAACACAAATTCATCTTTAAGTACTGACATAAATCTCAAAATGGATTCTTATCTTAAAATGGCAGATCTCAGGTCAAGAGACAATATGGCGGTATGGTAATGCTGAAAGGCTAATTCCTTCAAACCCCCTCTTAGGTCACGCACGTGACCTTACACCTTTTTTACAGGTTGGTACCTGGGGCCCTTAGTAGGTCCTTTATCAAGATACTGATTCCACATGGTTCTAGTAATGGTGGCGTCAATAAGTTTCTGCATTAAACCTCGGATGCAGGGGATACAACAGCAACCACACAGAGTTAATACTGCAGCAGCCATTACTATAGAAATCAGCATAGTTTTCATCAGAGTTCCCCATCTACCAAACCAATTTTCAAAAAAACCAGCTAGTGGATTTTCTACTCCTGAGTTTTCAGCCAATTCTTCAGACAACATTTGGAGGCCTTGAAGGGCTCTAGTAATGCTTCCATCAGGAGCGGTGTTATTGGGGATAAAAGTACAGCAGTAGGAACCAAACATTTTACATACTCCTCCTTTCTCAGCTAATAACATATCAAGAGCAATGCGGTTTTGCCAAGCAGTAAGGGATGTTGCATCAAGTTGGGCAGAGACCCCCTTTAGAGCATCTCTAGTATAGTTAACAAACCTTTGTTGATTATAATAAATGTAATTAATCCAATCCACATTTTTGTTAGGCTGTACCCATATAGCAATAGAGGCAAACCCTGCAGCAATCTGGTCCTGAGCTTTAAACTCATCAGGGACTCCTCTTGGTACACCTATAGCATCTATGTAAACTCTATTATCAAAGGAACCACGGGGTGCATTTCTTTTATACCTTCTAGATCTGGATTTTTCCAAGATGGGCAAGCTTCTTATCCCATCTTCTACCTTGATCATAAAGAAAGGCATGAGAAGATGGGTCAGAGCGCAGCTTCCCTTCCATCTGCTGGGGAGTCTGGCTCTGAGTCTCATATCTCCACACAGCCACCACACATCTGACAGTTGCTGCCGGTGGTCCTGAAACCATTCCTTCCGGTAGCCTTCTGCGGAGGTGCGGATGGTCTTAACACAGTAATTAGGTGGGAATGTACCTAAATCTTTACCCTTAGCATCATCATGTTCAAAGCAGGTAAAATTTCCTGGTACCGGTTTAGAGGCCAAAGGTAAATTTCGTAATCCGGTAACAGGGAACTTCTTAACAAAATCAGAACATTCCTTCTCAGTGATGTTATCTTTATACATTCTAATTAGGCAGGACATATTAGTTTCTTCTTCTAACAAAGGAACTGTGGCAAGTAGGGGGCGGGGATTGGCACATGAAACACAGTCTCCCTGTCCCTTACTTTTAGTGGTCCATCTCACCCATTCAATCCATTCATTTTTGTCAGAGTAACCAGTTTCAATGCTTAATCTGTCTTCTGATTGCATCACTACTCCTGTCACCTCATTATCCAGTCGATTCCTAACTTTGGGGAATGAATTGTCTATGGTATTGACATGGACTCTTGGGGAGGGTTTTACCTGTAATATGAGGTTGGCCCAGGGGTCTGTTCCTGACACAGTTATTCCCAACCTATATTCCCCACTATCTCTGACCTGTGGGTTCCTTATTGTGAAAATGATATTCCCTTGGCCTTTTGCTATAGAGATTCTTTGATAGGTGCCTATGTCCTCTAGGGGAATTCTAGCTGATTGGGTCTCCCATTTATGAGGGTCTGTTGTCCACCATATATTCTCCCAGTAACCACAGGGCTTATTCCTCCCACACATGTACACATTATAAGGTCCAATATCATAAGTAACTTTAGTCGGGTCAAACACCTGGTTTTTAGTCAGAGTAAACACTATGGTCTGATTTACATCCTCAGTAGTCAAGACTGGTGTTTCCTGTAACCCCCATCCCTTATCTTGTACAAAGGACATTCTTCTCATCCTTCTCTTAGTGCGGGTTAGACTTCGTTTCTTTCTGACACTAGAATGTTGTGTACTATGGTTTTGTGTGTGCACTGGTTCTGCATTATCTGGGTCACTAGCTTGTATGGAGGTATTACATATACTCTTAATCACTCCATAATCATCTGGGTGATAAATACAGTTAGTTATTGTCCATACTGGGAGGAACACAGTCAGGGCTGCTAGTATGAGGAAGCAAAATGTCTGCCCAGAGTTCTGTGAGAGCATCAGAAAGGTCATCTTCTTCAAAGACTTTTACACCGGCTTCACTTCCTTTTTCTTCTTCTGTATCTGTGTCTTTGCCTTTGTCTTGCTTCTTAGGGGCTTGGTTCACCCTTTTTACACGGCTGGCATGGATCCAGGCCTTGGAATCCTCAGTCAGGACAGCGGTCCTGGTGACAGCGATCACAGAAGTGGGGGGCCCAAAGGGATACTCTTGCTTCCGATTCCTATGGATGGCTTGTATCACCACACGGTCCCCGACTTGGAAAGAGTGAGTTGGTTCCTGTGAAGAAAGAGGAAAGGTGCGAGCAACATTTCTTTCAACCTTGTCCAAAGTTTCAATAAGTTTTCTCACATATTCCTCCTGAATCAATTCCAAATCCCCTCTTTCTACCATGAGTGGCTGTCTAGCCCAGGGAGTGGGAAAGGGCCTACCCATTAGAACCTCAAAGGGGGAGTAACCTGTCTTTTTAGAAGGAGTCATCCTTACCTCTGCCAAGACTGCAGGCAGTATTTTCTTCCAGTTTGCAAAGGTACCTCCAGTAGCTTTCCTAATTTTATCCTTGAGGGTCCTATTCATCCTTTCCACTATACCTGAGCTCTGAGGGTGGTAAGGAATGTGAAACTTCCACTCAATTTTGAGTGTTTTCACCAAATCCTGACATACCTTGGCCACAAATGCTGGACCGTTGTCAGAATTAATCTGGAGTGGACATCCCCACCTGGGAATAATTTCCCGTGTAAGGATCCTCACTACAGTTTGGGCATCTTCTTTTGTGGTTACAAAGCTTTCTACCCAGCGGCTAAACATGTCCACAATTACCAAAAGATATTCTTGTCTTTTTCCTTCCTTTGGCATGTGTGTAAAGTCTACCTGTAGGTGAGTAAAAGGTGTTGATGGGTATGTCAGGTGTTCATGTCTTGCCTTGTGAGGATTGTTTGGGTTATTCCTTATGCATGTAATGCATCTAGACACATATGATTTTACCAAAGAGGGAAGGCCAGGAATGAAAAAATCATTATCCAGCAGTTCACATGTAACCTGCCATCCCCTGTGACCTACTCCATGATACTGTGAGATGAACAGAGGTGCACTGGCCTTTGGAATGCATGGTCTCCCCTCTGTGACACAAAGTCCAGTTTGTGGACTCTTTGTCACACCAGCTGCATTCCACTGCTCAATATCTTCTGAGGTAGCATATGTCTGTAAATCCTGCAATGTTTGATCCAACAGTGGCATTTCAGGGGTGAGCATTGGCATTTGGATCATGGCAGGCTGGGTAAGGGCCGCCTCTTTTGCTACTTTGTCAGCTAAAGCATTTCCCTTTGCAATATCAGTTTGTTCATTTGTGTGTGCCCTACAGTGTAGGATAGCAAGGGATCTTGGCAGTTGTATGGCTTTGAGTAAAGCCTTCACCAGAGATGAATGTGAGATGGATTTTCCATCTGCTGCAATAAATCCTCTCTTTTCCCAAATTATTCCAAAATCGTGGCACACGCCAAACGCATATCTGGAATCTGTGTAAATATTTACATCCTGACTAGAGATGAGCGAAGAAATGAAAAATTCGATTCGACTGATTCGGCGAATTCGTGGACAATATTCGATTCGAGTCGAATAAATTCGCTGTGAATTTAACTTAAAAAAGGGTGTTTCTAGGCTTCAGAGAGACTTAATATTAGTGCAGAACACTGTACCTTTAATTTAAATGCCCTTGGAGTCTGCTGGGGAAGAGAAATAATACTGTCAGTCAGTATGACATGCAGATGAGTGCCGTCGATCTTAGAATCACCGCACACTTCACTCATTTGGGCAGTCACGGGGCCAAAACCAGAGTGTGGAGCCACAGTGTGGCGGTGGAGGCAGCAGCAATGGGAGGCCATACAGCACCCTATGACAAAAATGGAAACCACCAGCAGTGTGAGGAGACCTGAAAGTGGCACATGGCAGAGTGTGGCGATAGAGACAGCAGCAATGGGAGGCCGTACAGGGACCCATGACACACTCTGGACCTGGCAGCAGCATGAGGAGGCGGTACAGGGGCCCATGACAGATTACGGGCCTGGCAGCAGCATGAGGAGTCGGTACAGGGGCCCATGGCAGATTACGGGCCTGGCAGCAGCAATGGGAGGCCGTACAGGGACCCATGACACACTCTGGACCTGGCAGCAGCATGGGGAGGCGGTACAGGGGCCCATGACAGATTACGGGCCTGGCAGCAGCATGAGGAGTCGGTACGGGGGCCCATGACACACTCTGGACCTGGCAGCAGCATGAGGAGGCGGTACAGGGGCGCATGACAGATTACGAGCCTGGCAGCAGCAACTTGGACAGGAGGACGTTCAGCTTCTGCACCGTCGGGTGCGTGCTCGCAAACTGTTGTCTCTTGGAAACGGATTCCAAGAAAGACTGCTGACGGAATCCGTGAAGAGGAGTAGCAGGAGAAGGAGCATCTGAACGAGCGGAATATGCCAACAAGCGACAACAGTGGCCCATGACAGATTACGGGCCTGGCAGCAGCATGAGGAGTCGGTACGGGGGCCCATGGCAGATTACGGGCCTGGCAGCAGCTATGGGAGGCCCGTAATCTGCCAGCACCCTATGACAAAAAATGGAACCCACCAGCAGTGTGAGGAGACCTGAAAGTGGCACATGGCAGAGTGTGGCGATGGAGACAGCAGCAATGGGAGGCCGTACAGGGACCCATGAGAGACTCTGGACCTGGCAGCAGCATGAGGAGGCGGTATAGGGGCCCATGGCAGATTAGGGGCCTGGCAGCAGCTATGGGAGGCCCGTAATCTGCCAGCACCCTATGACAAAAAATGGAACACACCAGCAGTGTGAGGAGACCTGAAAGTGGCACATGGCAGAGTGTGGCGATGGAGGCAGCAGCAATGGGAGGCCGTACAGGGACCCATGAGAGACTCTGGACTTGGCAGCAGCATGAGGAGGCGGTATAGGGGCCCATGGCAGATTAGGGGCCTGGCAGCAGCTATGGGAGGCCCGTAATCTGCCAGCACCCTATGACAAAAAATGGAACACACCAGCAGTGTGAGGAGACCTGAAAGTGACACATGTTTGGGGCATGATTCATGGCGGATTTAGTCAGTTGTGTCAGGAACTGGTGGTTTGAAATCCAGACTAATCCACGCCTGATTCATTTTCACAAACGTGAGTCTCTCCACACTTTGGGTGGACAGTCGTGTCCTCCGCGGAGTTGCAATACCTCCTGCCGCACTAAACACGCGCTCCGATGCCACGCTACTGGCCGGGCATGACAGCCTTTCAAGGGCAAATTCAGCTAGTTGGGGCCAAAGGTCAAGTTTCGTTGCCCAGTAGTCAAGGGGATTGTCTACCTCGGTTGGCAGGGTGCTGTCCAAGTAGGCCTAAGCCTGTTGTTTGAGGTCCTGCTCCAGGTCCACCTGATGCTGCTGCTGCTGCTGCGGCTGGTTAGTAGTTTCCTCACTGCGCTGGTGAAGAAAGCTACTCATCATCGACTGCAGACTGAGGCAGCCGCTGCTGGTGGAGCTGCCACTGCTCCTACCACCCCACCCCTCCCCTGCTGCCATGGCAGCGGAACACGAGCGCACAGGGCCCACAGTGTCTGAGGATGGACGTTGGCGCAGACAGGCAGAGACCAGCTGACTACATAGGTGTTTTTTATAGTACGTTATTTTGGCCTCCCTCTCAGCAGGTGTGAAAAAGGCCACCATTTTTGAACGGTAGCGAGGGTCCAACAAGGTGGACAGCCAAAAGTCATCCCTCTGTCTGATGGTTATTATTCGGCTGTCGCTACGCAAGCAACCGAGCATGCTATGGGCCATTTGTGCCAAGGAATGCGAGGGACTCCCTGCCTCCATCTCCACAGCATACTGCCACGGTGCGTCTAGGTCCTCTGTCTCCTCTTCCTCCTCCTCTACCAGATGCTCCTGCTCCTCCACTCCTGTCCGCTGAGTGGAAAAACCACCCATTTCACTCAATAATTCCTGAGCACCAATGTCCTCCTCTACCTCCTCCTCTTCTTCCAGTCCTGCCCCCACAGGGGCCATGTGGCGTTGAGATCTGTGCGCCACGTCTACCGCACCCTGACCAGCCATTGTTAACAGCATTTGTTCCAGGACGTGCAACAGAGGAATGACGTCGTTCATCCCATAGTCCTGCCGACTCACGAATAGCGTGGCCTCCTCAAAGGGCCTGAGCAAGCGCAGGTGTCACGCATGAGCTGCCAATGGCTGACATCTAAGTTACACAGGGAGTACCTTTATCTGCTTTTAACATCAGGAAATCTGTGATGGCCTTTTGCTGTTCGTAAAGGCGGTCTAACATATGTAGGGTTGAATTCCACCTTGTTGCAACGTCACAGCATGAGGAGTCGGTATAGGGGCCCATGGCAGATTAGGGGCCTGGCAGCAGTTATGGGAGGCCCATAATCTGCCAGCACCCTATGACAAAAAATGGAACACACCAGCAGTGTGAGGAGACCTGAAAGTGGCACATGGCAGAGTGTGGCGATGGAGACAGCAGCAATGGGAGGCCGTACAGGGACCCATGAGAGACTCTGGACCTGGCAGCAGCATGAGGAGGCGGTATATAGGGGCCTACGGCAGATTAGGGGCCTGGCAGCAGCTATAGGAGGCCCGTAATCTGCCAGCACCCTATGTCAAAAAATTCAACACACCAGCAGTGTGTGAGGAGACCTGAAAGTGGCACATGGCAGAGTGTGGCGATGGAGACAGCAGCAATGGGAGGCCGTACAGGGACCCATGACAGACTCTGGACTTGGCAGCAGCATGAGGAGGCGGTATATAGGGGCTTATGGCAGATTAGGGGCCTGGCAGCAGCTATAGGAGGCCCGTAATCTGCCAGCACCCTATGTCAAAAAATTCAACACACCAGCAGTGTGAGGAGACCTGAAAGTGGCACATGGCAGAGTGTGGCGATGGAGACAGCAGCAATGGGAGGCCGTACAGGGACCCATGACAGACTCTGAACTTGGCAGCAGCATGAGGAGGCGGTATATAGGGGCCCATGGCAGATTAGGGGCCTGGCAGCAGCTATAGGAGGCCCGTAATCTGCCAGCACCCTATGTCAAAAAATTCAACACACCAGCAGTGTGAGGAGACCTGAAAGTGGCACATGGCAGAGTGTGGCGATGGAGACAGCAGCAATGGGAGGCCGTACAGGGACCCATGACAGACTCTGGACTTGGCAGCAGCATGAGGAGGCGGTATATAGGGGCCCATGGCAGATTAGGGGCCTGGCAGCAGCTATGGGAGGCCCGTAATCTGCCAGCACCCTATGTCAAAAAATTCTACACACCAGCAGTGTGTGAGGAGACCTGAAAGTGGCACATGGCAGAGTGTGGCGATGGAGACAGCAGCAATGGGAGGCCGTACAGGGACCCATGACAGACTCTGGACTTGGCAGCAGCATGAGGAGGCGGTATATAGGGGCCCATGGCAGATTAGGGGCCTGGCAGCAGCTATGGGAGGCCCGTAATCTGCCAGCACCCTATGTCAAAAAATTCAACACACCAGCAGTGTGTGAGGAGACCTGAAAGTGGCACATGGCAGAGTGTGGCGATGGAGAAAGCAGCAATGGGAGGCCGTACAGGGACCCATGAGAGACTCTGGACCTGGCAGCAGCATGAGGAGGCGGTATATAGGGGCCTATGGCAGATTAGGGGCCTGGCAGCAGCTATGTGAGGCCCGTAATCTGCCTGCACCCTATGTCAAAAAATTAAACACACCAGCAGTGTGAAGAGACCTGAAAGTGGCACATGGCAGCAGAGTGTGGCGATGGAGACAGCAGCAATGGGAGGCCGTACAGGGACCATGACAGACTCTGGACTTGGCAGCAGCATGAGGAGGCGGTATATAGGGGCCCATGGCAGATTAGGGGCCTGGCAGCAGCTATGTGAGGCCCGTAATCTGCCTGCACCCTATGTCAAAAAATTTAACACACCAGCAGTGTGAAGAGACCTGAAAGTGGCACATGGCAGCAGAGTGTGGCGATGGAGACAGCAGCAATGGGAGGCCGTACAGGGACCATGACAGACTCTGGACTTGGCAGCAGCATGAGGAGGCGGTATATAGGGGCCCATGGCAGATTAGGGGCCTGGCAGCAGCTATGTGAGGCCCGTAATCTGCCTGCACCCTATGTCAAAAAATTAAACACACCAGCAGTGTGAAGAGACCTGAAAGTGGCACATGGCATGAGAGACTCTGGACCTGGCAGCAGCAGGAGGAGGCGGTATAGGGGCCCATGGCTGATTAGGGGCCTGGCAGCAGCTATGTGAGGCCCGTTATCTTGCAGCACCCTATGTCAAAAAATTTAACACACCAGCAGTGTGAAGAGACCTGAAAGTGGCACATGGCAGCAGAGTGTGGCGATGGAGACAGCAGCAATGGGAGGCCGTACAGGGACCCATGAGAGACTCTGGACCTGGCAGCAGCAGGAGGAGGTGGTATATAGGGGCCCATGGCAGATTAGGGGCCTGGCAGCAGCTATGTGAGGCCCGTAATCTGCCTGCACCCTATGTCAAAAAATTTAACACACCAGCAGTGTGAAGAGACCTGAAAGTGGCACATGGCAGCAGAGTGTGGCGATGGAGACAGCAGCAATGGGAGGCCGTACAGGGACCATGACAGACTCTGGACTTGGCAGCAGCATGAGGAGGCGGTATATAGGGGCCTATGGCAGATTAGGGGCCTGGCAGCAGCTATGTGAGGCCCGTAATCTGCCTGCACCCTATGTCAAAAAATTTAACACACCAGCAGTGTGAAGAGACCTGAAAGTGGCACATGGCAGCAGAGTGTGGCGATGGAGACAGCAGCAATGGGAGGCCGTACAGGGACCATGACAGACTCTGGACTTGGCAGCAGCATGAGGAGGCGGTATATAGGGGCCCATGGCAGATTAGGGGCCTGGCAGCAGCTATGTGAGGCCCGTAATCTGCCTGCACCCTATGTCAAAAAATTTAACACACCAGCAGTGTGAAGAGACCTGAAAGTGGCACATGGCAGCAGAGTGTGGCGATGGAGACAGCAGCAATGGGAGGCCGTACAGGGACCATGACAGACTCTGGACTTGGCAGCAGCATGAGGAGGCGGTATATAGGGGCCCATGGCAGATTAGGGGCCTGGCAGCAGCTATGTGAGGCCCGTAATCTGCCTGCACCCTATGTCAAAAAATTAAACACACCAGCAGTGTGAAGAGACCTGAAAGTGGCACATGGCATGAGAGACTCTGGACCTGGCAGCAGCAGGAGGAGGCGGTATAGGGGCCCATGGCTGATTAGGGGCCTGGCAGCAGCTATGTGAGGCCCGTTATCTTGCAGCACCCTATGTCAAAAAATTTAACACACCAGCAGTGTGAAGAGACCTGAAAGTGGCACATGGCAGCAGAGTGTGGCGATGGAGACAGCAGCAATGGGAGGCCGTACAGGGACCCATGAGAGACTCTGGACCTGGCAGCAGCAGGAGGAGGTGGTATATAGGGGCCCATGGCAGATTAGGGGCCTGGCAGCAGCTATGTGAGGCCCGTAATCTGCCTGCACCCTATGTCAAAAAATTTAACACACCAGCAGTGTGAAGAGACCTGAAAGTGGCACATGGCAGCAGAGTGTGGCGATGGAGACAGCAGCAATGGGAGGCCGTACAGGGACCATGACAGACTCTGGACTTGGCAGCAGCATGAGGAGGCGGTATATAGGGGCCTATGGCAGATTAGGGGCCTGGCAGCAGCTATGTGAGGCCCGTAATCTGCCTGCACCCTATGTCAAAAAATTTAACACACCAGCAGTGTGAAGAGACCTGAAAGTGGCACATGGCAGCAGAGTGTGGCGATGGAGACAGCAGCAATGGGAGGCCGTACAGGGACCATGACAGACTCTGGACTTGGCAGCAGCATGAGGAGGCGGTATATAGGGGCCCATGGCAGATTAGGGGCCTGGCAGCAGCTATGTGAGGCCCGTAATCTGCCTGCACCCTATGTCAAAAAATTTAACACACCAGCAGTGTGAAGAGACCTGAAAGTGGCACATGGCAGCAGAGTGTGGCGATGGAGACAGCAGCAATGGGAGGCCGTACAGGGACCATGACAGACTCTGGACTTGGCAGCAGCATGAGGAGGCGGTATATAGGGGCCCATGGCAGATTAGGGGCCTGGCAGCAGCTATGTGAGGCCCGTAATCTGCCTGCACCCTATGTCAAAAAATTAAACACACCAGCAGTGTGAAGAGACCTGAAAGTGGCACATGGCATGAGAGACTCTGGACCTGGCAGCAGCAGGAGGAGGCGGTATAGGGGCCCATGGCTGATTAGGGGCCTGGCAGCAGCTATGTGAGGCCCGTTATCTTGCAGCACCCTATGTCAAAAAATTTAACACACCAGCAGTGTGAAGAGACCTGAAAGTGGCACATGGCAGCAGAGTGTGGCGATGGAGACAGCAGCAATGGGAGGCCGTACAGGGACCCATGAGAGACTCTGGACCTGGCAGCAGCAGGAGGAGGTGGTATATAGGGGCCCATGGCAGATTAGGGGCCTGGCAGCAGCTATGTGAGGCCCGTAATCTGCCTGCACCCTATGTCAAAAAATTTAACACACCAGCAGTGTGAAGAGACCTGAAAGTGGCACATGGCAGCAGAGTGTGGCGATGGAGACAGCAGCAATGGGAGGCCGTACAGGGACCATGACAGACTCTGGACTTGGCAGCAGCATGAGGAGGCGGTATATAGGGGCCCATGGCAGATTAGGGGCCTGGCAGCAGCTATGTGAGGCCCGTAATCTGCCTGCACCCTATGTCAAAAAATTAAACACACCAGCAGTGTGAAGAGACCTGAAAGTGGCACATGGCAGAGTGTGGCGATGGAGACAGCAGCAATGGGAGGCCGTACAGGGACCATGACAGACTCTGGACTTGGCAGCAGCATGAGGAGGCGGTATATAGGGGCCCATGGCAGATTAGGGGCCTGGCAGCAGCTATGTGAGGCCCGTAATCTGCCTGCACCCTATGTCAAAAAATTTAACACACCAGCAGTGTGAAGAGACCTGAAAGTGGCACATGGCAGCAGAGTGTGGCGATGGAGACAGCAGCAATGGGAGGCCGTACAGGGACCATGACAGACTCTGGACTTGGCAGCAGCATGAGGAGGCGGTATATAGGGGCCCATGGCAGATTAGGGGCCTGGCAGCAGCTATGTGAGGCCCGTAATCTGCCTGCACCCTATGTCAAAAAATTTAACACACCAGCAGTGTGAAGAGACCTGAAAGTGGCACATGGCAGCAGAGTGTGGCGATGGAGAAAGCAGCAATGGGAGGCCGTACAGGGACCCATGAGAGACTCTGGACCTGGCAGCAGCATGAGGAGGCGGTATATAGGGGCCTATGGCAGATTAGGGGCCTGGCAGCAGCTATGTGAGGCCCGTAATCTGCCTGCACCCTATGTCAAAAAATTTAACACACCAGCAGTGTGAAGAGACCTGAAAGTGGCACATGGCATGAGAGACTCTGGACCTGGCAGCAGCAGGAGGAGGCGGTATAGGGGCCCATGGCTGATTAGGGGCCTGGCAGCAGCTATGTGAGGCCCGTTATCTTGCAGCACCCTATGTCAAAAAATTTAACACACCAGCAGTGTGAAGAGACCTGAAAGTGGCACATGGCAGCAGAGTGTGGCGATGGAGACAGCAGCAATGGGAGGCCGTACAGGGACCCATGAGAGACTCTGGACCTGGCAGCAGCAGGAGGAGGTGGTATATAGGGGCCCATGGCAGATTAGGGGCCTGGCAGCAGCTATGTGAGGCCCGTAATCTGCCTGCACCCTATGTCAAAAAATTTAACACACCAGCAGTGTGAAGAGACCTGAAAGTGGCACATGGCAGCAGAGTGTGGCGATGGAGACAGCAGCAATGGGAGGCCGTACAGGGACCCATGAGAGACTCTGGACCTGGCAGCAGCATGAGGAGGCGGTATATAGGGGCCTATGGCAGATTAGGGGCCTGGCAGCAGCTATGTGAGGCCCGTAATCTGCCTGCACCCTATGTCAAAAAATTTAACACACCAGCAGTGTGAAGAGACCTGAAAGTGGCACATGGCATGAGAGACTCTGGACCTGGCAGCAGCAGGAGGAGGCGGTATAGGGGCCCATGGCTGATTAGGGGCCTGGCAGCAGCTATGTGAGGCCCGTTATCTTGCAGCACCCTATGTCAAAAAATTTAACACACCAGCAGTGTGAAGAGACCTGAAAGTGGCACATGGCAGCAGAGTGTGGCGATGGAGACAGCAGCAATGGGAGGCCGTACAGGGACCCATGAGAGACTCTGGACCTGGCAGCAGCAGGAGGAGGTGGTATATAGGGGCCCATGGCAGATTAGGGGCCTGGCAGCAGCTATGTGAGGCCCGTAATCTGCCTGCACCCTATGTCAAAAAATTTAACACACCAGCAGTGTGAAGAGACCTGAAAGTGGCACATGGCAGCAGAGTGTGGCGATGGAGACAGCAGCAATGGGAGGCCGTACAGGGACCCATGAGAGACTCTGGACCTGGCAGCAGCAGGAGGAGGTGGTATATAGGGGCCTATGGCAGATTAGGGGCCTGGCAGCAGCTATAGGAGGCCCGTAATCTGCCAGCACCCTATGTCAAAAAATTCAACACACCAGCAGTGTGAGGAGACCTGAAAGTGGCACATGTTTGAGGCATGATTCATGGCGGATTTAGTCAGTTGTGTCAGGAACTGGTGGTTTGAAATCCAGACTAATCCACGCCTGATTCATTTTCACAAACGTGAGTCTCTCCACACTTTGGGTGGACAGTCGTGTCCTCCGCGGAGTTACAATACCTCCTGCCGCACTAAACACGCGCTCCGATGCCACGCTACTGGCCGGGCATGACAGCCTTTCAAGGGCAAATTCAGCTAGTTGGGGCCAAAGGTCAAGTTTCGTTGCCCAGTAGTCAAGGGGATTGTCTACCTCGGTTGGCAGGGTGCTGTCCAAGTAGGCCCAAGCCTGTTGTTTGAGCTCCTGCTCCAGGTCCACCTGATGCTGCTGCTGCTGCTGCGGCTGGTTAGTAGTTTCCTCACTGCGCTGGTGAAGAAAGCTACTCATCATCGACTGCAGACTGAGGCAGCCGCTGCTGGTGGAGCTGCCACTGCTCCTACCACCCCACCCCTCCCCTGCTGCCATGCCAGCGGAACGCGAGCGCACAGGGCCCACAGTGTCTGAGGATGGACGATGGCGCACAAAGGCAGAGACCAACTGACTACATAGGTGGTTTTTATAGTACGTAATTTTGGCCTCCCTCTCAGCAGGTGTGAAAAAGGCCACCATTTTGGACCGGTAGCGAGGGTCCAACAAGGTGGACAGCCAAAAGTCATCCCTCTGTCTGATGGTTATTATTCGGCTGTCGCTACGCAAGCAACCGAGCATGCTATGGGCCATTTGTGCCAAGGAATGCGAGGGACTCCCTGCCTCCATCTCCACAGCATACTGCCACGGTGCGTCTGGGTCCTCTGTCTCCTCCTCCTCCTCCTCTACCAGATGCTCCTGCTCCTCCACTCCTGTCCGCTGAGTGGAAAAACCACCCATTTCACTCAATAATTCCTGAGCACAAATGTCCTCCTCTACCTCCTCCTCTTCTTCCTGTCCTGCCCCCACAGGGGTCATGTGGCGTTGAGATCTGTGCGCCACGTCTACCGCACCCTGACCAGCCATTGTTAACAGCATTTGTTCCAGGACGTGCAACAGAGGAATGACGTCGTTCATCCCATAGTCCTGCCGACTCACGAATAGCGTGGCCTCCTCAAAGGGCCTGAGCAAGCGGCAGGTGTCACGCATGAGCTGCCAATGGCTGACATCTAAGTTACACAGGGGAGTACCTTTATCCGCTTGTAACATCAGGAAATCGGTGATGGCCTTTCGCTGCTCGTAAAGGCGGTCTAACATGTGTAGGGTTGAATTCCACCTTGTTGCAACGTCGCAGATCAGGCGATGCTGTGGAATTCCGTTCTGCCGCTGCAGCTCAATGAGGGTGTTCTTTGCGGTGTAGGAATGGCTGAAATGCATGCACAGTTTACGTGACATTTTAAGGATGTCTTGCAGTGGGATGGTGGATTTTAGGAACCGCTTGACAACCAGATTGAACACGTGAGCCATGCATGGCGCATGGCACAACCTTCCTTGACGCAGAGCAGACACCATGTTCTTTCCGTTGTCAGTCAACATGGTTCCGATTTTTAGTTTGCGCGGAGACAGCCATCTGTCGATTTCTCTGTTCATTACACTCAGCAGTTCCTCCCCTGTGTGACTACGTTCGCCAAGGCATACCAGGTGCAGCACAGCGTGACACCGTTGCGCCCTGCACATGTGATATGCCGGTCGGGTAATGGGACTTGGCACGGGGGTGGCGGCTGAGGACACGGCGGAAAAAGAGGTGGTAGAGGCGGACATGCTTGCTGGACCAAGGACGTGCAAACGTGGAGGCAAAAGCGTCGTGACCTGTCCAAGTTGCTGGTGCGGCTGTGCCGGCACCACGTTCACCCAGTGGGCCGTAAATGACATGTACTGTCCCTGACCGTAGTTACAGCTCCACACGTCGGCGCTGCCGTGCACTTTGGCAGAGACCGACATGCTCAAAGACTGGCCCACCATCTCTTCTACATGTGAATGCAGGGCTGGCACTGCCTTTTGGGCAAAGAAATGACGGCTTGGCACTCTCCACCGCGGCGCGGCACAAGCCATCATTTCTCGGAAAGGTGCTGAGTCCACCAGTTGGAAAGGGAGGGACTGCAGCACCAGCAACTTGGACAGGAGGACGTTCAGCTTTTGCACCGTCGGGTGCGTGCTCGCAAACTGTTGTCTCTTGGATACGGATTCCAAGAAAGACTGTTGACGGAATCCGAGAAGAGGAGTAGCAGGAGAAGGAGCATCTGAACGAGCGGAAGATGCCAATGAGCGACAACTCCCCTCAGCAGAGGTGTTGGAGCCTTGACTGGCTGATAGAGGGCGATTGACGACGTCGGGTGACGGAGCAAGTAACGGAGCGGGTGATGGAGCGGGGGCTGGGGCAGGCAGAACCGCCGTATGTTTATCACGGTTTTCCCAGGCCACCGAATGGTGACGCTGCATATGCTGACGCAACGCTGTAGTCCCAACATGGGCCCCCTGGCCACGCTTGCATTTCTGGCCACATAGTCGACATACGGCTACATTTACTTCCTCGGGCGGCTTGAGGAAAAATTGCCACACCACCGAGTAGGAAACTTTGCCCCCGCTACTCTTCACTGGCTGACTGCTACTTCCTCCGTGCGCACCGGCACCACTACTGGCCGTGGTGGTAGGCTGCAGTGGAGCTGGTGCTCTACTCCGTGGACGTTTGGCTCCACTGACACTGATGCGACCCTGCTGCTGTCTCCTGGGCAACCCACCGACTGTTTTGCTCGCTGCCAAGCTGCCACCCTCTTCTCCTGATGATGCGGAAGAAATTGCCTGATGACGACGAGGCTGCCAAGTGCGATCAACCTCCTCATCATCAAGTAGGGTCTCCGCCTCACTACTAGCCCCCTCGGCTGCGTCTGGGTCAGGAGACAGACCTGTCTCTAGACCGGCTACCGAGCCACTCTCCTCGCCAGTACTTGTTCGCTTGGCTGCTGAAAAGGCCGATGTCTCCCCCCGTTCCTGACCGCCCTCTGTTAGCTCTTCCTCACTGTACAGTGGGGCTGAGCCCACAGCATGCGATACTTCGCTTGGTGAGGGAACAGCAAAGGACAGGGGCAGGTAGAGGACACGTGATTTCAGTGGGCTTGGTCCCGGGCCATGCCAACTAACGGTTGTGTCTGACGTACCCACCGACCGTTGGCTGTAGGTGTCAGAGGTGACCTGGGAAGAGGAAGACGACCGAGCCAACCAATCAATGACGGCAGGGTTGTCGGTGGAGACACGACCGCTGGATGACACCGGGAGCACTGGCCTCTGGCTGCGAATACTGCTGCCTCGACCCCTTCCTCTGCTGCCACGTCTGCTCGCTCCTAAAACATTGCCTCCTCTGCCACTCCTCTGCATGTTGTCTGACATACTATTTAATTCAACGATTAGGTGTCCCTGAGTAACAATTCTCTGGCACTCAGTAACAATTCTGTCTGTCCCTGAGTATGAATTCTGTGGCCCTGAGTAACAATTCTGTGTCTGTGCGAGTAACAATTCTGTGTCTGTGCGAGTAACAATTCTGTGTCTGTGCAAGTAACAATTTTGTGTCTGTGCGAGTAACAATTCTCTGGCACTCAGTAACAATTCTGTCTGTCCCTGAGTAACAATTCTCTGGCACTCAGTAACAATTCTGTCTGTCCCTGAGTAACAATTCTCTGGCACTCAGTAACAATTCTGTCTGTCCCTGAGTAACAATTCTCTGGCACTCAGTAACAATTCTGTCTGTCCCTGAGTATGAATTCTGTGGCCCTGAGTAACAATTCTGTGTCTGCGCGAGTAACAATTCTGTGTCTGTGCAAGTAACAATTTTGTGTCTGTGCAAGTAACAATTTTGTGTCTGTGCGAGTAACAATTCTCTGGCACTCAGTAACAATTCTGTCTGTCCCTGAGTAACAATTCTCTGGCACTCAGTAACAATTCTGTCTGTCCCTGAGTAACAATTCTCTGGCACTCAGTAACAATTCTGTCTGTCCCTGAGTAACAATTCTCTGGCACTCAGTAACAATTGTGTGTCTGTGCAAGTAACAATTCTGTGTCTGTGCAAGTAACAATTTTGTGTCTGTGAGAGTAACAATTCTCTGGCACTCAGTAACAATTCTGTCTGTCCCTGAGTAACAATTCTCTGGCACTCAGTAACAATTCTGTCTGTCCCTGAGTATGAATTCTGTGGCCCTGAGTAACAATTCTGTCTCTGTGCGAGTAACAATTCTGTGTCTGTGCAAGTAACAATTTTGTGTCTGTGAGAGTAACAATTCTCTGGCACTCAGTAACAATTCTGTCTGTCCCTGAGTAACAATTCTCTGGCACTCAGTAACAATTCTGTCTTCCCTGAGTAACAATTCTCTGGCACTCAGTAACAATTCTGTCTGTCCCTGAGTATGAATTCTGTGGCCCTGAGTAACAATTCTGTCTCTGTGCGAGTAACAATTCTGTGTCTGTGCAAGTAACAATTTTGTGTCTGTGAGAGTAACAATTCTCTGGCACTCAGTAACAATTCTGTCTGTCCCTGAGTAACAATTCTCTGGCACTCAGTAACAATTCTGTCTGTCCCTGAGTATGAATTCTGTGGCCCTGAGTAACAATTGTGTGTCTGTGCAAGTAACAATTCTGTGTCTGTGCAAGTAACAATTTTGTGTCTGTGAGAGTAACAATTCTCTGGCACTCAGTAACAATTCTGTCTGTCCCTGAGTAACAATTCTCTGGCACTCAGTAACAATTCTGTCTGTCCCTGAGTAACAATTCTGTCTGTCCCTGAGTATGAATTCTGTGGCCCTGAGTAAGAATTCTCTGGCACTCAGTAACAATTCTGTCTGTCCCTGAGTATGAATTCTGTGGCCCTGAGTAACAATTGTGTGTCTGTGCAAGTAACAATTCTGTGTCTGTGCAAGTAACAATTTTGTGTCTGTGAGAGTAACAATTCTCTGGCACTCAGTAACAATTCTGTCTGTCCCTGAGTAACAATTCTCTGGCACTCAGTAACAATTCTGTCTGTCCCTGAGTATGAATTCTGTGGCCCTGAGTAACAATTCTGTCTCTGTGCGAGTAACAATTCTGTGTCTGTGCAAGTAACAATTTTGTGTCTGTGAGAGTAACAATTCTCTGGCACTCAGTAACAATTCTGTCTGTCCCTGAGTAAGAATTCTCTGGCACTCAGTAACAATTCTGTCTGTCCCTGAGTAACAATTCTCTGGCACTCAGTAACAATTCTGTCTGTCCCTGAGTAACAATTCTGTCTGTCCCTGAGTATGAATTCTGTGGCCCTGAGTAAGAATTCTCTGGCACTCAGTAACAATTCTGTCTGTCCCTGAGTATGAATTCTGTGGCCCTGAGTAACAATTGTGTGTCTGTGCAAGTAACAATTCTGTGTCTGTGCAAGTAACAATTTTGTGTCTGTGAGAGTAACAATTCTCTGGCACTCAGTAACAATTCTGTCTGTCCCTGAGTAACAATTCTCTGGCACTCAGTAACAATTCTGTCTGTCCCTGAGTAACAATTCTCTGGCACTCAGTAACAATTCTGTCTGTCCCTGAGTAACAATTCTCTGGCACTCAGTAACAATTCTGTCTGTCCCTGAGTAACAATTCTGTCTGTCCCTGAGAATGAATTCTGTGGCCCTGAGTAAGAATTCTCTGGCACTCAGTAACAATTCTGTCTGTCCCTGAGTAACAATTCTCTGGCACTCAGTAACAATTCTGTCTGTCCCTGAGTATGAATTCTGTGGCCCTGAGTAACAATTGTGTGTCTGTGCAAGTAACAATTCTGTGTCTGTGCAAGTAACAATTTTGTGTCTGTGAGAGTAACAATTCTCTGGCACTCAGTAACAATTCTGTCTGTCCCTGAGTAACAATTCTCTGGCACTCAGTAACAATTCTGTCTGTCCCTGAGTAACAATTCTGTCTGTCCCTGAGTATGAATTCTGTGGCCCTGAGTAAGAATTCTCTGGCACTCAGTAACAATTCTGTCTGTCCCTGAGTATGAATTCTGTGGCCCTGAGTAACAATTGTGTGTCTGTGCAAGTAACAATTCTGTGTCTGTGCAAGTAACAATTTTGTGTCTGTGAGAGTAACAATTCTCTGGCACTCAGTAACAATTCTGTCTGTCCCTGAGTAACAATTCTCTGGCACTCAGTAACAATTCTGTCTGTCCCTGAGTATGAATTCTGTGGCCCTGAGTAACAATTCTGTCTCTGTGCGAGTAACAATTCTGTGTCTGTGCAAGTAACAATTTTGTGTCTGTGAGAGTAACAATTCTCTGGCACTCAGTAACAATTCTGTCTGTCCCTGAGTAAGAATTCTCTGGCACTCAGTAACAATTCTGTCTGTCCCTGAGTAACAATTCTCTGGCACTCAGTAACAATTCTGTCTGTCCCTGAGTAACAATTCTGTCTGTCCCTGAGTATGAATTCTGTGGCCCTGAGTAAGAATTCTCTGGCACTCAGTAACAATTCTGTCTGTCCCTGAGTATGAATTCAGTGGCCCTGAGTAACAATTGTGTGTCTGTGCAAGTAACAATTCTGTGTCTGTGCAAGTAACAATTTTGTGTCTGTGAGAGTAACAATTCTCTGGCACTCAGTAACAATTCTGTCTGTCCCTGAGTAACAATTCTCTGGCACTCAGTAACAATTCTGTCTGTCCCTGAGTAACAATTCTCTGGCACTCAGTAACAATTCTGTCTGTCCCTGAGTAACAATTCTCTGGCACTCAGTAACAATTCTGTCTGTCCCTGAGTAACAATTCTGTCTGTCCCTGAGAATGAATTCTGTGGCCCTGAGTAAGAATTCTCTGGCACTCAGTAACAATTCTGTCTGTCCCTGAGTAACAATTCTCTGGCACTCAGTAACAATTCTGTCTGTCCCTGAGTAAAAATTCTGTGGCCCTAATAACGTTTCTGTGGCCCTAAGTAACAATTCTCTGGCACTGAGTAACAATTCTGTCTGTCCCTGAGTATGAATTCTGTGGCCCTAACTAGCGTTTCTTTGTCCCTAAATAACGATTCTGTGGCCCTCATTAACAAGTCTGTGTCCCTGAGTAATGGTTCTCTGTCCCTAAGTAACTTCTCTCTGTCCCCAATTCTCGTTTCTGTGGCCCTAACTCTGTCCCTGTCCCTAGTACAGAGCGGTCTGCCTCTGTTCAATGACTGCAGGCAAATGAAGATTTCCAAAATGGCCGCTATATATACCTCGACCATTACACAGTGCTGGCTGGCTGGCTGCTGATTGGCTGATGCGATCACATGTCGTTGAGGAATGCATTATGGGGCAGCGCGCCTTGTCTGCGCGCCTTCCCCGACATCCCCGCTCCGTCGCCGCACATGTCAGCCGCCATTTTCGGAAAAATTTCGATTCGCGCGTCCGAATTAGGCTGTTTTTCGGATTCGGCACGAATTGAAATTTTTCCGATATTCGACTCGAATTCCACTTCGGATACTTCGATTCGCTCATCTCTAATCCTGACCCTCAAAAAGCTGACATGCTCTTGTAAGGGCTATCAGTTCAGCGGCCTGAGCTGACTGGTATGGGATGGGTTTTGCTTCAAGTACTTTATCTGGCAACTGCACCACCGCATATCCTGCATGGTAAACAGTGTCAGTGGGTCTCGAGCAAGAGCCATCTACAAAAACATTCTGTGCCTCTGGAAGAGCCACAGAAGACATATCCTGTCTTGGGGAGGTGTCCTGATGAATCAATTCCAGGCAATCATGCTGTGGAACAACTTCATCCTGCTCTCCCTTTAAGCCTAATAAGGCATTTAAAATTGGAGCTGGACCTGAAGTGGGAGAGGTATATTTTATTCTCAACTTAGGGTTTGACAACAGTATAACCTCATATCCACTAAGTCTCTGGGCTGACATGTGTTGGGTATGTATATTCTTGAGTAGAATAGACACATTGTGGGTGGTATGTAAGGTGGTCTCATGTCCCAGAGTGAGTGACGTAGCCATTTGGACCACCATAGCGCTTGATGCTAGTGCTCTGAGACACGCAGGCATGCCTTGGACCTGTACTGGAACCATTTTTGAGAAAAAAGCAACAGGGCGGAGTTTTCCTCCATGCTCCTGGGCCAGGACCCCTGCCATAGTTTTACAATTTTCCCTAGCATACAGATGAAACATTTGATTATATGCGGGCAGACCAAGACCAGGGGCTATTACCATAGCATTTTTCAGATACACAAAAGCATTGCACATATCATCTGACCATTTCACAAGATCTGACATTTCTGAACCTGTGGCTTGTCTCAAAATGTTGTCATAGTAGGAACAGTCAGGTATCCATTGGCGGCAGTAACCAATCATACCAAGAAAGGTGAGCATGTCTTTCTTGGTCAATGGGCGGGGCAGACCCATAAGAGCCGCAGCTCTTTTGTGGCTGACTTTCCTTTCACCTTTTGTGAGAACAAAACCAAGGTATTCAACAGTTTTCTGACACCATTGTAGCTTTTTCTTAGACACTTTATGACCACATTCACATAACCAGTTCATGAGATCTACACTATCCCCTTGGCTGGCTGCCCGATTAACACTACAGAGAAGCAAATCATCTGCGTATTGAACCAATACTGAACCATGGCAAGGAGTCCATGGCTTTAAGGTAGCCTGGAGGACAACAGAGTAGACCACAGGCGAATCTACATACCCTTGCGGTAATTTACACCAAGTAAGGGTCTTCCTCCTGTAATGAAACGCAAAAATTGGGCGTGTCTCCTTGGCAACAGGGATTGAAAAAAATGCATTTGTCAGATCAATCACTGTGAAAAACTCAGCATCAGCTGGGATGGAGGAAATGAGTGTTGGTACATCAGGCACTATTGGGGCAATGGGAATCACAAGATCATTAATGGCCCTCAGGTCCTGCACAAATCTGTAAGAGCCGTCCGGCTTCTTAACTGGATTTATTGGGCTGTTGTATGGTGAAATCACCTCTTCAAGGACTCCTTCCTTGAGAAAGTGTTCCACCATGGGCGCTATTCCTTCCTCCTTTTCTTTTGACAAAGGGTATTGTTTGTGAAACACAGGTTGAGCCCATGGCTTCAGTGTGGCCTTATATGGAGTGCAGGAAATGAATCCCACATCCAAGGCACTTTTTGCCCAAACTTTGTCATTAATTGTTCCAGCAGGAAATGAGGGGTCTTCTTTAGTAATCATTGTCATGGCAGGGATGATTGGCATTTTGGCAGAATGAGCCACTATACCACCTCTCTTTGTGGATTTCAAGTTGATGTTCAACTCTCCCATGAGGTCTCTCCCTAACAAATTAACTGGACAATTGGGTATTATTCTAAATGAGCGATCTAGCAGAGTGATTCCCTGTATGGGGTCAAAAATTGGAAGAGGCGGTGTTTTATAAGTCTTGGTCAGTATCCCATTTATTCCCATGGAAGGTTCAGCATTCATTACCTCTCCCTTATAATAATCCTCACTCAGACTCGAACGAGTCGCGCCTGAGTCCAACAAGAATGGGGTTAATTTGCCCTGTATATGCAAGGATACAAGGGGTTGTTCCTTATAAGAGTGAGAGACAAGCGGGAATGCTGGGATACCACCTTCTGGGCACCTTCATTTATTTTGTGATTGTGTCTGCCAAGAGATAGGAAACCTCACATTCTGCTGTGGGAGGTCCCTTTGTGGTTGGCCTGGGGAGGGGCTATGCTGGGCGTGGTCCTGAGTTTCATATGGACATTGATTTCTCCAATGATCCTCAGCCCCACAGTTAAAACAACCCGTGTCCCGTCCCCTATTATTCCTCCCTCTTCCCCTAAACCGGCCTCTGCCTCGGTTATTGAAACCCCCCCTTCTCTTGTACGGTGGGTTTGTGTGGGGAAAGGGATCTTCCTGAAAATGAGTGGCCACCGCCTTGGGTATCTCTAGACATCCGGCAGCATCTTTCTCAGTCAATTTCAATTGAAATTGTTCTCTGGTACAAGTGGGCCATTCAGAAATCATCTGTTTTACAGTTAACATGACACTGGGTTTTAGATTGGACAGGAAAGTCTGAATCAGTAGACTATGCATGGTGTCTTGCAATGTCAGTCCTGCCTCTTGTGTCCATGTCTCATTAAATCTTTTCCAAAAATCTAACACAGTTTCTCCTGACTTTTGCTTGCAGGCTACTGCGGTAGGAAGGGAGGATCTAGATTGGAAAGCTCGTTCCATTTCTTCTGAGACCTCTCTCCACATATTGTCCCTACCATCTTCTGTGTTTAATTTATAATTTGTGGCAGTAATGTTGCCTGCTTCTAGGATGGATATGGTCCCAACATTACCCCAATTCCAGGGGGAAGTTTGTCCCAATATTCCATCGAGGATAAGGCGCATATCCTCTTGTGTGTAATTTCTACCTTTACATGCTTTCTTCAAATAGCTCACAGTAGCCGTTGAAGAAACAGTGGGTCTTGGACAATGTTTGACAATCCTATTTATGTCTTCTATCTCAATGGGTTTCTTTAATAGATTGTCTCCTATTGTCATGAAGGGCATCTGTTGTGTATTGGAATCAATACCATATTGGGTATTATGGCGTGTGTGTGATGGACTTAGCATGTCCACTATACCTAGACTATTAGCTGCTCTGAACAGCAGAGAGCCTGAACTAGCGGATTCATCAACAAGTGAGTCATCTGCTTCAGTAGTTGAAGAAACAGCTATTCCCCCTGTCGCTCCCTGTGTGGTAGGACTTTGAACCACACCCTGGGAGGGCGCGGGTGTTTGAACTGTACTAGGCTGTGTGGTAGAAATGTGAACAGCACTAGGTATTTGAGGGGTCTGTGGAAGTGTTGGTGCTGGAGGTGCAGTGGGGTGTTGGACTGCATAATGTCCGGCTAAAAAATCAATATCTTCTTCAGTAAGAGATGGATAAAGTTTTGTGGGCTGTGGGACAGATGGGACATATGGGGGAGGGAATGGCATGAGAGGGTGTGTGGGTCTGTCTATTTCTGACTCTAATGCATGTATTTTAGTGGCATCTACATTTCTAGCTTTGGCTTTATTTTGTTTCCCAGTTTGTCTATGAAACCAGAGAGGGGCAAATTCTAACCAATTTTGTCCACCTTTGGTCATGTATTTCTGATCCCACACAGGATCTCCCTTATACCATGGGAAAGCCTGTTTATCCCCCAGACAGAGACCCCTAATCATATCCATATGAAAAATATTATTGCTCCCATCACGGGGGAACGGGTCAACACTTCCCATGAATTCACTCCAGTCTGCTAATTTATCCACCCAGGGGTTAACTAGATAGTAATCTGTCCCACAGATACGGGCTACATAATCTTTACATGTCTCACCAACATTTGGGGGAGGGAGTTTATCCTTACTTTGACCACTTCCCATTTTTACACTTACAAAGGTCTGTGTTACAAATCTGTCCTATAGGCTGTCCCAAAAAACAGGGGTCAACTTCCAAATGACAATTTACTTTATAAAAATGTCTGGACTTAAGATATTTATTGGGTCTTTCTCTAGTGGTTGACCAAAAGTGGAGATTATAACCTGGATATACAATACTTCTAATAATATCCTGACTCTGACTAACTCCCACTTTTCTAACAATAAGCCTACAACACAATTTGAACAAGACATTTACATAGGCACCCAACTCCGTGTCACCATGCTATCACCTTCTCTAGGTCATCAGCCAATAAGGCCTAGCTAAAGGGGTGGTGCGTCTTACAACGGAAGTTGACAATACCTTCAGTGACCTCTGGCCCATACACTTACCAACTGGGCACTTGTGTCACACAAACAAATTATCTTATACTTCTATGCGATAGGAAGAAAAGCAAAGAGTTGCAGGACAGAATTGATCAGCCCCGGACTTTTCCTGGTTTCTTCTCAGAGAAACTCTTTTCAGCCCCTTCTCATAAGAGACTGTGCAGTTCCCAAAACTGCTCCTGGTCTTTTCCAAAAGACCTTGTGCTCCCCACAGCACTTTGCGCCTGGCCACTAGCGTCTTTAGACGCGAAGCCCGGTGCTACCTAAGGGCATGAGATTTTAATCAGAGCCCTTCCGGCAAGACAGACTAATTGACAGAATGACAAAAAATCTTACCTACCGAAAAGGATGATTATCTCATCCCGGACACGAGCCCCCAATTGAAAGGAATTGGCTCCTCTCGTTCCTTCCTGTAGCTACCGACTCCCGTCAGTCCCCTGGCCCTGATCAATGTCTGTCTACAGGCCTGGAGTCCCCTTTGAGACACAGGAAATTGCACACAGACACAAGGTGGTATCTCAGAAGGAACTGAATTTATTCTTCCGTGTTCAAACTTATATATGAAACTTAAAACAATACATGGAAATATAAGAACCAATCAATTGACAGGTATGCATTGACCAATCAGAATATTATATACGTCAGTAATGCCCAATCATTTAGCATTTATGTTAATTATTATTATATACGTCAAACATTAATATAGAAAGTAGACAACTTCCCTTTTAGCGCTGGCTATAGTTTATTAATACTCTTGCAACAGGAAAAAAGCCCACCGCAGACTTTCAGTCTTGTGCTCGGTAGAGGAAAAAAGGAAGTTACATCTGAAGGGAAAAGAGGAACCTCAGACTCTTATCGAAAGTAAGAAACAGTCTTAAAACACAAATTCATCTTTAAGTACTGACATAAATCTCAAAATGGATTCTTATCTTAAAATGGCAGATCTCAGGTCAAGAGACAATATGGCGGTATGGTAATGCTGAAAGGCTAATTCCTTCAGAGAGTATGCCCCAGAACTTAATGAACGAGATGAAGCTCAGCTGACTTCCATTATCCACTTATGTGCAAGCAAAAAGTTCTCTTTTACGTGCACGTGAATGGGCCTTTTTTGAAAAGAGAAACTTCACCACATTAATTAAACTCTGGGCCATATTCCTTTTCAAAGTCCAATTTCTCTTGCAAAGTGAACAGCCTATTTGTCTCAGTAAATCACCCCTTTATCTCTAATTATTCCCAGACATGAGAAATATAGAACTGTATTCTTTCTCTTTAGTTAAAAAAAAAACCTAAAAAAATATACTATACAATGGGGGAATAGAGAGGAAGCCAAGTACTCCTGATTTAGAGAGATTAGACCCTTTTAAGAGTTTACTTCCTAATAAAGGTGTTTAACTGTTAAAAACTGTGGTATGGGATTGAGTCCATTAGTGTTGGTAGTTACAGTTATAGTGTACTTAGAGCAAAGGAAGTTCCAAAAGGGTAGACATGGCAGGAAACAAACAAAACTAAGTACTTTCAGGCACAACATAACTATGATATTATAGCAAAATCGCATGGTATAACTAGAAGGCATATACTGTATATATATATATATATATATATAAAAATCAAAAGTGCAGCACTAGAAAAAGACACACTATGAGTATAAATCATTAAGTGAACAGTTCATATGGTGATTTGAAGTGACTTCAGGTGCTTTCATATAATTGTATCCTCCTGGTGGTAAGGTGCTGTGAGATAAAGTGCAGAAAGAATGCACACTCACCAGAACGCACAATTTAATGAGCGTTTGTATATATATATTTCTCCTGAAGTCATCTGCCGGTCAGGGTGATGTCTGGAATCCAGTATCCTCCCTTCAGTGATACTGGATGTTATTAATAGGGCATCAGGGTGGTCCAGAGTACCCCTCAGGTGGTAGCCTATGGACTGCTCTATAGTGGTTGTGAAGGCTCCTTCTCCAGAAGTCAGGAGGATGGCTGTGGATTAATTAATACTCCCCAAGGGAGTCAAAGCAGAGACATCTCCATAGTGTAGTAAGTATATACTTTATTTAAGTAAACGAGGATTCTTAAAGAGTAAAAATCGGTACATAAACAAGCGGTAACATGGACTAACCGTCCAGTGTTAAAGATGGCGTGACGTGACGGCGTTGCTGGCTCCTCCTACGCGTATCGTGCGCACGCACGTCGTCTGACTATTCCACTGTTAGAATACACAGATCTGTGCTGCAGCCGATTGGCTGCAGTCACTGATTGAATGAAAGCTTTCTCCTGTTCAAGAGAAGTCAAACATTAGACCAATTTCTTTTGAATGAGAATTGTGGATCAAAATTATGTCAATCCGTGCTGTACCAGCCAAATTTATATCCATCTATGGCCAGCTTAACAGGTAAGACTTTTTCAAAGCAAAGGTGTGTTATATAACAATGTAAAAGAAATACTCATATCAGTTCCTGTCTATTTCATCCCAAGAACTGGAAAAAATGTTGCCCTCGAAGAGAGGCTTCGGAAAAATATATTGCAGAAAAGCACTCTTTTAAAACTGTGCATTAGTACTGTTTGGACCTTGATAAGTTAGTGCAAACAAAAAAAGGATCACAGACAGTACCCATTGTTTCTGTTGCACTAATATGACTACAATCACTCCACACAAAAAAGTTGTAACCTAGAAATAAAGGCATCCAAACATTTGACAACACCTTTATTAAAAAAAAAATCCCTCAAAAAGTCCCTCAAATATCCATCATCAATCACATTGTCCAGTGATGCAGATACATGTCAAAAAAAATTGCTGCTACTACTGCTGCCACTGATTGGAAAGCTCAGTGGATGTTATAAACAAGGGGGCAGGGTTTCCCAGGGATGTCATTAAGAATATATGAACATGAATATAACCATTTATTGAAGTCACTTGGATCCCAGGGATTGCTTGTAAATCACTTGGATCCCTTGGATTGCATAGTGACAGTATTTCCTTAAGTTAGGGCTTACATCTATCTGTACGGTAGTTTAAGAAGCCATTTTTGCTTTGTTAACTTCTAATACCCATACAAAGTATATATGAGGACCTAGTTTGGTGTTTGAAAAGAATGTTGTATAATGAAATTACTACTATTTTAACCTCCCTGGCGGTATGATTATTTCAGATTTTTGGTGCTGAAAGCGGTACCATTTTTTTGCATGGAAATATGTATTTTTTTTTATTGTAGGCTGTAATTTTTAGGAAAAACTCACTGAAATCTGTCCGAGCAAGAGTCTAGTAAACATCCCGGGTATGATAAAATTTGAAACACAAAATCATAAATTATAATTTAATAAATAATCATAAAATAATATAAAAATAATAAAAAATTTAATTCAATAATATAATCAAACCAAAAACACTGAAATGTGAAATATAGCGCCAAGTTCGCACATTGCTGAGCTCAGTCGCAAAATCGTTTTCAGTGTCTGATGACGAATTTCCCCCACGAATCATTATCACTCAATTCTGCAAGTGGTTCTGATTTACTATCGCTGTTCTCTAGCTGATCTAAACCGCTTTTGACCTAAAGAAACACTTTTTGGACGCCATGGACATTTCTCAGTTTCCAGGCAGAAAGAACAGACAAAATGCAGGCAGGGCGCAGGACAAAGCACTAGGGACAATATGTATGTGAAATTGGTTGAGACAGCAATGTTTTACTATGTAAAATGTAAAAAAAAAAAAAAGACATTTTTTAAAATTTTTAAATTTCCCGCCGCCGGCGGCGCCTGTACGTCCCGACGTCACAGGGACAGGACACAGAAGCCGGATGCCGGCATCGGCCGGAGGAGATGGCCGGGGACGCTGCAGGGGACACATCGTGGGAGCGCAGGGTAAGGTAAGTGAAGAACACATGCCGGAGCAGCGCCGCATGGTATTCCCGAGTGTAGCTCGGGGTTACCGCTTTTGGTACTGAAATGTTACCCCGAGCTACACTCTGGAATACCGCCAGGGAGGTTAATACAGCAACCACAATTTGTAAATACCTTCACATTCTTGTAAACTGCATATGCAGGCATGAAATTTGAGCAAGAATGTAAAAGTACCGGTTTTCAGCAAGCACATATTTAGTTATATACTTTTTATTGCAGTGTATACCTATGTAGCAGCCTTCTAGTTTAGATAGAAAGAGTTAGATCCTAATGGTTAGACAGATGTAATACCCAGAGGGGTCAAATTGGAGTCAGGGTTGAGAGGCTCTGCAGGCAAGCCCCACTGAAATTTTCCCCTGCTCTAAGGCTTTTAGAGGAAGGACTTTTGGGTAGTGGGTGGATCTGAGGAGTGACTGGCTGCATTCTTGAGGGGTCCTAGCTAATCCCCAACAAGAGGATGGCAAGGGGCTGGACACCTTTAAAAAGTGTTGGAGCCTGCTCAGAGTGTGGGAGAGAGGAGTCAGGTGGAAGCAGGAGAGAGGAAGATGTGAGGCTGAGAGGAAGAAGGCTGCCATTAGGTCTAGTTGGATGAGGCCTGCCTGCGAGCCTGAAGCTGGATGGGAGGAAAGCTTGGAAATCGCTGGCACCCTGAGAGAGGACCACCTGTATTACAGCAGAGAAGGAGCAACCCAGCTGATAGATCTAGCAGAGGCCAACCCACAAGTGGTACAGGAAAGGATCTGAGTGAGTACACATGCACTCCCTGGGTGGATAGAAGAAGGAGTACTCTGGTGGGAAACCAGATTAACCCCCTACTAGTGACTGTTCACCTCTCTAAAGGAACATGAGCCAGATCCCCTGCTCAGAAAAACCTCCAGATTGATGGGTGAAGAGGAGACTTTCATCTAGGGTCTGGGGTGGTTCACTGAGGAGACACTGGCTATCTCTCCAACAGTGACTGTGCTGCAAAAGGGAAGCATATAAATAGTTTCAGGAAGATTGTCCTCAGTTATCTGTACCCTTGGGCATCCTGTACACCCCTAACCCTATCCCAGTTCAAATCCCCTCAATAAACAACAAAACAAAATCTCAAAAACAGATTTTTGACTCTGGATGGAAGCCTGTGTGAAGATGTGTGATGCCAGGCTAAGCAGGACTATAGGGGGACCCAAATCTTCTAGCAACTCCTAAGAAGGTGGTGCTACACCTATAATAAATGTTTACATTTTACTATCTTAACCCCTTCCCATCCCCTTCCAGCAGTCCTTTAACTGTATCTTTATGTCGGGGGGTGGGGAGGACTTCCTGATCAAATGATTATTGGCACTGGCTGTCACAGTGCTCACATGATCAAGAATCCATCTTGCCAACTCCTAATCACAACCAGAGACAGCTTTGTCCCTGTGCAGGGAAGTGCACAATAGGCACATTTTCAGAACAGAAATTTCAGTAACCATGAATGCATTTGTGGTTGTTAAGGTCCACCCTCCTTAATGCCATACATATGCATTATGCTGTCAACAAGAGGTTCACAGGGAGGTACATGGAGAGTGTATTGTTTTCAGTGAGGTTGATTTATTAAAGGAACGTAGACTGAATGTCTACTGAAGTTAAAAATAAGCTATATTTATATTCACTTCAGTTGAATAATCATGTGCTGATAAACACAATTCTTTTTCATATTACCTTGAAAATAATCAGCTGTTCAAAGGGATCAGAGATCTACTTTATTGACTATCGTTAACTTTGCAAAGTGAACAGATACTTTCCTAAACATTAGTGGACTCAGGTACTTGCATTGTGTGAATAGCGGAGTAAAACATAGCTAGTGGCACTGCAATGAAAAAGCAGGACCTTCATTAAGAGTTGAGCAATATGGCTTTTTTTAAAGGCATTAAAGGGGAACTATACTGTAGAGGGTATGCCCAAAAAAGAAAACCAGAGGACAAGAGACTAGTCAACAATATTGCCAGTGGTCTCCTTGAAAATAGATCACACATGTTCTACTACACTCACACATAAACACACATACATTGTTTTATCTGAAGTTGGTATTGATATTATTTTTTTTAAATAACATACATGTTCTTACTAACACATTTTTATAACGTGTGTGTTTTGGATGCAGAGGGAAATTTACTAAAGGAAAATAGACTTATCAGTTTGAAATGGGATTTGCCCCTAGCTTAGTGAATGGGATGAAGCTCTGCTAACTTATGTTATCCAATTAAGTACAAGCAAAAGTACTGCTTCTTTGTTTTTATTTTCCTTGCACATGATTGGGTTTTCTTTGCAAAGTGAAATTTCACCACCTTCACTTAGAAAATTCCCTTGCAAAGTTATAAGCCTGTTTGCCTTTAGTAAATAATCCCTATTTGTTTGGCAGCAGGCTGAACCTTAACCACTTGCTGTCTGCCTGCTGTTTATAAACTGCAGGACGGTGGCACTCCAGGGACGGGTTGCCATTCATAAACGGCACCCGCCATTTCTAGCTGTGCGCGCTCCCTGGGAGCACGCAGCACCGCGATCCGGTGCCAGCTGTGTCCTCCAGACACAGTGAACCACTGATCGTCAGACGGGACCTCTATACGAGGTCCCGATCATGTGATCGCTGATTGGCCAATCAGTGATCACATGCAAAGTAGTAAGCAAGATGTCACTTGTGACATCATTGCTTACTACGTGTGAAATCTGTGAATGATCACAGAGGTCACATGGTACAAGGCTATTCACAACAGCCTTGTACCATGGGACAAGCTGTGACCAATCACAACTCACTAAGTAGTTCTCAATGGCTGCAAGAATGCAGGCAGAGAGAAAGAGAAATGATTGCTTTTACATCCTATATGGGTGTAAAAGCAATCACTGTAAAAAAAAAAAAAAAAAAATCTTCATCACCCCCCACAAGTAGTACAGTGTCACCATGGTGACACTGTACTGCTAGGGTGACAGTATGTCCAAAAAAAAACCATAAATAATAATATAAAAAAGTAAAATAAAAATTAAAAACAAATGTTTAAAAATTATAATTTTTGGCTATAAAGTAATTTGGCTCATTTTTTTTTTTTACTAAAAAGATATAACGGAATACATTTCAGCCAAGATTTATGATGAAAGATTATTTTATAAGAAAAACACTTTATTTCGAAATTTTTGGACATTTTCATTTACATAGCAACAAAAATAAAAATCCCAGCGGTTAATAAATACCACCAAAATAAAGCTTTATCTTTCTCAAAAAAAATGGTAACAAATTCATATGGGTACAGTGTTGCATGACCGCGCAATTGTCATTCAAAGTGTGATAGCGCTGAAAGCTGAAAATTGCCCTGGACAGGAAGGGGGTAAAAGTGTCCTGACAGGAAGTGGTTAAAAGAGAAGTAGGGTTTTTTTCCCATTTATATTTACTTACTTGGATGCAGCATTGATCCGATGCTGGTCTTTCCCCCGCCGCCTCATGAGAACATGACCGCTGATCGCTGAGTTCTTCTCTCTGCTCTGAGCAGAGAGGGGTGATTGTCAGTCACCACCATCTGCTCAAACCCCTAGCACTCATTGGACTGTAGAGGGGAGGGAGTGGTTGGCTCAGGCTCTCAGTGATTTTCTGAGAGGCCGAGTCAGGTGCCGCTCCAGACTCTGGGGTGGATCCCAACTTTGAAGTCAGGATCTTTCCCCAGCCTGGACTGGCTGAGTGATGTCTGCTGCCAGCAGACTTCAGTCTGTTGCCATCTGAAAACGGGTCGCAGGAGTGCAGAACAAACTATACTCCTGTCATCTGCAGGAGAAGTACAGCTAAAAAAGCTTTGACTGTACTTCTCCTTTAATTAGCCTACTTTTATGTATGTCAATTGGAATGCTGTATTGTGTGGATCTAATAGAGGAGAGAAAATATACAAAATTCCATTCTAATACCTGTGTAAAAGAAAATAGCCTGAAGTGTGTGCTTTTATATGGCTTCATAACTCCATGGTGGCTTTTAACACTTCAAAAGCTTTATACTAGACGAGTAAATGATTTCAATTACATGTCTCACCTACAGAACATAGTAGAGAAAGCCTGACAAAGAACTGGGTACTTATTTATTCTCTATACTCTTGTAGAACAGAATAAGACTGAAATACAACAGCTTCAATTTGGTATTACTGGAAGTAACAAACACGGTCTAAACTGCAACAGAAAAGAATGATCTATTAAATGTGACCTTTTTAAGAGCAGTTATGATGAAAATAGGGCAATCTGTCACAGAAGACAATGTGTTTTGTTAAGCTAACTCATTCTGAAGGCTCAAAATAATGTTCCCTACTTCATTAAAGGGAAACCGTTGGAGTAAAAATGAAAATCTGACATGTAGACAAAACGTTAACGCCAGCAAGAAAAGTGTATGGATGTAACTCAGCCACCTTCCATTGTTCATCTCTAGCCTTGACTTTGTTTCTATTGTTTGATATATTAATTCTATCGGTTTGGTTTAACAAGCAGCCTAAAATAATAGCAAAACTGTTACTTTTAAGAATGACCCGACTGTATGTGTGAAGGGCAGTTTTTGCAGTGCCAAAAAATATAAAATAAATCAACAGTGAAAATATTGAAAGATTGCAACCACAATATAAGATAAAAGTGATAAAACAGTGAAAAAATGCATATATATCTTCAGAAAATAATCTAATCAAATAACATGTTTTATCTGATATGGTGGTTGTAACCTCTGAACCTTTGGATGTTTTCATACTTTTTGGCACTACAAAAACTGACCTTCATTAGACTATGTAGGATTTGCATATCAATCAATCTTTTGGCAGCAGCCTAATAAAACCATAGCGTAGACTTTTTTTTTGTTTTTTACATGATTGTATATATGGTAACTCATTAGCCTTTTTTGTACATCTACACTACCTGCAACATAATAGTAGAACTCAGATGATTAAAGTGCTACCACAGGATTGTCTTTAGCCACAATTTTCATTAAAGGAGTGAGGTTTGGTTTTTAACACTTCCGAGTGAAGGCATGCAATAAGTATGCATTAATAAAAGTTGGAAACAAAATCTAGAATGTTGCATCTCTATTTTTTTTCAGGAATCATTGGGTCATGATAAAGGTCAAGTATTTTTGCAAGTAGATTAGCAGAGACAGTCTACTGTACTTTTCATGACAGTTTTTTGTTTAAGAAATTATTGCATTTTAAAATGTATGGACTCTTTTTTTTCTTGACTTTTTCAGCTAGATTTTTTTTATATAATAAACATGGATGTGAAAAATAGCAAAACTGGTTTGGCTATTGGTGGTGCAAAATAGAAGGCTAGGCCTGGTGATTAGAAGGATAAAATCCATTATTTAAAGTCTTTGCAGGTTGAAAATTTTGCAATCATGTTAAAAACCTTTCTGACCATGCTGCACACGTTTTTTACGAATTAACAATACTATTGTTGTTTTATCACCTAATCACTACCAGACTATAGAATATGATCCTTGGATGTAAAGCTGGCCATACACTACTAGATTTTTTTTTTCTTTCAGCCTGCAAGCTGCAGGGAAAAGGTCTAATGGATACCTTCATCCATGCTATAGAGCAAGAATAGATGAATCTCCCACTACGACTATTGAATCCAGACAGCCAGCACCTGGCTATATGCAACAGAGCATGTTTGTTATACCCACTGTGGAACCTAAGGGGTTAATCCTCTGCATTGTGTAAAAAGGCTGTCCCCAATCCTTCTGCTGATAGCACAGAGTCCTAGGAGTCACCCTGCACATACTCAGTTTGGTGCGCATTGCTAGAGAGTTTTTTTTTTTTTTTTGGGGGGGGGGTGCATGTGATCCAAACAGGGCCAATCAGCACTGTCCAGACGGAGGGTCAGGGGTCATGCAGCCTCATAGGACAGTCACAGGAGAATAAAAACTCCTCCTATAAGCTTTACCAGTGCTCAGCCAGACACTGATATAAGTCATAGGACTGCTATATACTGCTGTTTAGAAAAGGTATTTAGCAGTTTATATTTACTAAAATAATTGCATTTCCATGTTCTGTGTACTGTGGGAGACCAGATATAAGGAATGCAGGGTCCGGAGTTTAGTAACACTTTAAATACAACACAAATTAGGATTATAACTCAGCTCTCTTACATATGCTAATTGGAACACACCCAGTACCCAACACTTAAAGGATAAGTTCACCTTTTAGACAAAAATAATAAGTGCACATTTTTTTGCAGATAAAAAAAATGTGCATTTATTATTTTGACTACAGGAGCCTGGAAAGCATTGCACGGGATATATGAGCATGCAGATATTCAGACAGGAAGCTTCAATTAACTACCACGGCGCTCCACAGCGCTGTGGTAGTTCATTGAAAACTACAAGCCCACAGTCACTAAGTCTGTCAGGACTTGCAGTTCATTCATTCACAGAAGTCTGTGAATGAATGATGTGGCCATGTGGGCAGAGCCCCGCACGGCCATGCTGTTTTCAAATTTGACAGATAGTATGGGGAGAACGGGGAAAAGTCTCTTTCTCTGTCGGGGGGGGGGGGGGGGGGCAGCTGTGGCTATGGGAACATGTAACTTGTTCCCCCCTAAAAACGGGTGGTACATGTAACATGTTCCCAAAGGTGAACTTATCCTTTGAGCAGGCCATATATAGATCAAAACTTGGCAAGTTCAGCGGGTACCAGATGAATTTTGATCCATGTATGGGCAGGCTGGTTGTGCAGAAGTTGATCTATCTATCAACTGATTTGCGTACAACCAGCCCCAGCCTGTTGGAAAATGTTCTCTTGGTCAGCGCCTGTTCCATGAAGTCTCCCTGCTATCCTAATACAATAGCTCAGTGGGAGGGATTCCTCCATCCACATCATAGTCAGTTCATTTTCTTTCGTTCAATCTGCTGCTTGAATGAAAAACATTACTCATGTATGTTCAGCCTTAGTTAGCAATACACAACACACAATTACTCTAGTACAGGGGCAGACTGACCATTTGGAAACTCAGGCACTGCCCGAGGGCCCAGGGTTGGTAGGGGGCCCCATGAGATGCCCCTGGTACCTTTTTCATAGGCTTTTTTGAGTTTGGGCAAGGACACAGGGGCCCCATGTTCCCCTATTGCCCGGGGTCCCTATGAGTTGTCAGTCCGCCCCTGCTCCAGTACCTAGTAGGCCTTCACCAATAGCCACAATAGCAATGTAAAAAAGTAAACAATTTAAGAGAAGCATTCAGAAAAACTTTAAATTTACCTTATCCAGCTACTGCTGTTCAAACAGCTATCTACTGACAGTATACACAAACATGTTATGAACCACAATATATTCACATGCTAAGTTTTGTTAAACTTTAGACATGTTTAAACACCCACCACTTTATAAAAAGTGATATTGTTTGCTAAAGTAACTGTCTTATTGTATAATAGAGAATTAGAAATGGGCAAAGATAAAGAGCCAGTCCAGATGAATTCCACATACATCACTCCAGTTTCACCTTTCATGAACATTGGTGGCTTAACTAATTCCATACTTGTCATTTTTTTCCTAACCTTGAGGGTCAGCTGATCACAGTATAGTAGCCTCATTTTCGTTTGTCATCTGACCCCACTCTCCCTTTAAATAGTGTGCTGATGCTCTTTAGGGAGCTTGTTAGAAGTGCCTGACTAGTGTGTTATAAATAATGAGGGCAGGCTGGGAGAATATTAAAAATAATTGCTTTGAAGAGCTATGTATGCGCTGCATTTTTAAAGAAAATTAAAAGAGGCATAAAAGCAATCTGTATGTTACATCCTGTTTTTTTTTATTTGGCTGATGTTTGAGCATATTTCCAGAAATGTTTTACAGTGCTTACATATAAATGTGCAAAATGTAAGAGTGAAAGCATTCACCTGCAAAATGCAATGTTTGTTCTTAAGCTGAATTTGTTAAAACAAGTGTAGCCCCAGCCAAAAAATTATTTTTAAATATTGGATAACATAGGGAAGGGTTAACTGGCCATGCAGTGATGTGTGATTGCTGACAGGTCCGCCAAACAGTAAGCGGCAGCATGCAGTGAGCAGCAGGATGGCTACCCGGTGGTTTCTGGGACCAGCGTGACATCACGCTGCCTCCGTTCTTGAGTTCTTAAGTCGTATGTTAGTTGGATGTTTGTAACTCTGCGCACCCAAAACCACCTCTGAAGGTAAAAAAGCTGCCTATATTAATTTCCAATATAAAAATTTAAAGTTTCTAAACTTAAAGTGACACTAAAGCTTTACTAAAAAAAAAAAAAAACAACAAGCATATCTATACTTACCTGTTCTGTGCAGTGATTTTGCACAGAGCAGTACAGATCCTGTTCTTTTCGGGTCCCCACTGGTGCTCCTAGCTCCTTTGCTGCAAGCAGTGCCCCCAGGGAAAGCCAGTCACCCTGGGGGCACTGCTTCATGCTCATCCCTGAGCCACTGTTCTATGAGTTCAAAATACACATAGAGCCCTGGCTCTGCCCCACCACCTGCTCTCTTCTCATTGGCTCACTGGCTGTGATTGACAGCAGCGGGAGCCAATGGGCCATTGAGGAGGAAGAGTCCCCCGACAGCAGAGGCTGTCAGAAACGTCGCTGGATCAGAGGGGGATAAGGTAAGGATTGGGGGTGGCCTGGGAGGGCCACTGCGCACAGAAGGTTTTTGACCTTTATGCATAGAATGCATGAAGGTAAAAAAAAGCCTTGAGCCTTAAGAACTACTTTAAAATATATCTAAAGTCAAAACATTTTTTGAGAAAGGAATGTTTAAACACTTGCCTAACGGGCAATTTTACCCCCTTCCTGCCCCAACCATCTTTCAGCACTGTTGCACTTTGAATGACAATTGTGTGGTCATACAGCACTGTACCCAAACTAAATTTGTATCATTATTTTAGACAAATAGAGCTTTCTTTTGGTGGTATTAAATCACCACTGGGGTTTTTATTTTTTTGCTAAACAAACAAAAAAAAGACCAAAAATTTTGAAAAAAAAAGGTTCTCTTAGTTTCTGCTACAAAGTTTTGTAAATAAGTGATTTTTCTCCTTCACTGATGTGCATTGATGAGGCTGCACTGATGGGCACTGGTAGGGCTGCATCGATGGGCACTGATAGGCTGCACTGATGGGCATTGATGAGAAGGCACTGATGAGGCTGCACCAATATGTGGCACTGATGAGCACAGATAAGCGACACTGATGGGCATTTATAGGTGGCATGGATAAGCGTCACTGATAGCACTGATGGGCACTGATAGGTGGCACTGATGGGCACTGACAACCAGCACTGATGGGTACTGATAGCCAGCACTGAGGAGGCACTGATACTAAGCACTGATGGACACCAATACTAAGGACTGATGGGTACTGATGGGGCTACACTGATCATCGAGGCACTGATGATCAGTGCCCCGATGATCAGTGTAGATGTCCCCTCTGAGCAATGCCGCTTACCAGCTCTCCTCTCCTCATGCGCTATCAGCGTGAGGAGAGGACTGCCAATACCTGGCATTTCCTATTTACACTGTGATCAGCTGTGATTGGACACAGCTGATCACATGGTAATAGGTGGCTCTGATTGGCCCTTTACATGATTAGCTGTGTCCGAGGGACACAACGATCACAGCCCATGCATGGAGTGGGGACGCACAGGGATGTGGTTTTGGGAGGACGTCTATGGACTCCCTCCCAGAACTAGCCAACCGTGCTGTAGCCATCTTTTGGCTATACTGCGGTCGGGAATTGGGTAAAACATCTCTGTTTTTTTAATTTATGTATTTTTCTTTTGCTGTCTGTTTTCCACTGCAAATGGGAAGTCTCTCTACAGTAAGGAGACGTTTCTTCTTAAACAGATCTCACTGAAGCCTACAGAAGAAGATTCCCTATTTATTCCTATTTATTCCGATCACAGCCCATGCATGGAGCGGGGGCGCACAGGGATGTGGTTTTGGGAGGACGTCTATGGACTCCCTCCCAGAACTAGCCAACTGTGCTGTAGCCATCTTTTGGCTATACTGCGGTCGGGAATTGGGTAAAACATCTCTCAGTTTTTTTAATTTATGTATTTTTCTTTTGCTGTCTGTTTTCCACTGCAAATGGGAAGTCTCTCTACAGTAAGGAGAAGTTTCTTCTTAACCAGATCTCACTGAAGCCTACAGAAGAAGATTCCCGTTTATTCCTATTTTAGTGACACTGTTAAATGTTTGATTTCTCATCATTTCATGTCCCAGTGACAGTGGTGTGAAGACTCAGATGTGAAGCATTCAGATGTTTTCAACTTTAGCGGTGGGAAGAGCGGATATGCTATTACATAAGTTGTCAAGTAAGATGTTTGTTAGATGATGAATTACCCTATATCGTTATCAGTTACTGGAAGAGAGGATGTTTCCCAAAAAGTACTATCCAGATGTCACGGATCACCTTTCTCTTGTGATAGTCAGGGTTTCCTCTTTCCCATGGCTATGTGCCCAAGATATGGCTTAATTCTGAAGATAATGTATAAAAGATATTGGCTCAGATATATCTGTCATTTGCTGTCACTTGCTATCAGCATATGTTCCTGGTACCATATATCAGTAAACGTTGCAGAGGCTGCATAGAAGTATTGCATTGATGTCCTTTATTTCAAGGCTCAACTTAACAGTCCCTAAAAAAAGTTTGGGTTTTCGATATAAGTTTTATACTTTAAACTAGATTTCTATTAAAAACTGAAACTGCTAATTTTTTGAGGCCTTATCTCTGCAGATAGAAGCACAAGACTCAAAATTAAACCAAAATACAAACGTCTTCATTACCAAACATGGAAACAGATTCCCCTCTGTGGGTTTGATTTACTAAAGGAGTAAAGAATGTTCATTTAGCAAAGTGAAAGTTTATTTAGCCAAGTTTATATTTTCAAAGAGTAGTAAATAAGGTGAGGCTGTGTTGTCTTCAGTCACCCAATCATGTACATGACGGCCTCTGTTTTTTAATTACTTCAAAGTCAAAATATTTATGATTTTGCTAAATACTTGCCACAGTTAGAGGATAGCATAGTGGTGCACCTATATGTTGCTCTTGATGCTTAAAATAATACAACCAAAGCAGGATAATGAGGGCACATAGAACCACAAATCATTAATATTTAGGATTTTATCTGCAACTTTAGATCATCTTGCTCTTATCTTTGCCAGCTATCATTATTTTTCTTTCTTTAACACTGTACAGTACTATGATATTAAGCTCTGCATGCCTGAAGTATTTTTGACTCATTAGCATATCCCATCCATTTTATCACCCTGCCTCTTTTATCATACCTTTATTTTTAATAACAGCTGGAATATATTTCGGAGCCCCACTACTGCAGTTCGTAACCTGCAACCAATCAGTTTCACCACCATGTATGTGGAGTGTCTGGACTTCCTCATTGGTTACATATTATGATGATAGAATTTTGTTTGGCCTGCAGGATAGAGACTATAGAAAACAAATTTTGAGTCCTTTGTATATAACATTCCCCAACATAACCTATTAAACACTGAACACTAAGCCTTAGGGTCATGTCAAACTAGTTACTCTGCTGCTGTTGATAACTCCCCACTGGTAGAATTAGCACAGAGAACCTCTTTATCACATATCTGTAGTGATTCATTCAATGAAATAAATATATAATAAATTCAAAATAACCTCAACTAACAACAACACAGGAAAAATATACATAAAATGCAATGAAAAGCAGTCTCCAAAAAGTCCTCCACATCAGTGTATGTTATAGATCACCAATAGTGTCCATATATGATCCACATAATATCCTTCCACATGAAGAGCTTGTGACCACCACTCCCACTGTACAGATTCAGTGACTCACCCTCACCAGAGATCAATGCCTCACATCCAAGTTGATTGGCATGCAAAACTCAAATGGTTAATGACGACTCCAAATTTACCCTATGGTACTCTTGCTCCAGGATATGATATCTAGTATAACACTCTCCTTCCAATAGTCACCCACAAAAAAGAAAAGCTCACAAAAGCGCAGTATCTCTACACCTTCCAATTTTATTTAAACCATATAAAATATTCACAAACACATTATAAAATAACGCCTTCAATCATAAAACATGGAGTCAGTGTGCCGGCTTTCCCTGCATGAGTCGGATTACCGGCATCTCACCACCTTGCGGTACAGCTCGCTACCTCAGCATCACTTCTAGATTCAATCAGCTCCAAAAATTTAGTATTTGGCCATATAGTAGATCTTATGCAATACATGTGAACTACCTGTTTATAAATAATACAAAAAGTTGTAAAGGAGAGCATTGGAATTCAGGGATGAAGGGGTAGTATTTACCCAGTATATGCAAATGATGCCTAAAACAGGCAAATAGTTTATTAGACAATTAATTTAAAAATGTACCGTAGTTTCTCTAGCTGATTCATCATTTACAATTCTTGACAGTCTTTGGAGTTGAATCCAGGGAACATACTTAAAGGCAGATAGTGGATAGCTTACATAATAAAGTAATTGGCTCTGATCAGTTAATTTAACACATTAATCACTTTTTAATGGATTTCCCTGGATATACACCCTAGTATCCTAAACCAGAATAGATGTAAAATCATATGTCAAATTAAACAGCACGATTAATATGATCATAAACAAATAATATTGATTCGATATCACCCTGCCAAATGATAAAACAAGTGCCCATTTCTTCACCCTGTAATTGTAGATAATGTTAATATTTAAAAATAAAATAATTATTATGCGAAATAATTTTCAACGAATTGATTATGAATTGGATTTGTTACTCAGTATTTGTACCTGATTATTCAAGTAAACTATCTGTAGAGTGCAAACCAAATTATCAAAGTATATAAAGTTTTTTGCCAGGTGACTAAAATGACTTATGTAGAGATCTTAAAAGGTTTACCTTATTAAAAAATAATTTGTGTCATGAAGATGAGATTGAGTAGAGAATATTAATGGTGACATTATTTTGTCAAAATATTGCTCTAACAGAAAGCAGATTGGTCCACTGCTCACCACTATTCCTCTCACGGGGGTATTGGTAAGGCTCTTATATATTTTAGGTAGCAGATAAATAAATGGTGCAGTCGCATGATCCACCTGTAAAAATGTTTTAGCATCCTTTTCCGTTTTACCATCTTCAACCACTCACTTATCACTTCTGTAATCTTCCTTTGAATACACAGTACATGGCTGTCAGAAAAATTGCTGTATACTTTAGAATCAGAAAGTTGTGAAAGCATGCCATCAATGGTATTGTTTGACAATCATCACCACCACTTGTCTGCTGATTTAATTATTGTATCCCTTCTATCGGGGAAAAGATTTTAATGCAATACACTCCACAGCAGATACATTATTAGGAATGTGATTCCAAAAAGTGTTATCTGATAGCAGAGAAATCTTCTTTAACTATTTAAATAAAAATTTCTAGAGGGCTAATGTGATGGGTGGAGACACTGCGCATGTATTTAAAAAAATGTAAATCAGGTATATACTGTATATAGTATCATCTCACTCTGTAATTGATATAATGATTGATTTTTCTCATAATGTTTATATTTTGGGTCCAAGTAATATATATGGAATGCCAACATTGTAATGGTATGGATTTGCAATGTGACCTGACAGGTCTTGCTACCTGAAGTTGTAGCCAGTCTGTAAATATCTTTTAAGTACTGCAATCATCTGCTTTCAAATATATTAATCTCTCTCTCCCTCTCTTTCCCCCTATATAGCTGCACATGTGTCAGTTATAAATGGATCAAGAACAGATAGCACAATACACAGTAAAGCATTTTCCTAAAAATTTCAGAAAATTAAAATCACATTTTTTTCTATACTACACAGTATATTTTCAGCATAGATCTACCATTGAAAAATGAAAATCAGACTCAATCTTGACTTTGTTGTGAAAACAGAAAAATTAAATTTTAATCTATCTTATGTTAAAAACCTGAAAAAAATACCTCTGAGATACTATCCAAGATTTTTATAAAAGGACATACAATTAGACTGGAGTAAAAAAATAATTGGACATCTGTCCAAATACCCACTTTCAATGGAGTGGCTGAGGAACACTATCCTTTCAGCAGCACAAATCCACTTAATTTACATCATCAGTATTAAAAGTGAATCTATTGTAAGAGATAAGCATCAAGTACAATGTTTCAGAAATAAAGAGGAACAATTCAGGTCAGGATTAGAATGCACCACCAGGATTCAATCACTATACGCAATTTGAAAGAAACACAAATAAGGCTCATGGAATAGCAGTTGCAGTCTTTTGCAATCTAATAAGGTACAGAAACATTAATACCCTCTGAGATGTCTTTTAAAACAAAATGTGAAACAGTAAAGCTTTGTAACACTAAATATTTGTTAGTTTCTGAATTGTTGCAATACATTATTGTGAAGATTTTATTTATTTATTACAGCTACTTATATAGCACCATCAATTTATGCAGTGCTTTACATATATATATTGTACATTCACATTAGTCCCTAATCCTCAAGGGGCGTACAATCTAAAGTCCCTAACTTACATTCATACATACACATACTAGGGGCAATTTAGACAGAATCCAATTAACTTACCAGCATGTCTTTGGAGTGTGGGAGGAAACCCACACAGGAACAACATGCAAACTCCATGCAGGTAGTGCTGTTGTTGGGATTTGAACCAACCACCCTAGTACTGTCAGGCGGAAGTGCTAACCATTTAGCCACTGTGCTGCCCTGCCTTTTTGCTGTTGGAACTGGCTATGGTCCATATTAAAGTTGGATGTGAACATTGTATTTATGTTTAATAGGACTGTTAATTGCACATTTCTGAGGCAAGCAAAAACACATGCAGAAAATATAGGTAATACAAAAAATTAGGAACTTGCCCTGGGCCATTAAATCCCTAAGTGACAACTATATGTCACCCTGTGTTTACTCCAGGGGGGTTACTTTTAATGAGTCACTGTATATATTATGTTGCAAATCAGAATCTAGGGGAGAACACATTACACTCCTCTTGCCTATAGTAGAAAAAAATGTGATGTACCCCTGTCATCCCCTAACCCTATGTTAACTTATGAAGTTGCTGCCATGAGATACTCAGCCTCTAAGCATCTGAAGTGAAATTAAAAAAAAACTGCAGCACTACTAAAATAACATGCCCATATGTCAATTAAAATTACTTCTGCAATAAATCATAATACTTGTGATCAAAACAGTGCAATGTGCAAGAAAAACCCCTGCTCAGGGGCGGACTGACCATTAGAGCACTCGGGAACTGCTCGAGGGCCCGGGGTCAGTAGGGGGCCCCATGAAATGCCCCTGTTACCTTTTTTATAGGCTTTTTTGGGAGTGCTTTGAGTGTGGGCAAGGACACAGGGGCCCCATGATCTCCTATTGCCCGGGGGCCCCATGAGTTGTCAGTGCTGCCCCTGCTACCTTTACAGACTTTAACTGTGGCATGTTAAAGAAAAGAAGTATGCTTTATGTCATTGATACTATGCTATCATTAGGTGACACCTCCCGCTCTCTCAGGTAAACCATGCACACCATTGCACAGTTTGGGGTATACTCCAGGGTAACTATCAATTGTACCAAGTGGGTCCTAATGTAACTGGATGGTGACTCCTGCTGTAGCTTAGGAGTGCCCAGTGCCTATCACTAAGTCCTTTAAATATTTGGAAATACAGATTACACCATGTCCTGCAAATTTTTACCACCTAAATATTTCACACCTATTTGGAACAGTTGTGGTTATCCCTGATAGGAAAAATTAATCTCATAAAGATGATCCTTATACTGCCATTTCCTCTGCAATATCCCAATGGTCGTCTCCCTTAAAGTGTTCTGAGAGGTCATTTCTATCTTCAGGACCCTGGCACTGTGGCACTGTAAAGCCCCAAGGGTGAAATGACAGCTCTTCCAAAGACCCAAGGATGAGGGTGGCCTAGCCATGCCTAACCCATGTCTTTATTATATGGTTGCTCAATTGGGTATATGAATAAATGTATGCAGTCAGATGCCCAATCAATAGAATCCCTCAGGATTGGAAGCACTTGCTTTCCATATGTCTCTCCTCCCCACGTACAGCCTAATACAAAAAAGTCTGGAACAAAGCTAAAAAAATCCAACAGGTGTTAGGATTTATGCAGTATAGCCCTATTTGGCGCAATGCCACCTACCCTGAATTAACTACAATGTGGTGACAAGTGGCGAAAGTATGGAGTCACTCAATTACATCACATTTTTGGGGGAGGCTTCTGACATACTTTCATAGATCTTCAGAGCATCACATCCCTCAATCTATATCTTTTTATTTCAATTACAACAAGCAGTGAGAGCCCAAGGTGAACACACTGTGTGACATCAGTCACTGACTCCAATTTTTAACAAAATGGAGAATATGACCACTACTAAAGGGTTCATTTCTAGATGCTATGCCATGCTATTGACAGAATTTTTACAGGATTACCCCTTGACAGTTGTGAGGCTTTGGGAAATATATATAGGCCACTTTGAGGAAGATCAGTGGGAGGAGGCTCTTTATGGTAGTTCTCCCATGCTCCCTTATGTGACTCAAAAATGTCTGCAATCGTATATACTGTTATTGGTCCATTACACCCCCTTAAAACTTTTCATAATGGGTTTCCTTGTTGATACCACTTGCAGTAAATGTCATCAAGACCACTGTGACCTGATCTGCTTACTGTGGAGATGTCCCAAGCTACACCTGTACTGGGCTTCAGTTGTGCAGACCCTGAATGCTGTATTTCAGGTCTCCTTACTAATTGACCCTTAACATTGTCTATTAAGCATATTAGATACCCTACAGCTCCCTTCACGTACAAGGTAAGCAATAGCAAGGGCATTGTTTCAGGCATGCAAGGACATTTTGAGACATCAGAAGTCAGAGGATCCTCCCACATTTAAGGAATGGTTACAATGAGGTGGGATATGCTGAGAACGGAAAAAATACCTATTTTTCTCACATTTCTTTGTGTCTCATAAATCTGGACCCAGAATAGATCTGGCATTTTGCTCCAGGCCATTGCTGGTGTCTGTGCCAGTGGTCTCCTATTTACCTGCACGCATTGCAGACCACTCCTGGGAAATTGCTTTAGAGATTGGGGTCTTCAGAAACCCAGGATGCTGGTGCTTGGATTCTAAGAGGCTACATAATGTACAGGTTAATGAAATCCCTTCCCTCCTTGACCAGCATAGATCAGATCGGATTTATACCAGGGAAGTCCGCAGATGTTAATCTGCATAGAGTTTTTACTCATCTTCAACTTCCCTGGGATAAATCTGAAGTAGACCTCATCTGCAAAATACTTAGGTGTGACAGTATCCCTCAGGATCTCAGATTTTTGCTCTCTGAACCTATTACCTTTATTACAAATGGCTAAACAAGTCATGTCTACATGGGAACACCTCCCTCTTTAACTTATAGGTAAAATTAACCTCATTAAAATGAAATTGCTTCCCTCCTTCTTATACATTCTTAGACATGCCTCAGTATGGATCCCAAAGACATTTATCAAAGAGTTTGACTCTGTGCTGCATTCTTTTTATGGGGATCTGCTCAGCCCAGGTTTAAACTGGCTACCCTTCAATTGCCCTGGACGCAAGGGGGGTTAGCGTGTCTCAATTTATATGCCTATTATATAGCTGCTTTGCTTCACCATGCCCATAATCAGTTGGAGGAAGATGAAGGGAATGCCCCGGAGGTTCTAGATGTAGCACATTTAGGCTCCTATGAACCCCTAAAAACTTGCTGTATAGATGTGCCTTGGCTCCTTATCCTATCACAAAACCTATGCAAACACTATTTAGGGCATGGCAATTGCAACACCCTGTCTGTGCTAGTGTATGGTCTCTCCATAAGCCCTATATGGTTAAACCCCCACCTCCCTGAGTTCTTCATAGCTCCTGATCTCAATGTATGGGCATCTGAGGGGATTAAATACCTTAACCAAATCTGTACAAAGGGTACCCTTCAAACTTTTGATTCTTTAAAAACAAGATATGCTCTCCCCAATTGATACCTGTTCTGATACCTCCAACTGCGCCAAGACTTTCGCTTGCAGTTTCATAACCAACCAGTTGCACTTGCTAGATCAGGGGTTTAATTTACAAATTTCTTCAGCCTACCATTCATGAAGGTCTCGACAAGTTGTTATCCTGCTGGCTGGAGGATAAACCTGAATTGGATTCTGAGGATTGGGAAGATATATGGGAATGTCCAATACAACAACTAGTCTCCACCCGAGACCATTTAATTCAATTTAAGATTCTCCACAGAATTAATTTCATTCCCCAGAAATTGCATAGGATTTATTCTTCCCAGAATGTTCTGTGATTAAATCCTTCTGGATGGATATTGCTCAGTGTATTCATTCTCCAATGACCATCCCTATACCCTTATCGGTCAATGTTTGTATGTTGGGCTTAGTCCATCTCCTGGCTTTTTCCAGGGCTATGAGAACCTTGTTGGGGCTTTTGCGTTTTTATGCACCTACATCAGATTTTTGGAAACATACAGTATAGTTAATAAAATGGTGCCACTTTATAAGTTTACATATGAATCCAGAGGATGCCCCCAAAAAATTTTCTAAAATCTGGGACATTTGGACAGTGTCCAAAGATACTTTGACCTCTGTCGACTTATCCCAGTAGTGTAGTATAAATTTCCATCTATGTTTATCAATACCCTATAGCACTGTGGATAGCTGAAATTTATCTTCCTCATGTTCGTGGTTGTAGCAGGAATGACTGAAGTGAATTTTGCCTACAGGCACTGGTTGCTGAGAGTTTTTAAGTTTTTTTATTAGTTTTGTTTATTACTTGTGTTTTTTCTAAACTTGGGTATGCCCAATAGGCTTTGTTTTGTAACCTACACCTTTTATGCCAATAAAAAGAATTTATTATAATAATAATAATAATAATAATAACTTTATCATGTGATTTTACTGTATGCCCTTATGTGAAGTGTGTTAGCAATTGCAGATTCTGTTTTCATATCTCTGTTTACTTTGTATTTTATTGTATTTTCAATAAAACTTTTTCTGATTTAAAAAAAGATTGTACTCTCTGAGCTCTCTGCTTTTGGCGGCCTTTGTTTTATTGTTGGAGGGGACTTGTCGTAGCTCTCTCTCCTTGCTTAGACACTTCCGCAGGAAAATCTTCTCTCCCCTCCTCGATGCTGACACTAATTAAGTCACGCTTACACGATCTACAACTGATAGATGTTTGGAGGGCTCAACATCCCTCAGAACAGGATTATATTTTTTACTCGACAGCACACACGTCATACAGTCATATCGACAATTTTTTTTATCTCCAAATTCTTTCTTGATCGCCCGACATCCTCATCTATTGGTCACTTTTTATGGTCAGATCACGCTCCCATCCATCTCACAGTTCACGACCATCCCACTCCTTTACGTCACGATTCGTGGCACTTAAATGCTACTTTGCTTAAGGACTCTATGCGTCACAGAGGTCACACGGGCTATCCAAAATTTTGATTTGGATCATAAATTAGACACCACAGGCCCCTTCACTCAGTGGAAGACTCTCAAGAGTGTCATCAGAGGTGTATTAATACAACATGGCTCACGACTAAAGAAGACTCGAACGTACGAAATGCGTCGTCTATTTTCTCTCATTGCGACCCTGGAACCGTCTCATAAACGTACATTGAACCCAATTCTCGCAGTAGAATTATCTAATGCCCGTAGAGACCTTCTTCAACCCTTCTATTCCTCCTCCCTTGTTATATGAGATAAGGCCTGTAATACTCATTATTCCTAAGCTAACAAGTGTGGCCAACACATGGCTCGTGTACTTCATCCACGACCTTCCCGCCAGCTGATTCAACATATTCGAGTTCCTCATAGCAACACTAAGATCTTTCATAACAACAGTATTTCTTCTGTATTGGAATGCTATTACTCTCTACTCTATAGTTTAACCTCCACACTGTCTGATGTTTCAGCGGATACTTGTCTCCCACTGATGTCTCAGTATATCGTCAAAACGGTTTTAGATGCCCAGGACATTTTGGATCTGTTGGAACCTTTCTCGGAACCAGAAATTCTTGAGGCCATCAAGGTTTTCAAGAATGGCAAATGTTCAGGACCCAATGGGTTTAAACCTAGATTTTACAAGCTATTTGCCACCGATTTGGCCCTGCTCTTGACCAAGGCTTTTAATACTATCGATGATCTCAATGTGCTGTCCACTGATTTCTTATCCATCAATATTTTGGTCATCCCTAAGTCGGGTAAATACCCCTCTATTTGCGGTAGTTATTGCCCGATCTCTCTACTTAACCTAGATGTCAAACTCTTTGAGAAACTATTGGCAAATCACCTTTCCCCCTGTCTCCTGGACCTGATACATCATGATCAGGTCGGTTTTGTTCCTGGTCGAGAGGCCAGAGATAATACCAGCAAAACTATCCATCTCATCTCATACATTAAGCAGCACGGCTTGAAGGCTTGCCTCCTTTCATTTGACGCTGAGAAGGCATTTGACCGCGTTGATTGGCGCTTTTTGCGCTTAACGTTAGAACAGATAGGTTTGAAAATTGAGATTTCTCTCTAAGATTATGGCCCTCTATTCTCACCCTACGGCTTCAGTTCTGATTAATGGTTCGGTCTCCTCACCATTTCCTATTACAAATGGAACAAGACAGGGTTGTCCTCTTTCGCTCCTCCTCTTTGTATTAGTAATGGAACATCTTGCAAGGGCTATTAGAGCTAATGATAATATCTCGGGCATCCACACTTCTTCCTCACATCATAAACTATCTCTATATGCAGATGACCTCTTGGTCTACATACAGCAACCACTTATCTCACTCCCTAGCTTACTTCATGAGTTCCACAGATTTGGTCAACTCAGTAACTCAACATTTTAAAAACGGAGGCTCTGAATATCTCTCTCCCTGATCATGTAATGTCTCAATTGCACTCTAGTTTCTCCTTCCAATGGAAACCAATGGCCATCTCATATCTTGGGGTTTTCATTTCCTCGGATTTCAACACTCTATATTCCTTTAATTATTTACCTCTACTATCTCGTTTACACCAAGATCTGGCTTCCTGGGGCACGACTTCTTTACCTTGGTTTGGACGTATAAACACCCTTAAGATGGACATTCTGACGAAGCTCCTCTATGTTTTTCAAACTATACCCATTACCATTCCTAGAAGTTTTTTTCAGCCCTTGCGCGCTCTCTCGATCCGATTTATATGGCATAGAGGATTCTCTAGACTGAAATTTAAGTTGCTTACCTACCCAAAACTTGAGGGTGGTGCGGGTCTATCTGATTTTGAGTTGTATCATAGAGCAGTGTTACTGACTAGATTGCTTGAATGGTTCCCCAGACCCTTCCGTAAGGCCTCCTGCATGATTGAACAGGATCTTTCCCAGGTCAATCTTCGAGCCTTGCCTTGGGGTTATGGAGATACCTTTCAATGTCTCCCAGGCCTGTCTCCATTGACAATAGCTGTTTTGCGACTGTGGTATAAGCGTGGGAACATTTCACTTGTGTCTTCTGACCCATCCCTGCTGTCATCTCTATTTGACAATCCTGCTCTCCCCCAGGGACTTGGATCCCATGCTGTCGGTCCTTTTTATATGTTCTCAAACGGGCCTCCCACTTCTTCAAGGGGCCATAGAGACTGGTTGACTAAACTTCACTTATCTTCATTCTGTAAAAATTTATATTTCACATCACACACACATCGCTCACTCTCTGAGTTTGAATGACTTTGTACCTGCTCTGAACCCCCTAGACACATTATGGCCTCACTCTACAAAATACTTGATTGCCATCCAGTCCCAGCCACCTCCCTTTCCCGGAGCGTGGTCTCGGGAAATTGGTAAAGACATATCCACTGCAGACTGGAAGACCTCATTCCATTTCACTCATACATCCTCAATTTCATGTTACTCACAGGAAAAGAATTATAAGCTCCTTTACCGATGGTACAGGGATTCTGTCTCCTTACACAAAATATTCCCTTCCGCTTCTGATTTGTGTTGGCGATGTGGTGAGGCGGTGGGTACGCAGCTCCACATTTGGTGGGAATGTGATCTAATACAACCCTTTTGGCATCTTGTCTCTGAGGTATACAATAGGGTCTATGATGAGTTCTTGAACTTATCGCCAGATATTGCTCTCCTCTCTATATTACCGGGCCCACTGATAAAGCAGAAGAAATGCTTACTGCATTTATTTCTATCAGTGGCTTGTCAAATTATATCTCTTTTTTGGAAATCAACCCCCCCCCACCCCCTGCCATGTGGGGTTCTGCACTTAATGATATCATGCGTATGGAGGAAATGCTGGCATTTGCCAATGATACCTATAATAACTACAAATCACTTTGGTCGGTCTGGCCCCATTTCTCTTCCTCCACGACCCTCTGTGGGCTTCTGGTCTCATAATGTACTGATCAAATTGTCTGGGCTTCCCAGTCACAGATGTCTGATTATCAGGCTGCTCCTTATAATCACTCTAGACTCTAGATGACTAGGCCACACCACTGAATTTTGGATATGTGTAGCTGTGCTCTAGTCCCTCTTCCCCCAACCCACCTTTTTTTCACTTCCCTTTCTCTTCTTCTCTCTCTTTCCTTCTTCATTTCTGATTTCCTCTTATAGTTTTATATGTTCATTTACACAGTTTGGAGATAACTGAAGGTGTCTCATATCTCTCCTCTAAGAACAATCTCTCAGGACTATTGTCCCAACTAAGCTTGCACTAATTCTCAAAATTAGATTTTTTACTTTTTTTACTGGATGTTTTATAGCAAAATGTCACAAATATTGTTTTGTTTTTTCAAAATTGTCAGTCTTTTTTTGTTTATAGCACACAAAAAAAATAAATAAATAAATAAATCGCACAGGTGATCAAATACCATCAAAAGAATGCTCTATTTGTGGGGAAAAAAAAAGACATAAATTTCATTTATGTGCAGTGTTGCATGACCGCGTAAGTGTCAGTTAAAATAACACAGCACTGTATCAAAAAAAATGGCCTGGTCAGGAAAGGGGTAAATCCTCTGGAGGGCAAGTGGTTAAAGAGCAACAATTAAATGAGAGTGGCTACATTCTAGGGTACAAAGGCATATAAATGAGAAAATTATCTTTAAAAATAGAAAATTAAAGGGTAATCATCTGCATTTCAAAACTACAAGAAATGCAATAAAAATGCAGAAGTGCATTCAGGACAGCAAAAATATACTAGGAAAAGGGAAAGTAAAAAGAACCCCAAAAAGTTCTTCAAGTATATCAATAGTAAAAAGGTAAGGACAGAAAATATAGGTCCTAGAGAAACTTATGCAAAATGAAAAACAAATTGGTTACAAGTGACAGGGAGAAAGCAGATATATTAAATACAGTCTTCAGTTTATACAGGAAAAGATTTGTTTAAAAGTTTACCTTTGCAGAAAAAATAAATGCACATATTTTTGCAGAAACAAAAATGTGCATTTATTGTTTTTCCTTATAGGAGCCTGGAAAGCATTGCGCCCGTGATCAGTAGATCCAAGCTGCAATGTGGGTTCTTGCAGACATGTCTTTCATAGTTTTCATCCTGTACCTACCGTATTTTTCGCCGTATAAGACGCACCTGACCATAAGACGCACCTAGGTTTTAGAGGCAGAAAACTGGGGAAAAAAAATTCTGAACTAATGGACTGCAGACACAGCACAGGGATGACCAGAGACTGCGGACAGCACAGGAGATGACCAGAGACTGCGGACAGCACAGGAGATGACCAGAGACTGCGGACAGCACAGGAGATGACCAGAGACTGCGGACAGCACAGGAGATGACCAGAGACTGCGGACAGCACAGGAGATGACCAGAGACTGCGGACAGCACAGGAGATGACCAGAGACTGCAGACAGTACAGATGACTGCTGACCTTTGGGGAAGTGGGGAGCGGGTACCTGAATTTGACAGGTACCCGCTCTTACTTCCGCAGAGTTTTTGTTTGATCTTACCTGTTCCTCGATCCATCCACGCGCTGTCTTCCCGGCTTCTGTAAAGGCGCTCGGCATGACAGCCGGGTGCCCAGTGCGCATGAGCGACAAGCACTTGCGATTTGTGATTGGTCCGGCGGCTTCTGGGATCTGTCATGTGTCCCAGGTACCGCCTTACCATTCACAAAGCGCACCGCTTCTCGCGCATGCACACTGGGCACCCGGCTGTCATGCCCAGTGCCCACACTACAGAAGCCGGGAAGACAGCACGCCGCTGGATAGAGGAACAGGTAAGGTCCCGCTGCAGAGCTGAGCGGCCGGCCCGGTATTCTGACACGGCCGCGGTGGAAATACCGGACCGGCCGCTCCATATTCGCCTTATAAGACGCACTGACATTTCCCCCCCAGTTTTGGGGAAGAAAAAGTGCGTCTTATTAGGCGAAAAATACAGTATGTACTAGCTTTCTGTTTGAAAGATAGAGGACATGTCAGCGGCCTACAAGAGTGCTCATCAGCACTAACACAGCCCATTAAAACTACAAGTTTGGGGGCGCATGCGCGTCATCCCAAGATCGCAAAAGTGTAACGGGTGAGCTCCACCGATCCTCAGTCTGTAACGGCCTCCCGACTCCCTTCTAAAGCAGCCACATACCTGGGAGTGCTCCCCTCCACATCAGGACACCCTTAAGCACGCACATGGGCAAAATTTGGCGGTGGAAACTGTCCACGCCGCCTGCTCTGGATCCGAGGCCTTCCATGCTGGATTGCTTTTTCACTAGGCCTGCATCCCCGGCCTCGAGTAGCTATGGAGGCCCGAGTGAGCGCTCCGGAGAATCCACCGAAATGGTGGGGAGGGACAAAGACGCTCCTGCTACCATGCCTCCTACCCGGTACCCCTCTCTCTGATGGTGGATATCCTGGAGGACAAATTGCAGGTATTTTTACATAATATCACCTGCACTAGCTCTGCCGAAATTGGGAAATTAGCCCAGGAGCTCAGGGTGGAGATTACTCAATTGGGAGACTGCACAGACCACCTTGAAATTAAGTTTGACCAATTAGTGCAACATGTGCATATCTTGGAAGAAGATAATGTGAATTTGAAACATTCCATGTCTCGATTACATCTTCAGCAGAAGGACCTGGAAAACAGGGAACGCCACCAGAATATTCGTGTTTGTGGCATCTCTGAAATGGTCCCCGACTCCCAACTTAAATGTTACTTGCTGTCTCTGTTTACCACTCTGGCCCCCAAAGTTCCAGATGTTGATTGACGTATGGACCGGACCCATAGATTGTTAGGCCCGAAGCCTCCTGAGGGTACTAGGCCCAGAGATGTTATCATTCCATTTCATTACTTTGACAGCAAATAAGCCTTGCTCACCTCTACCCGCAATAAGGCCTCCCTGGAACCGGTGGGGATTTCCTTTTAAGCTTGTTGTCTCCAAAGAAAATAAAGTTTTACTTTGCAAACTACATGAAGCTGGTGCCTTCTTCAAACAGCTGGGTCTTCTTCTCCTGCCAGAAGTGGCCTTTTTGCAACCTCCTACACCATCCAGGTCTTCTGCTACTCCACACAAGATCTGTACACCCACTAAACCAGTGTTTCTCAACTCCAGTCCTCATGGACCCCCAACAGGTCATGTTTTCAGGATTTCCCTCAGATGAAACAGCTGTGGTAATTACTAAGGCAGTGAAACTGATCAAATCACCTGTGCAAAATAATGGAAATCCTGAAAACATGACCTGTTGGGGGTCCATGAGGACTGGAGTTGAGAAACACTGCACTAAACCCAGGATGAAGAGGTTTCCACGCACTCCCCACGGGCCGCGACTTCCTGGCTCGTCGGGTCCCACCACCTGACTCTTCTGGATACCAGGTTTCCCACCTTGTAAAAAGAGCTCTTATGTTTTCATGTGTACCTTAGGAACTTTCTATTATATTTTTGAACTCTCTCATATGTATGTCCTGATTACAGCTGTTACATGGTTAACTGAAGTAGGCACCTATCATTTAGGGACAGCTGCCGTGTTGCCCCCTTGTATTTTTGTCCTGACGACTCAAGATATCTTCGATACCTCGGGTTTATATTTTTGACGATATCTTTTTTTTCTGGCCAGATTCCATGCAGCTTCTGTTCTTTGTGAAGAATTTGTTATTACTAGGCCTGTTGCCATGAGAACTCAGATCCTCGGGAGCAGATATTATATTCATTCAGGAAACCCATTTTAAACAGGATGGCTCATTTCGTTTTGCCTCCAACAGATTCCCACAATCCTACTCAGCCTTTGATCCCTCTGGGGAAAGCCGGAGTAGCTATCTTGATGTGTAAAAACTGCTCCCTGAGGGTCTCCTCTCGAGTTGACCCACATGGTCACTATGTTTTGTTGGAATGTATGTATGCGGGCTCTCCATTTGTACTTTTGAATTTGTATGCCCCCATAACTCTTATCAGCTGTTATTTCTCTCTCAGACTTTAAACCAGTTATGTTCGATATCTACTCCTTGTATGATCATTGGGGGGAATTTTAATTTAGTTATGTCACCCCATAAGGATAGAAGATTGCTCTTTGCCCCCACTCCATCAAAGAGGCTATACTCCTATATGGCTTTCCACAAATTGATTCGGGAGCATCGCATCTTTGATTCCTGGTGAATCAAACACCCTCTCCATAAATCTAGATTAGATCATTTATTTGTCACCGCCCCCCTGATCCCCTTCCTGGTTTCTTCAGAGATCAATCCTATGACTTGGTCGGACCATGCATCACCATCACTTGATCTCATTCTCCCTAACTCCCCTAAGGTGTGCCACTGGCGCTTTAATGAGAGTTTTCTGCGCTCGGATCAACTTCAAGAGGAGCTCTCTCAGCATCTGGAGGCTTAATTTCATTTCAATTTTGGCTCAGTATCTTCATCCTCTATCCTCTGGGAGGCCCATAAGGCCGTCATTAGAGGCCTCTGTATTTCCATGGGCATCCGTTTGAAGAAGGCCTCTATTTGCACCAGGCAATCCCTACTACGCCAATTATCCACAGCAGAACGTCAATTGCTTGATAGGCCATCTATTCCTCAGTTACAGAAAGTTTCCCATTTAAGTGATCAAATCAGGGTACTTGACCTACATAAAACAGCTCAATCTCTCGCCTGAGCCAAGCAAAAGTTTTATGAGTTTTCCAACAAACCACACCGCTTGCTCGAGAATAGACTTAACTTTCAAGCGTCCCCTTCCTTACCATTTACTGTACTTCAAACCCACATATTATAGCTACAATATTTGGGGAATGCTATCAGAAGTTTTATAACTGCCTTGCCCCTGATATTCATCCTCTCCTTCAGATGGCCACTTTTGATGCCTTTTTTGACTCCTTACATTTACCTAATTTATCACCCCCCGTGATGTTACAGCTTTGAACGCGGAGATTTCCATTGAAGAACTACTGGATGTTGTTAAAAATTGTCCCACTCACAAGTCCCCAGGACCGAACGGTCTTCCCTGCTCGTATCACCAATCCTTTATTGGCATCTTAGCCCCATCATATTCTAAATTTGTTTCAGGATCTCTTGAAGGGGTCTCACCCACACAATGACTTTACACACTCATATCTCTGTGATCCCGACGCCAGACAAGGACCATTCTCTTCCAGATAACTATCGGCCCACAGCCTTACTAAACTCTGACTACAAAATCTTCACAAAATACTGGCCAATAGATTGGCCAAATGTATCTCCAAGCTTATACACAGAGACCAGGTGGGCTTTGTCCCAGCTAGACACATGGCAGATAACACTAGGAGGACCATTGACTTGATTGATCTCGTCAACAAGTCCCTGAAACCCACTCTCTTGTTGAGCTTGTACGCCCAAAAAGTACTTGACCGATTAAGTTGGCCTTATATGTTTCTTGTCTTAGAGATATTTGGATTTAGCGGTCCGTTTGTGGCAGCTTTGAAAGCCCTCTACTCAACTCCTTCTTCCCAGATCAAACTGGCTTCGTACTTATTGCCTTCTTTTTGGATGTCTAATGGTACGCGCCAGGGGTGCCCTCTTTCCCCTCTACGGTTATCCTCTGTCTGGGACCCCTAGCTATAGCTATCAGATCCAATCCTGATATTCATGGAATGCACACCCACAATAGTGATTTTAAGCTGTCTTTGTTCGCTGATAATATTTTGTTAACACTGACAGAGCCCCACACTATTCTTGCTGTTCTGCATCCTACTTTCCGACTCTTTGGTGCCTTGTCCAGTTATAAGTTTAACACATCTAAAATTGAAAAATTACCGCTCCACATACCCCCTGCCATTTTATCTTCCCTTCAAGTACATTACCCCTACAGCTGGTGCCCCCACTCCTTGAGGTACTTACCGTAGGTACCAACCTTACTTTCTCCCATAACTCCCTTTATGAAGCTAATTCCCCCCCTTTTTCACGCCATTTCTCAATCCTTAAAATCTTGGGACCTCGGAAGGATTAACATATTAAAAATGAGTATACTGCCCAAGCTTTTGTAACTGTTTGAGACACTTGCTGTTCCTATCCCTATGTCCAAGCTATGTTCCCTTAAGAAATCTTTCCTCCACTTTATCTGGCATATTAAATCTCACCGATTTGCCTGCACAGTTCTTCTATCACCATGACCTAAGAGAGGTCTAGGGGCTCCAAATCTTCTGTCATATTATTTGGCTACTCACGTACTTACTTGTTCACCTCTGACCAATGTCATACTTAATCCTAGTCTCCCTGACAGCTTGACCCCGGCCAATATAAGTCCCTGGGCCAAAGCTAACTTATTTCAACTGCACCCAGTGACCCGGAAGCTTAGACCATTTATAGAGTTACAAAAAGCTGCGCACATGCCTCCTCATCAGTATTATGTTTACCTACAGATAGGACATTTTTTCTCCTCCAAGATTCCCTCCCTGACTCTAGAGAAGCATGCTTTGTTTGAACACATCTGCATTAAGGGTCCATACCAACGGGGCCTAATTTCCTCTATCTATAAGATACTTCAAGACACTTGTCCCCTTTCTACTGATACACACCTGTATATGTGAAAGTGGCCCCAAATCCTTCAATAAGATATCCTCTTAGATCAATGGAGCAGGATCTGGGAGGCTACCTCTAGATCTTCTATATGTGTGGTATATAACAAAAACACTTATAAAATTTTGATGTTCTGGTACAAGGTTCTCCATGCTTGGAATCTGAGTGTTTCTCCTGTCTGCTGGCGATGTGGCGAGGAAATTGGCACTCTTTTTCACCTTTTCTGGCTTTGCCAACACATTGCACCTTTCTGAAGAGAGGTCCTTAGCCTTTTGCGGCTACTTCTACAGGTCCAAATCCCATTTGACCCTATTCACTTTTTACTAGGCCTACCTTTTACAGGCCCCTCCAAATCTGCCAAGAAACTATCCTCTCATGTCTTAACAGTGGCCAGGAGAACCATTCCCATGCATTGGCTATCTACTACACCTCGTACACGGTCGGAATTGGTAAAGGATATCGCTGAGATTAGAAGAATGGAATACCTCACTGCTATGCATGCTAATCTTGTCCCCCTTTATGAAGCAGTTTGGGAACCATGGGATCTATTAATTTCTGATATGTCTACTCAAATGTCTGATATTGCTGGCTAATTCACTGTTATACACTGACATTGTATGTATATTCATTTCCATTGATGAGCCCGTTTCCTTTCTTCTTATGTTGATTTTTGACTGTTATCTCACAACACTGTGCAACTTTTTGTCTGTTGTATGTCCTTCACAACTCAATAAAAACTAAATTATAAAAAAAAAAAAATACACAAGTCTGTCTGCCAAGATATAATGTAACTGCTATATAGCAGTACTCTAAACTTATATTTCAACTCTTGGGGTTTTATAGCTGGTTCTCCACCCTTGGTAATTAAACAAAATTCCTTGACAAATGTGGGCAAATCCAGCAATTTATTAAATGTGACTATGGGCAAAATAAAAAAAATACTTAGAGCTGAATTCCATAAATTCAGCAATTTTGTAAAAAGTGCAGGCACATCATGAGTTGAGTCCTAATAGCTGCCTCCCACATTGTGGGCATATCTCTGTTATTTATATCCAACAGGCTTATGGCTCTGCTGGAGGATACACTGTCTGTGAGAGAGAAGAGAAGCACAGAGAGCAGCTATGCCTGCCCCTACCCTCTGCTGCCCATTCACAAAAGCCTTTGTATTGTGTGAATTAGTTCACACAATACAAAGGTTTCTGTGATTGGGTAGGAGGAGGAGAGAGGCGAGTCCAGCATAGGAGCTCTGAAAGCTTTGCTGCTGGAGCACAATAAACCTGTCAGATATAAATAACAGAGATACACCCAGGAGTTGGCAGACACCTCATTGGGTTTGGAACTCATAGACATCCTTCACTTTTTACAAAGTTGCTGAATTCCTAGAATTCAGCTTTCAATTATGCAATCTGTCAATTGCAATACCACAATGGGTTTTGCTTTTCTGAGTCCCCCCTAACATTTTTTTACCTATTGACCCTGCTAGTAGATCCATAATATTTTTCACTTTAAGAGGGTGACAACATTGAACATTATGTAGTGAAATCAGACAACAGCAATATACCCCTGTGGACAGGGTAGTCTTAGATGGACATGTCATTTTATTTAGATTTTAAAGCGTATATAAAGTCATTTTTTTTAGATAGCAGTGAATAGTTAAGGGTCTTGTCAAGTTTTTTCTTCTATCTGTGTCCTGTTAGGGAGATTTCCCATTGTTCCAAAGACACAGCAGGAAGAAAAAGGAGATTTCCTGAACGTGAGGACATAATCTCCATTAGGCAGTTGTCAGCAACACAAGTTTACCCATTTGAAGACTTTCCTCTCCTTCTATGCCAATGACAAGTCTAAATCTTCTCAGTAAAGCTACAAACAGCTATAAAGTACTCCCCTGAGTGTCTAACCTGGAAAAAAGATTTAAATTATCTGGAAAAATGCTGACCATTGTAAACATCCTCTACCATTTTTGTTGGACAGCCTGGTCTGTACAAGAAGGTGATATACTGGTTGAATGGATATGTTAATGCTAGTGACCAATTGCAGCATATAGATTACTTTTTTTGCCAGTAATTTCACATTAATGCTCATATATTGATACATCACCCCATTATTGATACATCACAATGATAAAATATAGACAGAAAGAGACAAACAACAAACAATAGTTTGTTGAGCAAGCAAAGGAAAGGTAGTACCAGCAAGTAGGGTCAAGTCATTTGATTTGAAGAATATGAATTATGAATCAAAAATTATGAGAGTAAATCTTGATGGAGTGAATGTTAAGAGATTAGTTTATTAGTTTTTAAATTTGTGTGAAGAAATTATTTTTGAGGGAACATTTTAAGGCTTTGGGATTCTGAACATGTCTGGTAGCACAAGTAGAAGAGTTCCATGGAATAGCTAGCAGAGATTAATTTTATTTTAAATTACTTGATAATCTATTCTGTCAGAGTAAGGTAATTAGCTAATAAAAATGTTCATGAGCATGGCACCAGCTTGTGACTGCTGGAAAATAATTGTGAATATATTCTTCTAGCACAACAGTTCACATAGTTTTTTGATATAGTATAGGTGCTGCTGATTTTTCAGCAGATCTGCTGCATTGCCTTTTGTCAAAACCAATGTTAATTTTATCTATATTAAAAGCGGAGTTCTCTGTCTGCTTTGTGTGTGATTGATTATTGTAATATTATAATAGTTGGAATTCCTGGAACTATTACTTCCAGGTTACAACTGCTGGAAGATTGCAATGTGTATGCTGACCCACCATCAATTATCACAATACACTAACTCCTGCTTAGAACATAAGTACATTTTGATGCTGTCAGGAATAAATCTGAAATGTTAATTGGAATGTGTGGAAACTGACTATAATAGTTGTTCATATAAATGTGTGCCCTAAATTGGCTAATTTAGTGTACAAAATGTATGTAAAAAAGAGCTACCTCTGCAAACTCACTTAACATATACTTGTAATTTTATTTTAATAGCCTTGTTTCATTTTTGTAAGAGTATAGGATTTTATAAAAATGGTTATAGCAATGCTAAATATCAGCACTAAGTCAAAGGAACAACTACCTAGATATTTGCTTTCAGTAGTCTGAGGACACTAAATATAAAAATTGGTTGGTAGTAATTTTACCATTTCATCACACTTTTATTATTTCAATTATTAAATGTATTTTTAATAAGCACACAGATATTTGAACACAATACCCTATGAAAAAACAAACCGGGATGATTAAAGCAAAACTCCAGGCATGGAGTGCTGCAGGAGTGGTTTATTTAAAGGCTGGAGGAGTATTTAAACTAGGATTGAGGGGAGGTAGAATTAGATTATAATGGGGCTCACAGGTCAGACAGAGGTCAGTCCTTATTGGGGGGTGAAATGGGGAAATATGGGCGGAGGGCTGTGGCAGGTGATAAGAAGGTTCCCATGTTACCAACAACCATTGGAAATGGTACTTTTTGTACTAAAAAAAAAAAAAAAAGTATGCAAAATGCGTGTACAAAATGTGAAAATGAATTAAAGTATTTGTTCAGCAATGCCAGAAGTCTACCAAGCAAAATAGGTGAGTTGGAAGATTTGGTACACGAAGAGAACTGTGATTTAATTGGTATTGTTGAATCTTGGCTTCATTCTTCACATGAGTGGGCTATGCTCTCTTTCGAAAAGGCAAGGTAAAAAGGAAAGGTGGTGGTGTCTGTCTCTATGTGAGAAGTGATCTCAATGTGTGTGTGAAAGAAGACCCAGTTGATGGAGAGTATGCTGAGGCTGAAGCATTATGGGTGGAACTGCAAATGGGTGTGCATACTGCAAAGTTAATCATTGGAGTTTATTATAGACCACCTAGTGTTAATGAGGAGGGAGAGACTCAGCTCCTTGCACAGATTGCAAGGGCTGGGACAGTGATAATATTCGGGGATTTTAACTACCCAGAAATTGACTGCAGTAATGGCACTGCAGGAGCAATTAAAGGGCAAAAATGTATAAACCTATTACAAAACATTTTTATGGAACAGTTCAGAGATGGGCCCCGACTAGGAATGATGCTCTGCTGGACCTGGCAATCTCAAACCATACAGAGCTTATTACTAATGTTCATATAAAAGAACATCTGGGTAGCAGTGACCATAACATGATCTCATTTAATGTTAGCTGTAAACAACAAGCACATACTGGAAAGAAAAAAAACACTCAACTCAGGAGAGCACAGAACAGAAATGGGAATTCTTCAACAAGACCATATGTGAACAAACTGCTACATATATTCCTATGGGCAATAGGCTTAAAGTCTAAAAATAAAAAAAACCTATGTGGCTCATGGACAAAGTTAAAAAAATCTATAAATAATAAGAAAAAAAACTTTAAAAAATATTAAATTGAAGCAACATCATTTCACTGTTACAAGGATTATTAAAGAATATCTAAAAAGGAAATCAGGCAGTGAAAAGTCAAAATGAGCTACAGATTGCAAAAGATAGTACTGCAAACCCCCAAAAATTCTTCAGATATATTAATAGTAAAAAGGTCAGGTAGGAGCATGTAGGTCATTTACAAAAAAAAAAAAATCTAGATTGGAGTGACTGGAGACAAAGAGAAGGAAAATGTATTAAATACCTTCTTCAGCTCTGTGTATACAAAGGAATATGATGGAACTCATGTCCATGATCTGGCTGATACTGACACAGCTCCAAATGATCCACAATGGCTTAAAATTGATATGGTCCAGAAAAAGTTAGACAGAATAAAAGTGAATAAAGCACCTGGGCCAGATGGCATACACCCACAGGTCCTAAAAGAATTGAGCTCTGTCATTTCAAAGCCATTGTTTCTAATTTTTAGGGGCTCTTTAATGACTGGCATAGTACCACTGGATTGGTGTAAGGCCACTGTGGTATCTATATTTAAAAAGGGCTCAAAGTCTTTACAAAGTCACTATAGACCTGTTAGTTTAACTTCTATAGTTGGGGAAATAATGGAGAGTTTAATTAAAGACCACCTGAGTTCTCGCTGGAAAAAAATATTTTAAGCTACAGACAGTGTGAAAGACAGACGTTGTCAAACAAATCTGATTTAATTTTATAAGGAGGTAAGCAAAACCTTAGACAAAGGAGTGGCTATGGATGATGTATACTTGGATTTTGCAAAAGAGTTTGACAGTTCCCCACAAACAGCTAATATGTAAGGTAAAGTCTACAGGATTGGAAAAACCAGTATGTAAATGGATAGAAAACTGGCTAAAAGACCGAATTCAGAGAGTAGTGGTAAATGATATATACTCTGAATGGTCTAGGGTTGTTAGCTGTGTACCCCAAGGTTCAGTGTTGTTGCTTTTTAATATATTTTTTAAACGATATTGGGGTCTGGGATTAAAAGCACCATTTCAGTCTTTGTAGATGACACCAAGCTATGCAGTGAAATAACATCCTTACAGGATGTCTCCAAGTTACAAGCTGACCTCAATGCACTGTTTAATTGGGCAACCATTTGGCAAATGAGGTTTAACGGTGATAAGTGTAAATTTATGCACTTGGAGGTAATCAATGTTGGAGAAGGTTCTGGGTGTTTTGGTAGATCATGGCATGCAATGCCAAGCTGCAGTTTCCACATAGGTGGTCCATATAGTGAACTTGATTAAAGTTATTCACTTTAAGGTCACCACAGAGGACAAGGGGGCACTCCTTCACACCTGCCTAAAATGCATGCATAATAGTGTATGTATATATATATATATATATATATATATATATAGTGAGGAATTAGCTCAGTAGCGCGTTGTGCTTGACCCCCAGGATGAGTCAGAGCATGGTGAAAGAGGCACAGCATGACAGCAGGATCTTGCTGCAGCAAGCTGTGCTTTATTTACAAGGCTGGTGATCACAAAGTGCATATATCCAAAACAGCAAAAAAAAAACACAAACAGAAAATAAAATACAATAAATACACATTGGGCATCTAACTGCAAGCACAGGATCCTATCTTCTTGTCTGAATGCAGCCTATCACTGCTCAGACACAGGGGGGTTTATTTACTAAAGCTGGAGAGTCCAAAATCAGACTCCCTTCTGCATAGAAACCAATCAGCTTCTAACCTCAGCTTGTTCAATGAAGCTTTGGCAATGAAACCTGGAAGCTGATTGGTTTCTATGCAGAAGGGAGTCTGATTTTGGACTCTCCAGCTTTAGTAAATAAACCCCAGGGTGTTCACACAGAGTATCTCCAAGTCCATAATCACACAGGCTTAGTCTCACCACAGTACTGTTTGGTTGCTCCCCAGTCTGTCCTGCACAGCAAACTGGTTCCAGATTGGAGCATTCTCCCTAAGCAGCCTAGGAGTTTTATAGAGCCCAGAGCCCTTAACCTACTACAGCTGAGCTCATGAATTCATCAGTGAGCCAAACAGGTTCGCTGCACAGCACAAAAGGAAAAACAGTCAGTGTAGAGTATGAATCTGGGACAAATATACCTCCCATCCTGCACACATTCCCTAGTCTTTCCTGGCTTCCTGTCACAATATATATATATATATAGATATATATATATCTATATATATATATATATATAGATATATATATATATTGATATATATTTTTTATATTATGTTCCAATAGTTACCACTGCACACATATCTGAGAAAAAACAAGCCTAGGTACTAATCAAAGCATGAATTACGTTTAGTCCAAAAGATAAGGCAGCATTCACAGGGCTTAAAAGGTGAACACACAGTTTTAGTTTTTTTTCAACTTTTCAATGAGGCACAAGGGAAAATCTCCACAGACCTGTAACAGGTATCTCCAAAAGGGAGATGACTGGAGAAGGAGGAAGCTGTACTCCGGAGTGGATAACGAGCAGCAGTGGTTGGAGACAGTTTGAAGCAATGTGAGCAACGGTAAGAGCCAGAGTGAGGGAGATAGTGCAGGCAATGTATGAAAAAAAAGTATCAATTTGGACATTTTTTTAGCTGGAACTTTAACCTTGGCATCACATGTGGGTGATATTGATATAATGGGTTTTTTTTGTGTATATGTTGTTTTGTTTCACTTCACTGTTCTTCTGAGGAAGACAAGCTTCTGTCATAAAACTTTATGAACTATAACTAATAATTTAAATATACTGTAATTATTAATGCAATGGTGTATTTATTTAAACTTCCTATTATTTGTACAACTCGTACACTCCCTCATCATCTCACGCCTGGACTATTGCAATTCCCTTCTCACTGGCCTACCCAAACGAACGCTATCCCCACTCCAGTCGATCCTAAACTCAGCGGCTAGACTCATCCACCTCACCAACCGCTCCACATCTGCCTCCCCCCTCTGCCAATCCCTTCACTGGCTCCCGATTGCCCAACACATCAAATTCAAACTGCTAACCCTGACCTACAAAGCCATTCACAACGCCGCCCCAAACTACATAACTGACCTGATACCCAAATACTACCCTACCCGTGCCCTCCGCTCCTCACAGGACCTCCTACTCTCTAGATCCCTGGTCTCCTCCTCCCACGCCCAATTGCAGGACTTCTCTAGGACTTTCCCCATCCTCTGGAACTCCCTACCCCAATCCATCAGACTGTCACCCACCCTCCTCACCTTCAGGCACACCCTGAAAACCCTCCCCTTTAGGGAAGCCTACCCCAACCTCACTTAACACCTGTCCTCACCTAACAACCTCCTCCACTCCATCCCCCACAGCCATCTCCTCCTGTATCACCGTCCCCTCCCTCCTAGATTGTAAGCTCGAAAGAGCAGGGCCCTCGAACCCCTTGTGTACTGTTTTGTTACTGTCTTTTCTCATGTTCTGTCCCCCTTGCTACTGTACAGCGCTGAGCATACCCTTTGGCGCTATATAAATACTGTATAATAATAATAATAATAATAATTTGTATAGATTATTTTTTATGGTATGGGTCATTCATTTTGTATATTGATTTTCATGTAGTACTGTATGTTTCATATTATTATTATTACAGGATTTGTATAACGCCAACGGTTTGCTCAGCGCTTTAAAATATAACGGGAGACAATACAGCAACAATACAGTTCAATACAAGAGGGGTTTGCTCCTTGGAGCTTACAATCTAGGAGGGAGGGGCTAGTGGTACAAAAGGTAATAACTGTGGGGGATGGACTGGTTGGAAGAGTAGAAGATTCCAGTATTAGCTGAGGGCAGGATAGGCTTCCCTGATTCATACAAAATCTTGTATATTTAACCTTGGACTGGGTCAGTTAATGAAGAAGAGTAGGATGAACCGTTTTAGTATTTTCTTTACTAAGTGGAAAAAACAGAAAAGCAAGGTGTTTTTACTACTATTACTGCTACTACTTACCTCTTGTTAAATGGTAAGGGGTCGAGTGAAACCAAAACAGGAGTTAGCATCCTATTTTTCCCCATTTGGGCTCTTGTCTTCACATGTCAGCTCAAGAATTAGTATGTGAACTGTATCAACAGAACAGGGGCTCACATGCTCATGACCTTCTCAGATCTATCAGTCTACTTAGACTGAATTAAAACTGGTGACTAATGCTGTAACTGACTATATCCCGGGAGTTCATCAGCACAAAGAATGTATTGTTGTTAACAGCTACAAGCAGTGATTTAATTAATGAAATAAATAATATATAGAAAATGATCATTTTTTATTAACAAGTTCATATTCTGTAGTAGCACCAAAACTTTTTATTTTGTTTTAGATAGCCCATGGAAGACTTAGAACCTCTGACAGGTTTTTATTACAGCCTATGACCCTCAGCTACTGTCACAACAAGAATTTTGGGACAACCACAGCCCCCATTTCTTGTAGGTGCATTGCACTGAAATCAAAGTGAAGAAAACAAAAAAAAAACAAAGGTGATTTTAACTTTTGCCCTCTCTATCCAAAACTATCACAGAAAAATATGAGTTATGCTTTAACTAGTTCATTAACCTCTACTGTTATCATGTTATAATATACTGTATATAAGTATGTCTAAATATACAACAGAAGCTCGGATAAGCTGCACATGTATAGACTGCTCTATCAAAATTCAAATTGTTAGTCACTATTGGTCAGTTTTAATGCATTAAAATAGCTGTGATTACCTCTGCAATCTTCTGAAGACCTTGGTTAGGGCATAAAACAACATTATTATTCTTTCTCTATTTAATGTTTTGACAAAATGCAGAATGGTTACTTATATGCATTCACTGTGTAATTTTTTTACATAAATGATTTAAAAATGAATACACAAAGAAGGCCTTTGGGTAAAAATAAGAAAAGCAATGGATGTGATTACAAGAGGTGTCATCATCACTGTAACAATATATATGGAAAAACCGTCTTTTTGTGGGATTTTAATGGCACAAAAAAACCAATAACATCATAAAAAAAATATAAATTTGATAAACCATATTTTATTTGTACAAAATGTTAAAAAGACATATAGATACAAAGTATGGTGGTGACATAGGACATAATTGTCACAGTAGGTACATGGATGAAGATAAATCATGCATGCATACTCACTTGATGCGTTTTGAGACAGACAGTAATCTCTTCTTCAGAAGTGCTTAGAAGGCATGACACCTATAGTGAATATGTCATTATTATCATATCTTATATATATCCAAAAAAAAATTGCAACCTCAAAAGACATAATTTTCACTTACAAAAAAATTTGTATTAATGTGCATAAAGAAGCCAAGGAAAGATGGAAAAATCTCCAAGAGGCATCAAATTACAGATTAGACATTCTTATAATATGTCAACAAAAGTTAGATTTTATTTCCATCATTTACACTTTCAAAATAACAGAAAACAAAAAAATGGCGTTTGCAAAAGTTTGGGCACCCTGCAGAGTTAATATCTTGTACTGCCCCCTTTGGCAAGTATCACAGCTTGTAAACGCTTTTTGTAGCCAGCCAAGAGTCTTTCAATTCTTGTTTGAGGTATCTTTGCCCATTCTTCCTTACAAAAGGCTTCCAGTTCTTTGAGATTTCTGGGCTGTCTGTCACGCACTGCTCTTTTAAGGTCTATCCATAGATTTTCAATTATGTTGAGGTCAGGAGATTGTGAAGGCCATGGCAAAACCTTCAGTTTACGCCTCTTGATGTAATCCCCCGTGGATTTCGAGGTGTGTTTAGGATCATTATCCATTTGTAGAAGCCATCCTCTCTTTAACTTCAGCTTTTTCACAGATGGCATCAAGTTACCATCCCAAATTTGCTGAAATTTTATTGAATCCATTTTTCCTTCTACTCGTGAGATGTTCCCTGTGCCACTGGCTGCAACACAATCCCAAAGCATGATTGATTCAACCCCATATTTAACAGTTGGACAGAGGTTCTTTTCATTAAATTCTGTGCCCCTTCTTCTCCAAACATACCTTTGCTCATTCTGGCCAAAAAGTTCAATTTTAACCTCATCGGTCCACAGAACTTGTTTCCAAAATGCATCAGGCTTGTCTATATGTTCATTTGCAAAGTTCAAACAATGATTTTTGCGGTGAGAACGTAGAAGAGGTTTTCTTCTGATGACTCTTCCATGAAGACCATATTTGTACAAGTATCTCTTTATAGTGGAATAGTGTACCACAACTCCAGTGTCTGCCAGATCTTTCTGGAGGGATCGTGCAGTCAAACGTGGGTTTTGAATTGTTTTTCTCACAATCCTGCAAGCTGTTCTGTCTGATATTTTTCTTGGTCTTCCAGATCTTGCTTTAACTTCCACTGTTCCTGATGACTGCCATTTCTTAATTACATTTCGAACAGAGGATATTGACATCTGAAAACACTTTGCTATCTTCTTATAGCCTTCTCCAGCTTTGTGAGCGTGAACTATTTTCAGTTTCAGTTTTCTAGACAACTGCTTAGAAGAACCCATGGTGCTGATTGTTGGGGCAAGGTCAGATGAGTCTGGGCATTTAAAACCTTTGAGATTGACATCACCTGGTCTTTCCAGACGATGATTGAGAACAATCCATGACACTGGCAGGTCTCAGCATGGCAAACGGGGCAGTGCATGCTATAAATTCTGCAGGGTGCCCAAACTTTTGCAGATGCCATTTTTTTGTTTTCTGTTATTTTGAAAGTGTAAATGATGGAAATAAAATCTAACTTTTGTTGACATATTATAAGAATGTCTAATGTGTAATTTGATGCCTTTTGGAGATTTTTCCATCTTTCCTTGGCTTCTTTATGCACATTAATATAAATTTTTAGCTGGGGTGCCCAAACTTTCAATCCCCACTGTACATGGCCCCACAAAGCGGCAGAGAACATGCAACAGCCTCCAATAGACTAAAACCATTAGTGAGGGGGACGTAGCCAATCCTTCCATGGGTGAAGAGATGAAAATGGGAAAGTAAGAAGAAGACGCTATCCCACTTGCATCCAAGAGAGACCCCTCCACAGCCCACAAGGGGTGACCATAAGGGATGCCCAATCCCAAATGTAAACTTGAATGGAGCTATATAGATAAACAATTAAAAAACAAAAAAATAATCATGCTGCATGAAAACATAAAAAGCCACCCAAATGACCATTTTTGGAAAGTAGATAGTCCAAGGTATTTAGTAAGAGTTTTTAGAAGTTGTTATTTTTTTGTCACATTTCTTTGGAAAGTGAAGACATTAAAAAAATTTGTTTTTTCACATATTTATTTTTACATACAGTTTTCAGTGCAGTACAGCATCATCATATAACTGGTGTGGCAGTGATTAGGGACAGTATGACAGTATGTAAAAATAATTATATTAATAATTTTTTTACATTATTTCTTCTTTAGTTATTTATTATAATTTGTTTTTACATACTGTGACCAGTTACCATATTAACACTGTACTACTCTGGAGAGGTGATCAAGATTTTTTTTTCACACTATGATTGTTTATACCAGTGATAATCACTGTTATAAGCAATCATTTTTTGGATTTCACAAGTGGATATATAGGTTTAATCACTTTGGGACTTTTTTTTTTATTTTTTAATATATACACTGCGGTATATGATTTATGCAAATTTAATAGTGCAACACATTTTTGGTATATGTTATTCTAACTATGCATGACACCTCCTTATGAGATATATCTAAAAGGTAATTAATAATAAAACAAACTCTTAGGCATGCTGCTTCAATGGGAACACATAACAAACATATTGTGGGGTTTTCTCAAATTTGACTGCAAAACTACAGTTACACTTTAAGCTACTCAATAAAGCTTATTTCATGCCACCCCCCTCCAAAAATTAAATTCTGCCATTTTTCTCACATGTTGGCATTGTGGACAGACTGGGGAGACCTCTTTCACATATTGGACCTGTCCCAAGATCTCAGCTTTCTGGCAAGATATAGTGGATTGTATAATATTTGTTTCCTCTTAAAGGTGTGCCATATGCAGAATTGCATACTGTTGTCACTCTTTAAGCCTTATTAGATATACTGCTGCCCACTGAATGGTATTTTTACATTTGTTTTGCATTGGTCCATGTCCAAAATGGCAGTACCTACCTACACATGAAATTTTTAAACAAAAGCTTGCAAAAGGGCCTTAAAGAAGGGGAGAAAAAAAATTACAAGATTCATCTATAGTCTTCAGTGGGATTCGGGTGCTGTGTTTGGGACTGTCTAATTTTTTCAGTTGTTTCAGGGAATGTTCACCAAGCTGAACATTGCTTGGTTAGTTCATTGATACTGGGGAGATTCAACCCTCTATTTATCCTGGTTACCACTTTCACCAAGATTTGAAAATGAGGGAAAATGCATGTAAAAATTGTCACCCAGAGCAAAAGTAGACAGTAAATCATCTAATGGAGATAAATGTTCTATGACAGCTGTCCAAGACGAGAATTCTCCTCTCTTTGGTGATATTTCCCAAAGTTTCCTAATGTTCACCCAGGACAAGAAATTATAAAGAGTTTTGCCATCAATCCTTATATGAATGTAGAGGATCCATTGTTCTTGTTGATTAGAATGTGTGCATCACATAGCTTGTGTGACCAGATACATGCAGAAAGAAAAAAACATTTTATACTATTTTATTCGGTAACACGCACTGTGGAAAAGGAATATCTATAGACATAGCATATTTGTTGTTATATTGTATGTGTTTCATATGGTTTTCTTTTAGCAGTAGCTTTTCTTTAATATATAGTAAGTTACATTTTTTCATGCATTTTTTCCTAGGTGCTTCAGTGTTATAAAACTTCAGTTCAGGATTACTCTCCTCTTTGCTTGTACTGCTCACAGCTCTTTAGGAACATTAATGTGTGTCCTATTTTTCAGTATGTCTGCAAGAATGATAATGTAAGTGATAACAAATCATTTGTTGTAAATGATGCAGATGTACCAGCCTACAGGTGTGCATGTTCTATGTATAATAGTTCCTTAAGATGCATTATAGTTGCTGTAATTACAAGCAGGATTCAGCGATTTGAGAATGTAAAATCCTAACACTGATGTGAACAATAAATCTTATAACATAAAATCATCCATCTCAGTGGTTTAATGGGTTTTCCCTGTAGAAAGTAAAAAATGCTGTGGATGCTGTGAAATAAATAAGACTCATATTTTGGAGGACTGTATCACTCTATCACGTATGATAGCTCAGACTGGGAAAGGTTTAAATACCCTGCTGGTTTTTGATACACAAAATTATCCCTCAATCCACTGGAGTGATTTACAAAGGTACAGATACACGCTGTGCTTGAGAGCATGTGAGAAAAATATAGAAAAGTAAAATCACACTTCTTTCTTGCATTTCATGCTTGTAGAAAAAAAAGTTTATTAAATATAAACATGTTTACTATGGGACAGATGCCATGGACAGATGCTGAAACCAATTTTCATGAGAAATTGCACCTCAGATAATAGTCCAGTTTGCAACATGCAAGTACCTTTATTAACAGTCTAACCGTGTATAAAATGAATGCAGAACAAAAAAGAAATTTAAATCCTGGAATTTAGCTTTAGTGACACTAAAGCTGGCCATGCACACAATTGTTTTACATTTGCATGACAAAAAGTTTCTTTATCCATAAATATAAACCATTTATGGCTTGTCCATAAATGTCCGTTTATGGACGGTGCCTGTCCGTGAACAAAATGGCCTTTGGTCGATTTTCCCACTGTGCATGTGTGAAAGCTACATCGGTCAACCTCGGCTGAATTCAGATGGGCTCAGGCAGGGGGTCAGGCATGTGGTGACATCATGGTGCCACTTGGCACCTTTTTATGAACAGGTAACAGCTATCAGCCAAGAGCCAGAGCAGAAGACTGGACGAGGAAGGAGGGAGAGCTGCCGGCCAACCTGGGCACAGTAAGTCAGTCAGTGACAGCACTACTCAGCCAGGAGCCGGAGTGGAGGACTGGATGGGGAGGTGGGAGAGCCGCCCACATGGCATCTGTCACTGCCACTTAGGTGACTGGTGTTCATATTTTAACCAATAACCATATCATGTCCACAGCCTGTAACCATCTCCTGTGCTGTGCTTGCAGCCTGTAACCATCTCCTGTGGTATGTCTGCAGCCTCTAATCATCTTCTGTACCATGTCCACAGCCTTTAACCATCTCCTGTACCATGACCACAGCCTCTAACCATCTCCTGTAGTATGTTTGCAGCCTTTAACCATCTCCTGTAGTATGTCTACAGCCTCTAACCATCTCCTGTACCATATACAGTATACAGCCTCTAATTATCTCCTATACTGTGTTCACAGCCTCTAACCATCTCCAGTAGTATTATAACAAAAAGACAACACCCACCCACCAAACCCCGAACCAAAAACCCAATCAAGTCACTTAGCAATCCTTCCCCTGAAGTACATAAAAATAAATATAAAATAATACAGCAAACTTGATTTAAATGAATAAACACATCAATAATATCAATACAACCCAAAGTTTTCCCTGTTGAAAAAGTCCGGATGTGACGAAACACGTCCGGGGCACGTGACGTAGTGACGTATTGACGTTTCCGGAAGTGCCGTGGCGGCCATCTTGGGTTCTGGAACACGCGGCTGTGCATACCCTTTGGACTTCCATCTAGCACCTGGCTCTCCTTCAGAGTTTTATGGCCATTGGTTTGAAACTACTGCTGAGGAGTGATGTTGTCTTGATTGTTTCACTATATGGAAGCTGATCTCATCGTTTTTTAATGTAAGTTGCTACAATAAAATCTGTGTGTTATTTAATACAAACACTGACCCCTGGTCTGTTTATGAGGTCTATGGGAGGTGTCTGGAGACGATGATTTATATATTGTTTGGAGGCAATCCCATCCTTACTATGGATCCTATGCTGGTTTTATCTATCTTAGGGTAATTATGCACTTTTACTATATTGTGTGCAGTGGGTTTATTCATTAAATTGTTGGAGTTTGAACATTTCACAATTGCTGTGGCACTTTAGTTTTTGCATGTGACACGTGTGGCACTAATATAAAGACCTAGGGTAATACACTATGTTTAGATTTTTATCTTTGAGGTATATGAAGATTTTCTGGAGTTCATCATCAAATTTGCCCTAGGATCTGAATTATTGTGAAATCACTTGCAAGTGTGTTTTTTGGACGTTAATTTGGACTTTATTTGGACTTTGGGTTGTATTGATATTATTGATGTGTTTATTCATTTAAATCAAGTTTGCTGTATTATTTTATATTTATCGCCAGTAGTATGTCTGCAGCCTCTAGCCATCTCCTGTCCTGTGTCTGCAGCCTCTAACCATAATCTGTACTGTGTTTGCAGCCTTAAACCATCTCCTGTAGTATATCCGCAGCCTCTAACCGTCCCCTGTACCATGTCTACAGTCTCTAACCAACTCTTGTATCATGTCTGTGGTCTCTGAGGGGGAGCCTGGAGAGGACTCAAGAGCAAGCATGCCGGCTGAACAGGGGTCACGGGAGGAGTCAGATGTGTTACTGTGGAGAGGAGAGTATAGGATGAAACCAGAGCTGCCAAGCTGGAGCCATAGAGGAACGTCTGACTGAGCCCTGCACGGTGCAACTGAGAGAAGATCAGTGACAGTGCCGCCAGGTCAGTCTGAGGGGCAGGATTAATGATGTAAGGGGGGAATTAGTACAGTAAAGAAAGGGGAGCCACTGATATATAGGGTCCTCTTATATCAGTAATCCCTCTTTACCTTAATGTATTCACTCTGCAGAAGGTGGTCTGTTGCAGTGGTTTTCACTGGAACAGGTGTTAAGGAGAAATCCTCACATGGGGACACATGTCTGACTGAAAACTGCTGCAAGCTCCTTTAACAATGCATTAGCATTATTGCAGTGCTGGAACTACCAGGGTCGCAAAGGTCGCATTTGTGACCAAACCACAGCGGGGCTGCTGAGCACAGGGCTCTGAGTTGAGAATATCTCTCTCATACAGCTCAAAGCCTGCGTTGACAGTTCCCCCTCCCTCACACGGATGGGAGAGGAGATGAGAGCTGATCTGCTCATCCTCCTCCTGCCCCTCTCCTTCTGTGTGCACCGCAGGAAGTGTGAAGCCCAGCAGCTTAACCTGACCTTCATGGAAATGGAGACATTTTTTGACTTTTCTCTTAACTTAAATACATTGCTAATAGCACTAGCTATATATTTATAGCTTAAATATTGCTACTTGCACTTTTAGTTGTCAGTAAAAATGTGCTGTTTGTAAATTTTGGGCATCCTGTCAGTAATGCAACTGTCACTTGGCAACACTGGTATAGAGTGCTATCAATCACAATGTGCCCCTAAGTGTGGATTCACACATGTGATGTGAACTGAAGCTCAGTTTTCACAGCTGATTGAAAAAGTTATTGTTCAGCATTGCAGATCAGGTTTAGACCAGGATTGTGACTAACACAATGCCCGACCCTGCCTTTCTCGCCAACTCATGACAAAGGACAGGTCAATCTCACACCGCGTTGTCTCTTGCATAGAAATGCTACTCTCACCCTACACAAAGATTTTCCAGCTCGCAGAACCACAATCTAGGTGCCGTAGCCTGAGAGTGATTGTCACTGGGTTGAAGCGGAGTTCCACTCACCCTATCAAAAAATAAAAATCAGCAGCTACAAAAACTGTAGCTGGTGTTTTATAATAATGATATAATTACATAATTTGGATTGTGCCTCGAATGGTCATAGTGTTACCTTCACTGAATAAATTCACCACTGCGCATGCGCATTATTTACCCGGACCTCACAATAATAAATATTCCCCTTTCTTATTGTACTAAGAATAGGTCTGGAAGTGTAAACCTATTTGCCCTGTGCTTATTTTTGCCTTTTAGGGCCTTGGCGCAATATCTATATAAGCGTTACATTCTCCTTTATTTACCTGTTGCAGAGTGTGGTTATAATGACGAAAAATCAACAGTAAAATGGCGCTGGCGCATGCGCGGAAGCATCTCGTACTCTAGTAGTATGGAAACCGCGATGCGCGCATGCGCTGCATACATTATATATAGGCTTCACGAACGTCCCTGCATACAAGCATACCCCTCATGATTACGTGCTTTAGCACGAAACGCATTGACGAGGAACGGTACGCAGTGATGTCACGCCACCGAGACCACGTGGAGGTCCGGTGGCCATCTTGGAATCGCATATGGTCAGTGTTTTTACTTTACCTTGTCATCTGAATTACCTCAATAAATACACTTTGATATACTGCACTATGGGCTTCCCTCTTTTTGTCTTTCTATGAGCGGATACTAATACAGAGCCCATTCTGGAAGACGGCTTGGAGTACTGCAGATTACCGAGGGGAAGGGGATATATCTCTCTCTGACCAGACCAGGCTGCTCATCTCCTTAAAGGGACCTCCAGCAGACAACACCATATATACAAATGCGTATTATGATTACGCATCTGGTGAGTGCGTAATCTTAACATATTCACGGCACCTCACCTGGATAACTATTGAGTATACAGAGCACTTACCTGAGATCATTTGATGGATCTTTACAATTAGCAATTTTATGAACTTTCAATTGTATATCTGATATTATATATCCTGATAGACATTTAGCACCATCTAGTGCTCACCATTATCACTTTATCAGCACTTTGACGTAGAATTTTTATCTATTTATTCGCATTTGCACTTTGTCACTTTATATATCACTCATATGTGAATTGTGCATTTATACAGAGATATATATATAAGATCGCATTTTACTGATTTTACTGATTTATTATTGGTCTTTAACGCTGCACATTTTTCTGATTTTGATTACCTTGGAGATTATTTTGGTTGGCTTACGGTGCATTGGCTGCTTTTGGTTCTTTGCGCTGGCTTATTCTGCTTTATATTTATTGCTGTGATTGGCCCTGACTGTATCATGTGACTGCCTTGACCAGTCACAGCTAACAACATAATTGTATACAATGGATGGCATGACAGGAAGCCATCCATTGTAACAATCGACGTGATCTGCTGTGATTGGTCACAGCAGTCACATGACACTGGCAACAGGCCAGTGTAGTGATTTGTCATCGGCTGTGTCCCGTGGACACAGCCAGTGACAGATCGTACCACTGTGTTGCCCCTTGGCCGCATGAGCGGCTCGTTTTGACAGGACGTCATATGATGCCCAGTCACAACAGAGAGTGTAAATCTGTTATAGGCCGGGCGGGAAGGTGTTAAATAAATTAAAGCACATGGGTACATGTTATGCAAAACTGACACAGTCTAAAGATTGCCATGAGGAAGTAGACATATGTTGCTGTTACTTGCTGATATATACAGATTTGTTTGTATTTTTTAACGTAATAAGAAACTAAAGAAACTTACAACGTAACCCCTTCGTGCTGGCGCCTCCCGACTCTTTAAGGGTTTCAGAAGCTGGGAGGCGGGGTTTAGGGTCATGTGACCACCGTGACACGCCGTCACGGCGGTCACATGATTGAAAGAGGAGATCGGGACCTCTCCGTGAGTACCGGACACGTGTGCTTGTAGCATGCAGGGCGCGCACTCTCTCAGCACATATGTTCTTTTTTAATAGAACACAAATGTGCGGCAGCTCGGTGTCTAAACCCAGACGCCGGAAGGCTGCACATTTGCGTTCAGCTGGCGTGAAGAGTATAAACAGTAAATTAAATCGATTAGCATGGTGCATATATAAAATTTGTACAGATAATAATGGTTGCAAAGAAATAAAAAGCTTTGTTTCAAACCAATACAGTGTGAGAGAAGTGTTGATGTTGGATTATAGCAGCACATGCAAAGCAACTGTATACATAAATTGTTTACAATTGTTGGAGTAGGAAAGCAGTCCACCCAGGTTTTATGGAATTTAGTGGGACATCCCCAGACCTCATGGGTTATTCTATAAACAGGGAGCGCTTTATGTGCTAAGCATTTATATGCTTTGACTTCTAAGATTTCAGCTGACATCCTATTTAAAACTATAGCTTTCCTGGCCTGAAAAATCAGCAGTTGTAAGCAGTGGCGGACTGACAACTCATTGGGCCCCCGGGCAATAGGGGATCATGGGACCCCTGTGCCCTTGCCCAAACTCAAAAAAGCCTATGAAAAAGGTACCAGGGGCATCTCATGGGGCCCCCTACTGACCCCGGGCCCTTGGGCAGTGCCTGAGTTTCCAAATGGTTAGTCCGCAGTCCGCCCCTGGTTGTAAGAGAGTTTTCCTAGCTATACCTAGATCCATATCAACAAAAAGACCAAAACGGCACCACTTTAGGTTGCAAATAATGGGAATGAGAAAGTTGTGACAAATAAATGCAGTAACACATGACCATGATGCTTTACACTTCAAACATTCCCAGACCAAATGTAAGATGTCCTCATCTGACTTCTGGAATTTGAGGCAGATAGTATTGGCAATTTTCCCATTTTGAACAGATAGATAGGAGTAAATTATGACCTATGGAAATATTTCAATATCTATGGTCTTGCTAACTCAAAACTGGAATATCTGCATTTCATTTTTTTTGTAGCTAAGAAAGTTTGGAGCATTTACCTTGAAGTAGGGTACAATAAATTCTATAGATAAATTGAACATAATCAAGCTATTATTAAACAGTTTACAATGGGGGGATCAATGGTGGAGAAGGATCTGGGAGTTCTGGTAGATCACAAGCTTAATAATGGCATGCATTGCCAAACTGCAGTTTCTAAAGTGAGCAAAATCCTCTCTTGTAATAAAATAGGTATAAACTCCAGAGAGAGAGAGAGAGATCATTTTACCCCTGTACAAATCATTAGTAAAACCTCATTTGGAATATGAAGTTAAATTTTAGGCACCAATTGGCAAAAAGAACATTGGAGAACTGTACAGAAAGTACAGAGAAAGGCAACCAAACTGATAAGAGGCATGGAGGAGCTCAGCTATGAGGAAAGATTAGATGAACTGAATTTATTCTCTCTTGAGAAGAGGAGATTAAGGGGAGATATGATCAACATGTATAAATACATCAGTGGTTCATATAGTGAACTCAGTGTAGAGTTATTCACCCTGAGGTCATCACAGAGGACAAGGGGGCACTCTTTACATCTGGAGGAAAAGAAATGTAATCTCCAAACACGGAAAGGTTTCTTCACAGTAAGAGCTGTGAAAATGTGGAATAGACTCCCTCAAGAGTTGGTTCTGGCCAGCTCAGTGGATTGCTTTAAAAAAGGCCTGGATTCTTTCTTAGATACACAGAATATAACTGGATACTAACATTTATAGGTAAAGTTGATCCAGCGAATATTTGATTGCCTCTCAGGGGATCAGGAAGGAACTTTTTCCCCTGCAGGAGCAAATTGGATCATGCTTTGCTGGTTTCGTTTGCCTTCCTCTGGATCAACTGTGGGTGTAGGATTATAACTTTTTTTTTTAATGGTTCAACTGGATGGACTTTTGTCTTTTTTCAGCCAGACTAACTATGTAACTATGTAATGTGGAAGACTGAAAGATCACATTGTATAGGCCAAACCGGGCCTGAGCCTGATGATAAAATTGCACACTACCTTGGGTTATACCAAAAGGGGTTATTGGGAGAGATAGGCTGGACTGATTGTTGGAGAGATTATAGTTTATACATTCTTAAAAAAAATAGCCAAAATGGAGGTAACATTATTTGCATGGAGAGTTTGTGGATAAAATTTTATATAGCCTCTGTGGCCACCTCTGTGGCCTTGGCCACATTACTCAGTTGTGGAAGTTGACACCAATACAGTACATGTACACCAAAATAAAAAATAATATTGTTCCAATTCTACCAGCACTAATCCACCAAAGGACATTGGGAATTATAGTGTTGTTAGAGAAAACCTAGGAGGCTTTGGTTGCTGAAAGAATGCTGTGAGCAGAAAGTTTAATTCTTTAAAGATATCTTTAAGGCTATACAGGGAGTTGTAGAAAATATACAAGAATTTTGGACCAAATACAATTTTAAGAAATGAAGGGAGGAGTTTTAGCTAAATAGGTAGTTTGCATGTAAAGATTGTAATAATGGGATTCAGATTGTTATAAATAAAACATGAAAATGGCGATATTATTTCTGCTCCCAAATATTGAAATTTGTTAGTCAGCTTCAAGTGACAACCATTACTCAAACCCAAATCAACTGTTCCAGGATCTATTGGCAAAACATTGAATTTTCTCCAGTTATCCCTGAAACTTGAATAATTGATCAGTTCCAAAATAGTTCCAACTGACTACTACGCTCTCCTTCAAGGAATCCACCAGAACACCTCTGATTGTTAGAGCCTGCTTTAGGATTTCAGTCAAATAAAAAGTGAAGAGAAGAGAGCCCTCATGCCACACTATATAGGAAACGGTTCAGAGATTTTGTTTTATACTCTAATGTGGGCAGTGGATGGGTTATACGGAATATGTACCCAACCTGTAAAGACATGTCCAAAGCCAGATTTTTCAGTATTGTGGGTCATATAAGGCCATTTAATAGAGCTGAAGAATGTATGGGTATCTAAAGCTAATACCACATCAGGAAGATGAAAAGAGTGAGGAAACTGAAGGTTGGTAAATAGCCTATAAATGTTAATATTTGTGAATCTACCAGGATGAACCCAGATCAAGTTACAAGAGTGGAAATTGCAGAGTTCAAATTATTTGTCAATCGTTTTTGCCCAGGATTTTAACATCTGTATTAATCAATAAGCTAGGCCTATTGTACATACCATTTTACAAAGACCAGTTCTGGAGTTTGGGAAAGAATGATAAGGCATGCCCAGTTTCTCCCTCATAACTGGGGAGTTGAGAAATACCATCTAAGCAGGGCAAAGGCAATACCATTTGATGGAATACAGAAAGTATGGTCCAGAGAGTGTGGGTGTGAATGTAAAATGTGTTTCACAACCAGCTGGGAATCTACTAGCTGCCATGATAGATGCAGGATGGTGCACATCAATGGAGCTGGTGTGCCACCCAGTGTCCTTACAGCTGGTGATGGTGACAGCACAGTAGCCTCCATCTCCTCTCCTCAACACCCTCTTGACTTTAGTCATCATCTGAATCACTAGTACCCCACAAGCTATGCAACGACTCAGGGAAAACAAAGTCATGCAGTATTGTAGCTGGTATGTTTAAAGGTCAAAAGTCAGGGGCAGAGATTCTGTTGGTTATGCAGGGGCAGGTCCAGAGGTGTTTAACCTCTTATGCCAGGAAAGGTCGTGTCTGACAGCAGCACTAACCTACTGTTTGCCCTTTGACATTGTCTGATACTTGTCCTTGATCTGGTGCAGCACTTATTGGATATTTTGAGGCAGGTCAGAAGAGCTTTTAGCCAATTCAGATGGTCATGCCCAGCGAGTGAGTGGCTGAATGAAATTTAGTCAGAACTCCATCTGCCCCCACACCTCCTGATATGTAACATGCCCACCCAGTGGAACTTTGGTCATGCTGCAACAGCTGCACATTCAGCAGCAGTAGGCTATAAATAAGTACCTGTGTTAGTGTGGCATGAGAACAGGTTGTCCTCAGTGACCTTGAAAACTCTAGTTCCTTCACCTTCGGTGACTTGTGGAAAATGAACTCATTTATGCTTCAGAACCTGCAAAAGGACCCTAGAATTTATGACATCATGGCGAGGGACCATTGCTGGTTGGCAAAACTGCTGGTTCTGGGTTGCAAGTGGAAAATTGGAAAGCCTATCCTGCTTTTATAGAGAGAGCATGGTATGAAGAACCAGGAGGACATGCTATTAACCTTCTTTCCAGAGGTTGGCAGCAAACTGTCTCACAGATATTGTGGACTGGTGCCTGCTATCATTGAAAGGGGGAGCTGCATTGAAAGCTGCTGTTTGGGTAAGTTTGAAACATTTTCCTCTATCCATCAACCAGGTTCATCTTCTGCTAGTAACAGTCCAGAGCAGTTGCATCAAATAAAGAAGGAGTACATGGGGTTAAGGGCTGATGATGACACCTTTCCAACAGACGACATATTGGGTAAAGAAGATGATCCACTGGTAAGAGCTTGCCCAGCATGCAGCTGCTGGACTGCTCTAAATTTGACATCCTCTCTAAGGCTACGTTCACACTAGCGTTGTGTGCAGGTGGCAGAGAGGCGTTTGGGAAGCGTTTTTACCGCTTCCCAAACGCCTTGGACAATTCTGCACATTGCAGCACATGGTGCTGTTCTAACGAGAGCGTTAGCGTCGCGGCAAAAGGACGCCTCTGGTCCAGTCAGGAGGCGTTGAAGCCTCCTATTCTAGCCTATGGTGCCGCTCTGCAAACACCCGGCCGGCGTTTGCGGTGTGGTTGCGACGCGGTTGTGGGGCGTTCGCGGAGTGGTAACTCCATTCAAACTTCATTCCAGGCGTTTGTGGGGTGTTTTTAACGCTCAGCAAATGCTTAGCAACTGCTGCTAAACCGCGCATGCGGTGTTTGCGGAGCGTTAAAAAATGCTCCGCAAACGCCGGACCAAGGCTTGCCAAATGCTATAGGGGCGTTTGGCAAGCGTTGGTAAAACAGTCAAGTGTGACGGAGCCCTAAGACCCCGGTCACACTGGGTGCGACTTGGCATGCAATTTGCATGCCATGTGACTTGCAAATCACATGCCAAGTCGCACCCTATTGTCTGCAATTACAGCGGTCATATTGGTGCAGTTCCGACTTGGTCGGAGCAGCATCGATTTCCAAAGTAGTGCATGCACTATTTTGGTGTGATTTGCATAGACGTCTGTGTCAGATGTCTTGCAAATCGCACCTCAAATCACAATGACATCCCGACTTTGAAATCGTGCGACTTACAGTGCAGTCGCATGATTTCAAAGTCAGGATCGATGTGACCGGGGTGTAAACCTACATTTAGTGCTGCAGGGGAGTTTTTGATGGATAAAAGAGTTCATCTATCTTCAGACACAGTTTACAACCTGACATTTTTTAAAATTAACCATTCTTGGATCATTTACACATTACTTTTATTTGTTGCTAAAGCACCTTTAATTTGGCACATCCATTTTTTTCACAGATGTTTAACAGTTGTAAAGAATTTAATTTGCATAGGTTACATTCAAAGCTCTGCATGAATATTTAGTGGGGTTACAGTATTTTAGCACCACTAACACCTCAAACCCAGTTTTTCCACAGTTGCTTCACAGCTGTGAAGAATTTAAATGGTTTGGCCAGGTAACCTGTGTTTTGCATGGATATTTATGTAGAGTTAAGGTGTTTAAGCAATAGTAATACTAATACACTTTTATTTTATTTATACACTAAATACGTTTATTAACAGTGGACAATACTTTATGTTTTTGTATCACTCCCTTCAGTATTGACATTTTTTGGCTTTCATGCAGGTTATATATTGCTGTTTGTATTTATCATTTGGCCCAAACTAAGTATACTGCCATGATTCAGAATTATTTGTATACACGTCTTTTAACCCTTTCACTGCCAGGCCCTGCACTCCACTTTCAAACTCAGGTGGCAATTTTTCTTTGGCTTTTTTTTTTCCTCTTACAGCTTTCAGAGTTTGTGAAAGACTCCCCCTCAAACCATACATTTTATGAAAGCATAGGACCATCAGAATAAAATGAGGGTGATACTGCTTTTTTTATGCCCTGTGGTATTCACGCAAATGTTTATCTAATAATATTTCTGCACTAAGGGCTCGTTCACACTAGGCTGTTTTGCCAACGCTTGCCAAACGCCCCTATAGCCTTTGGCAAGCGTTGGTCCGGCGTTTGCGGAGCGTTTTTTAACGCTCGGCAAACGCTCGGCAAACGCCGCATGCGCGGTTTAGCGGCGGTTGCTAGGCGTTTGGCGAGCGTTAATAACGCCCCACAAACGCCTATAATGCAGTTTGAGTGGTGTTACCGCTCCGCAAACGCCCCGCAACCGCACCGCAACGCCGGCCGGGCGTTTGCGGAGCGGCACCATAGACGAGAATAGGAGGCTTCAAAGCCTCCTGACTCGACCAGAGGCGTCCGTTTTGCCGCGACGCAACGCGACGCGACGCAAACGCTCCCGTTAGAACAGCACCATGTGCTGTAATGTGCAGAATTGGCAGAGGCGTTTGGGAAGCGGTAAAAACGCTTACCAAACGCCTCTCTGCCGCCTGCACACAAGGCTAGTGTGAACGTAGCCTAAGATACAAGTCAGACTTTAGGCATCCACTGCAACAAAAATGTAATTTTAGGTGAGATGCACCCTAAGGGTTAATCACTTTAAAAGGGATGCAGGCACTGCAAGTTTTCTCACCAGAACCATGAAAGTACACTAGCTGAATAAAATGAATTGGTCGTTCCCATTCAGAATCAGTATCCAAAGACACAAAGTGGAACAAACAGCTTTTTCTTCAAAACAGAAACAGGTAGGAATCTATAACAGCTTGTTTGAGGTTGTTGTAGCTGTATTAGTGCACTTGCAACAGAAACAATTGAGTACTGTCTGTGAATCTTTTCAGGTCAAACTTTCAGGGTGTGTTCCTTCATCAAGGTTCAAGCATACAACCCATCATAACAGAGGATGAAACTCTGAAACAACCCCCAATGCTGGCTTTTAGGCAATCACCCAACCTCACACAAAAACAAATCAGCAGGAAACTTCATTCTGAGTACAAATTCACAAATAAAGGAACTAGACCCTGCAACAAAATATGCTGCAAACTGTGCAGCCTAATTAATCCAGTTCATTTTGTAAAGTGCTGTGTAAACTGTTGGCACATTATAAATCCTGTATAATATTAATAATAAAAATAAAAAGTGACACACACAAAAGGGACCTTCAGTATCACAGGATCATAAAGCAGAACCTACAGTAATATTATGTATCTCATCCAATGCAGAAAATATAGCTAAGGATCTTACGTTGGTGAAACAGGACAACAATTACAAGCATGAATAAATTTGCACAGACACACCATTAAAGAACATAAGGAAGATGATGGCTTCTGTAGGACATCATTTCTTACAACCAGACCATACTATGGGAGACCTGCATGTTTTGGTTCTTAATGGGAACTTTAGAACTACTAAAGAAAAGAAAATGTTTGAACTAAGAATAATTATTTTTGGCCACAAAAGATCATAGTCTAAATGTAGACTCCAATTCCATAGCCCTCTCCCTGCCTTATCTTACCAGCTATTGTGCATAGTACTGCTTGGATCTTAATGAAGGGGGATATCCTAAAAGCTTGTCCTGAAGAATTGTATGTTAGTACAAATAAAAAAAGTATCACGGACAGTACTTAACCGTCCTTGCAATGTACATTGATCACCTAGATATATATTCAGTCTCTGAATCAAGACACTTATCTTTTATTTCCATGTGCAACGTGTTATCTCACTCGCTAATAATTTGCAGCTTGTCCAGGTTTACTGTCTGTAATGTAAATCTGTAACATTTTTCTGTCTTCAGTGAACAAAAATGATTATGTATCTTGTGAGCTGTTTTGGATTACCTTAACTAATAGCTGCCAGCACCCCAACACACTCTCATATACATGTGCTCTGATACCAAATAACCAAAAAACAGTGCAGTGCTAATTTTAAACACAATAAACCAAAAATATAAAACTTGTTAAAAGCTGTTGCATATACTCCAGCACTAAATATCAGCAATAAATGTCTCTTGAAAAATCTGTGTACTTGTGTGGATTTCTTCTTATATATTCAAAAATTAAGGGTGTGCTCTCACATGAATCATTTGACCTTACAATCATTAGAGATGAGCGAATCGAACTAGGCGAAGTGGAATTCGTTTCGAATATTAGGAAAAATTTGATTTGCACCGAATCCGAATTTTAGCAAACTTCGGATGCACGAATCGAATTTTCCCCGATCAGCCGGCAAAAAGTGTCACTGCAGAGAGCTCCGCTATTTCTGACAGTTCTCTGACAGTTCCTTCACATTTACAGCGGTTGAAACATTGTATCTATTTGTTTCCATTTAGGATACAGATGTTTTTATTCGGAAATAAATAGATACAATGTTTCAACCGCTGTAAATGTGAAGGAACTGTCAGAGAACTGTCAGAAATAGCGGAGCTCTCTGCAGATACACTTTTTGCTGTACTGGAATTCTTCTTCTTTTCATTCTTCTTCTTCTTTTCATTCTTCTTCTTCTTCTTCTTCTTTTCATTCTTCTTCTTCTTCTTTTCATTCTTCTTCTTCTTCTTTTCATTCTTCTTCTTTTCATTCTTCTTCTTCTTCTTTTCATTCTTCTTCTTCTTCTTTTCATTCTTCTTTTCATTCTTCTTCTTCTTCTTTTCATTCTTCTTTTCATTCTTCTTCTTCTTCTTTTCATTCTTCTTTTCATTCTTCTCATTCTTCTTTTCATTCTTCTTTTCATTCTTCTTTTCATTCTTCTTCTCATTCTTCTTTTCATTCTTCTTCTTTTCATTCTTCTTTTCAATCTTCTTCTTTTTCTTTTCATTCTTCTTTTCATTCTTCTTCTTCTTCTTTTCATTCTTCTTCTTCTTCTTTTCATTCTTCTTTTCATTCTTCTTCTTCTGCTTTTCATTCTTCTTCTTCTTCTTTTCATTCTTCTTTTCATTCTTCTCATTCTTCTTTTCATTCTTCTTCTCATTCTTCTTTTCATTCTTCTTCTTCTTCTTTTCATTCTTCTTCTTCTTCTTCTTTTCATTCTTCTTTTCATTCTTCTCATTCTTCTTTTCATTCTTCTTTTCATTCTTCTCATTCTTCTTTTCATTCTTCTTCTTCTTCTTTTCATTCTTCTTCTTTTCATTCTTCTTTTCATTCTTCTTTTCATTCTTCTTCTTCTTTTCATTCTTCTGCTTCTTCTTCTTCTTCGTCGTGCCCCGTGACTGCCCAAATGAGTGAAGTGTGCGGTGATTCTAAGATCGACGGCACTCATCTGCATGTCATACTGACTGACAGTATTATTTCTCTTCCCCAGCAGACTCCAAGGGCATTTAAATTAAAGGTACAGTGTTCTGCACTAATATAAAGGCTCTCTGAAGCCTAGAAACCCTTTTAATAAGTTAAATTCGCAGCGAATAAATTTGCATCGAATCGAATTTCTCCCGCAAATTCGGCGAATCAGCCGAATCGAATTTTTGAATAATTCGCTCATCTCTAACAATCATGTATGGTCGGATAGCTCTTTTTTCAATCAATTTAACTGTTGGGGAACTGATTAACCAAACTGTGTGGTGTAGAGTGTATTTGAAGCAATTCTTCAATATGTTCTCTTCCACTCAAAGTACATATAAAATAAAAACCACATAGTGCCTTATCCATAAAGTAACATCATTTTCTTTGCAGGCTATACTACCCACATTGAAAATCATCAACCATGCCTTTGTTTATGTTTGCTGGAAATGAACATGCACTCTGTGCAACCTTCACAAGATCTGCCCTCAGCTGGTCCTTTTATTCGTCAGCTCCACTCAACCCCTGATACTACTTAATTGTTTTCTGGATCACAACAATGAGTCTAGTATTCCTGATGCTGTCCCTTTAAATCCTCTTCCATTTTTCCTTCCACTTAGTCAGCATACAAGCAAAAATACATAGTGTCTTATCCTTAACCACAGGCAAGTAATATAACTGTGCAGACTATTACTCACAAACAGTGTTAGACACATGCATATATATCATGCATTACAAGATTGTGTTTTGAGACCAAGCTCCTTCCATCAGCTGTCACTTCCCCAGGATCCTGTGCCAAGCAATCTTTTATATTCCCTGTATCCTTTTCTCAGGGCACTCTCCAGCCCTGTCCTCCACTCATCCACTGTGGAATTTAGTCAAGACCACTCTCTTATGGTGAACAAAATATGTTTTTATTGACAAATACTTGTGCATAAACCAGTTCTCCAGGGGAAAACTGTCCAAATTTGCTGTTTAAAAGAGGTTATTTATACTGTGTAGAAAGCACATACAATACATAACTGATCAAGAGCGTTAGGCACTGGCAGCTTGTCACCATATCTAATTTGGGATAAATTACTGAGTAAGACCTGTCACGTTATAGATAGGCCAAAAACAAAGTGCAGGGAAACATTTGACATTTGTTCCCAGATGGTCATGTCATAAAACTTTCTTGCTTGTTTCAGCTACCTAAAAGGTCCTGAGATGTTCACAACACAGGTTTGAACCATAATATATTAAGTCACAGTTTTAGTATAGTATGTATCTGTTTCATATCTAAGGCCTACTTCCTCAACAACTCATGTATTATAGTAAAGGATGTGTTTCTTCTTTATTCTTTGGACCTAGATGATTGTCCAAACATTTCTATAATATTCCCTGATAGGTTTGATGTGGGCATATCCTTACCCACAATTCCCTTGGATTTCCTTCAGTCTGTTATCACTGTCTTGGAACAGTGTGCTCCTCTGTTCCAAGTGTCCTTTATTTTAGCTGTAAAGGGTGAGTGCCCCAACAGTTGAAATTGATTGAAAAAAGTGCTATTTGACCATACATGATTGTAAGGTCAAATGATTCCGAGAGCACACCCTGACTTTTTGATTATATAAGAAGAAATTCACAGAAGCACACAGATTTTTCAAGAAACATTCATTGCTGATATTTAGTGTTGGGAACCGGAGGACGTTTCACAATTTTTACATTTTTGATTTATTGTGTTTAACCACCGTGCAGACACTTTTATCCCCTTCCAGTCCAAGCCAATTTTCAGCTTTCAGCACTGTCACACTTTGAGTGACAATTGCTCAGTCATGCAACACTGTTACCCATATACATTTTTTATCATATTTTGAGACAGATGGAGCCTTCATTTGGTGGTATTTAATCACCACTGGTTTTTTTATTTTTTGCTATATAAATAAAAAAAATACTGAAAATTTTTAAAAACAAACATTTTTTGCTTAGTTTTTGTTATAAAATTTTGCAAACAAATAATTTTTCATCGTAAATTTAGGCCAAAATGTATTCTGCTACATTTATTTGGTAAAAATAACCAAAAACAAAGTATGGGATATATACTGTATTTGAAAATTGATCAGTTGAGACAGGTCAGAAGCTGATATGGGATATGGCAGTGATCAGGACGTTGATATGAGGTATGGTGTGATCAGGACACTGGCATGGTGGGGATCAGGACACTGGTATGGAGTATGCTTGTGATCAGGACATTGGTATAGGGTATGGTGGTTATCAGGACACTGGTATGAGCTATGGCGTTGATCAGGATGCCGGTATGGCATATGGGGTGATTAGGGCGCTAGTATGGTGTATGGTGGAGATCAGGGCACTGGTATGGCATATGGCGGTTATCAGAGCACTGCTATGGCATATGGCGGTGAGCATGATGCTGGTATGGGGCATGACAGTGATCAGGATACTGGTATGATGTGATCAGGACTTTGTCGGTGTTATTGTGAGTACTGGGACAGGTGACAGGTGCTGGCTGCATTTTTTATTAGGTCTACATTTGGGCAGTGATTAAGGACATTGGAGCAGTGATCAGGGACACTGGGGTGGCTGGCACTGCAGTCTGTGAATGTACATGCAGCCTGACAGGCTGCTGTACACTCACAGGCTGCTGCATCAGTTCTCTCTGCTCTCATTGTAAAAGCAGAGAGAACTGATCTTTACTTTCACTTTCTATTGGACACAGCAATCACATGGTAAACACCATGCGATCAACTGGACACAGCAGTAATGTGATCCGCTTTGTCCCGGTGACATACAGATCCTGAATGTGCAGTCAGTGAGCTATGCAGGAACAGCCAATGAGGGCTGATGTACAGGTATATTAGCCTGCATCGGCACTGCTTCTTGTCACTGTTTATAGGCAATGGGCAGATGGGAAGCAGTTAAAATTAGTACTGCTCAAGGTCTTGTTTCACACCTGGAACACAAGGTTGTGTGAGCCTACATTCAGTTGATACATTGTACCCAGTGGGCGCACATATTAATGTAGGAAATAGTTCCTTTGAGTCAGTTTGGCCCAAATTAACTACAGTATTTAAAGTAACAGCAAAGCTGGACATCAGCTTTAATATCTGTGATGCAAATCCATAACATCTCTACATCTTTAGTCTCCTATACAGTAAACAACAAAGGAAATTACCTTAACAACTAAGGAACTTTAAAGATACCATACTTAAATTACAATCTTGTTCCTTATGACTAAACCAGTGTTTATTGACGTGTGTGGAACTCACATGTGGGGAACTCATCACCTCTGCGCCTTGTGCCTGTAAAGAAGAGTGTATAGATTCATCCTCCCCTACATAGGATACTATTTGACATTTTTTGTTAACATTCCCATGTGGATCATACCCATCACCATTAACATGTTTACATGAAAATCATCAGCCATGCCTCCATCTTTGGTTTATCGTATTAGATTTCTGAATGGAAATAGAAGACAATGATACATCACATTATGCTTGTAATTGACACTTCACATTAGCCTGATACATATTGTGCTTCATAGGTTGCTTAATGCTTTAATTGTGTCTCTTTGGGTTCCCATGCCATTTATAGGCGTAGCCTCCCGAAAAGGCTGATTTTTCCTTGTGAAACTTAGAGTCTTTATGTGCTATAACTATATATGATATGTACTATATCCTTATTATATTTTTCCAAATACGACAATATTTCTGTTCTTTTAGACTAAATTCAGGATTTAGTGACAACCCAGTGTTGATTGGCATTAAAGTTTTAGTCTCCTTTTCTAGTTCAACTAGTTCCTCACTATATCTTGTTTTCAATAAATCCATTATTTTGGAGGAGCATTGAATTAGATTTTTTCCCATAGGTTCTTGAATTCCACATCATTAGTATAAAAAGAGGGGGAAAATTGTATCCATAATCCATGGGGATTTATATTGTCTTTCAAATACTGATCAATGTATATAGCATGCCAATAGAGATTGGATTTCCTTTTAATATCCTCAGTTTTAAAAAGTAGATACCAAGATCAATATTTTTATTTTTTTTTTTAGATTGATAAGTACATTTTTCTTGGATATAATCCATGAAAGTGTTCCAAGTGGCCCCCAAAAGACTATCCATTATGCACAAAAACTCCCCTATAAACAAACAGCAAACACAATGAAGATGTCCAACACAGCATCAAATAGTGTATATCTAATATAGTGGTAAGCTTATGTCCTAGTAGTGGTAACAAACATTAGGTTTTACACCTATAGAACTATATCCAAAAATTTAATTTACTACACCTCAGGTAATAGGCACATGGTGCCACATCCCAATAACCCAAGACAGGAAATTACCTTCAAAACTAAGGGACTTTTAAGGCACTGAAATTAAACCACAATACACTTAATAAAAACAAGATAATTATTGTATTACATTAATATGGTGGAAAAACGTCATGACAATAGGGGGCCATTTATGAGGACCATTAGATGTGGGGGACGTGATTGTTGCCCCTACACTCATGAAAAGGAACAATTTCCACTTCCCTGTGGGGGCTTTTTGAAATTTAAACACTATGTTGATTGTCAGGCTATTGGGATAGTTTATCTGATGATCTGCACCTATGGGGTTTCCTGCGTCGGAAAGAAGAAGAGATACTGTATTTGGCATGTCCAGATTCATCTTTATTATATTGATGCAGGTCTGCTATACAGTCCAATTGGAAAACATGTGGGCTTAGTACATGGATATGACTCCAATGTGATTTAATTTTTTGCCCTCGATAGGATCTACCAGGACCTTAAAGGGGTAGATTTTGATAATAGAATCTTGAGACAGCCCGATGGATATATAATTTAAAAGCTACTCATCCCCCTGGTCTGAACACTGCACTTACATTTAAACCTTTTATTTAAAATCACATGTCTTTTTCCTCTTTTTTGATGTTTTGTTTATGTATTATCTATATGTAGGTTATAATACAATTTTTATGTAAATTGGCCCTGCGGAGATGCTGCATTCTTGAGCACTTCTGAAGAGATTTTTGTTGATCTTGAAACGTGTCAAGTGCGAACCATGCATGATCCATGATTATATTTGCAATACCATCTCTGATGACACCGCCACAATATGTATTGTAGCTTTATATTTATTTTTGAAGATTGTAAAAATAAAATTTCATACTGTTTTTAGAAAAAATCTCTTTTGAATTGTTGAAATTTATCATACATGTAAATTGTGCTGTTAAAGTCCCACCAAAAAAGAGGACTTTTCCCCCTCTTGTATTCGTTAGGGATGTTGGCACTTTGTGTATTATATCCCTTCCTCTCTCTATATATGTGGAAGAGGGCTTTATAACTACATGCCTGCTATTTCCTGAGTGATCATGACTAAAGGGGACCATTTATAAGGCAGGATGCATCTTTGTTCCTGGAAACAGGCATTCATAACTGATTATTATTATTATTATCATACATATAAATTTTTTCTCCCCTCCAGTAACAGCTTAGGCTGTGGAATTAGTATACTGAGTGTGTTTACTCTGTGTATTTTATTGTAGTTGGGAATGTATGGTTGGTGATGGCCTTTGCCTCTTTTTCCCTCCATTTGGCCCAGTGTCCGGCTTAACCTTCCCCTATATAATATGGTGCTGGGATCCCTGAGGCCTCCTGTGTGGCATCTTTTCAAGAACCAAAGGTCATCAGATGGTTTGATTGATGTTGTGGTAAGCTGTAAATGATTAGTATATACTGTGTTTATAAAAACTTTTACAATTATATTGTTATTTGTACTGTCAAAGTTATATTTTAAACATTCTAGATGGTCCCGCAATATCCCTGATAAAGCAGATGTGAACTGCAAAATGTGTCGGCATTCTTCAGCGGGATATAATACTGTTGACACACATATATGTGATATTATATATTTATCAAGTATTTATATACAGTGGCTATGTACTTTTACTCTATTTTAATGGAATACAATAACTATCTATTGTGATTTAAGTACGGTGCATTTAAAGTCCCTTAGTTTTGAAGGTAATTTGCTTTGTTGTGTACTGTCTTGTTTTATTGGGATGTGGTATCATGCGCCTGTACCCTGAGGTGTGGTAAATTCAATTTTTAGATCTTTTGTCTTCTATAAAATACACTAATTTTTTTTTCCCAATGTAATACTCTTGTTCTTTCCTTCAGAAATGTTGGCATATCCAATAAAGGCTTAAAATGTGTGCTGCAAATATGTGGAATCTTTTTCTTTTTAATATGAAACAAATAAACACTATTTTTACTTTTTAGATAAAATATGTTAAGCGTTAAAATGTTACTAAACCCAAGAACCTGCATTCACTATATCTGGTCTCCCACAGTACACAGAACATGGAAGGGCAATTATTTTAGTAAATATAAACTGCTAAATACCTTTTCTCATCAGCAGTTAGAGCAGTCTTGTGACTTCTATCAGTGTCCAGCTGAGCACTGATTAAAGCTTGTAGGAGTTTTCTTTCTGCTCTAGAAGGATGCAAAACCCCTGACCTCTGTCTGGACAGTGCTGATTGGCCCTGTGCTTATCACATGCATTCTCCATAGAAAAAAAAAAACCTCTCTAGCAATACACATTAAACTGAGAATGTGCAGAATGGCTATGGTTTAGTCTGTCTTATCAGGAAATAAGACATGGACATTTGAACAAGGGGAGGAGCAGAGAAGTCAGGATCAAATGACCGTTTTACACAATGCAGAAGATTAGGTTCCACAGTGAGTATAACAAGCATGCTTTACTGCATATACAGGCTGATTTTACTGTTGTGGGTTTAGTAACACTTTAAGCAATTGCAGCCTGTCCAAAAAGGCTTAATAGCTGTAGTGTTGAAACTTTTCCATCTTTAGTATCTAAACCAAGACACTAATTTTATATTTCTAGATGCATTAGGCCCACTCAGTCACTCAGAAATTGCAGCTTGTCCATACATGCTTAGTAGAGATGAGCGAATCGAAGTAGGCGAAGTGGAATTCGTTTCGAATATTAGGAAAATTTCGTCGAATCCGAAAAAAAGCAGACTTCGGATGCGCAAATCGAAATTTTTCCTAAAATGGCAGCGACTTGTGTGGCGACGGAGCGGGGATGTCTGGGAAGGCGCGCAGACAAGGCGCGCTGACCCATAATGCATTCATTCATGACATGTGATCGCATTAGCCAATCAGCAGCCAGCCAGCCAGCACAGTGTAATGGTCGAGCTATAAATGGCGGCCATTTTAGAATTCTCCATTTGCCTCCAGTCATTCAACAGAGGCAGACCTGGCTGTATGCAGGGAGAGAGTTAGGGACAGAGAAACGTTACTTAGGGACACAGAAACGTTAGTTAGGGCCAGAGAATCGTTACTTAGGGCCATAGAAATGTTACATAGGGCCACAGAAACGTTACTTAGGGCCACAGAATCGTTAGTTAGGGCCACAGAAACGTTACTTAGGGACACAGAATTGTTACTCAGGGACAGACAGAATTGTTACTGAGGGATACAGAATTGTTACTGAGGGCCACAGAATCGTTACTTAGGGCCACAGAAACGTTACTTAGGGCCACAGAATTGTTACTTAGGGACAGACACAGAATTGTTACTGAGGGACAGCCACAGAATCGTTACTTAGGGCCACAGAATTGTTACTTAGGGACAGACACAGAATTGTTAGTGAGGGACACAGATTTGTTACTGAGGGCCACAGAATCGTTACTTAGGGCCACAGAAACGTTACTTAGGGACACAGAATTGTTACTTAGGGACAGACACAGAATTGTTATTGAGGGACACAGAATTGTTACTAAGGGCCACAGAAACGTTACTTAGGGCCACAGAAACGTTACTTAGGGCCACAGAATCGTTACTTAGGGCCACAGAAACGTTACTTAGGGCCACAGAAACGTTACTTAGGGACACAGAATTGTTACTCATGGACAGACAGAATTGTTACTGAGGGATACAGAATTGTTACTGAGGGCCACAGAATCGTTACTTAGGGCCACAGAAACGTTACTTAGGGCCACAGAATTGTTACTTAGGGACAGACACAGAATTGTTACTGAGGGACACAGATTTGTTACTGAGGGCCACAGAATTGTTACTTAGGGCCACAGAAACGTTACTTAGGGCCACAGAATTGTTACTTAGGGACAGACACAGAATTGTTATTGAGGGACACAGAATTGTTACTATGGGCCACAGAAACATTACTTAGGGCCACAGAATCGTTACTTAGGGCCACAGAAACGTTACTTAGGGCCACAGAAACGTTACTTAGGGACACAGAATTGTTACTCAGGGACAGACAGAATTGTTACTGAGGGATACAGAATTGTTACTGAGGGCCACAGAATCGTTACTTAGGGCCACAGAAACGTTACTTAGGGCCACAGAATTGTTACTTAGGGACAGACAGAATTGTTACTGAGGGACACAGATTTGTTCTGAGGGCCACAGAATCGTTACTTAGGGCCACAGAATTGTTACTTAGGGACAGACACAGAATTGTTACTGAGGGACACAGATTTGTTACTGAGGGCCACAGAATCGTTACTTAGGGCCACAGAAACGTTACTTAGGGACACAGAAATGTTACTTAGGGACACAGAATTGTTACTCAGGGACAGACACAGAATTGTTACTCAGGGACAGACACAGATTTGTTACTGAGGGCCACAGAATCGTTACTGAGGGCCACAGAATCGTTACTTAGGGCCACAGAAACGTTACTTAGGGACACAGAAATGTTACTTAGGGACACAGAATTGTTACTCAGGGACAGACACAGAATTGTTACTGAGGGACACAGATTTGTTACTTAGGGCCACAGAAATGTTACTTAGGGCCACAGAATTGTTACTTAGGGACAGACACAGAATTGTTACTGAGGGACACAGATTTGTTACTGAGGGCCACAGAATCGTTACTTAGGGCAACAGAATTGTTACTTAGGGACAGACACAGAATTGTTATTGAGGGACACAGAATTGTTACAGAGGGCCACAGAACCGTTACTTAGGGCCACAGAAACGTTACTTAGGGCCACAGAATTGTTACTTAGGGACAGACACAGAATTGTTACTGAGGGACACAGATTTGTTACTGAGGGCCACAGAAACGTTACTTAGGGCCACAGAAACGTTACTTAGGGCCACAGAATCGTTAGTTAGGGCCACAGAAACGTTACTTAGGGACACAGAATTGTTACTCAAGGACAGACACAGAATTGTTACTGAGGGATACAGAATTGTTACTGAGGGCCACAGAATCGTTACTTAGGGCCACAGAAACGTTACTTAGGGCCACAGAAACGTTACTTAGGGCCACAGAATTGTTACTTAGGGACAGACACAGAATTGTTATTGAGGGACACAGAATTGTTACTGAGGGCCACAGAACCGTTACTTAGGGCCACAGAAAAGTTACTTAGGGCCACAGAATTGTTACTTAGGGACAGACACAGAATTGTTACTGAGGGATACAGATTTGTTACTGAGGGCCACAGAAACGTTACTTAGGGCCACAGAAACGTTACTTAGGGCCACAGAATCGTTACTTAGGGCCACAGAAACGTTACTTAGGGCCACAGAAACGTTACTTAGGGCCACAGAATTGTTACTTAGGGACAGACACAGAATTGTTACTGAGGGACACAGATTTGTTACTGAGGGCCACAGAAACGTTACTTAGGGCCACAGAATCGTTACTTAGGGCCACAGAAACGTTACTTAGGGCCACAGAAACGTTACTTAGGGCCACAGAATTGTTACTCAGGGACAGACACAGAATTGTTACTGAGGGATACAGAATTGTTACTGAGGGACACAGAACCGTTACTTAGGGCCACAGAAACGTTACTTAGAGCCACAGAATTGTTACTTAGGGACAGACACAGAATTGTTACTGAGGGACACAGATTTGTTACTGAGGGCCACAGAAACGTTACTTAGGGCCACAGAAACGTTACTTAGGGCCACAGAATCGTTACTTAGGGCCACAGAAACGTTACTTAGGGCCACAGAAACTTTACTTAGGGCCACAGAATTGTTACTTAGGGACACAGAATCGTTACTCAGGGACAGACACAGAATTGTTACTGAGGGATACAGAATTGTTACTGAGGGCCACAGAAACGTTACTTAGGGCCACAGAAACGTTCCTTAGGGCCACAGAAACGTTACTTAGGGCCACAGAATTGTTACTTAGGGACAGACACAGAATTGTTACTGAGGGACACAAAATTGTTACTGAGGGCCACAGAACCGTTACTTAGGGCCACAGAAACGTTACTTAGGGACACAGAATTGTTACTCAGGGACAGACACAGAATTGTTACTGAGGGACACAGAATTGTTACTGAGGGCCACAGAACTGTTACTGAGGGCCACAGAACTGTTACTTAGGGCCACAGAAACGTTACTTAGGGCCACAGAAACGTTACTTAGGGCTACAGAAACGTTACTTAGGGCCACAGAATCGTTACTTAGGGCCACAGAATCGTTACTTAGGGCCACAGAAACGTTACTTAGGGACACAGAAATGTTACTTAGGGACACAGAATTGTTACTCAGGGACAGACAGAATTGTTACTGAGGGACACAGATTTGTTACTGAGGGCCACAGAACCGTTACTTAGGGCCACAGAAACGTTACTTAGGGACACAGAATTGTTACTCAGGGACAGACACAGAATTGTTACTCAGGGACACAGAATTGTTACTGAGGGACACAGAATTGTTACTCAGGGACACAGAATTGTTACTGAGGGACACAGAATTGTTACTCAGGGACACAGAATTGTTACTCAGGGACAGACACAGAATTGTTACTCAGGGACAGACACAGAAATGTTACTGAGGGACACAGAATTGTTACTGAGGGACACAGAATTGTTACTGAGGGACACAGAACCGTTACTTAGGGCCACAGAAACGTTACTTAGGGACACAGAATTGTTACTCAGGGACAGACACAGAATTGTTACTCAGGGACACAGAATTGTTACTGAGGGACACAGAATTGTTACTGAGGGACACAGAATTGTTACTCAGGGACACAGAATTGTTACTGAGGGACACAGAATTGTTATTCAGGGACACAGAATTGTTACTCAGGGACACAGAATTGTTACTCAGGGACACAGAATTGTTACTGAGGGACACAGAATTGTTACTGAGGGACACAGAATTGTTACTGAGGGACACAGAATTGTTACTGAGGGACACAAAACTGTTACGTAGGGCCACAGAAACGTTACTCAGGGACACAGAATTGTTACTCAGGGACAGACACAGAATTGTTACTCAGGGACACAGAATCGTTTAATTAAAGAGTATGTCAGACAACATGCAGAGGAGTGGCAGAGGAGGCAATGTTTTAGTAGAGAGCAGACGTGGCAGCAGAGGAAGGGGTCGAGGCAGCACTATTCGCAGCCAGAGGCCAGTGCTCCCGGTGTCATCCAGCGGTCGTGTCTCCACCGACAACCCTGCCGTCATCGATTGGTTGGCTCGGTCGTCTTCCTCTTCCCAGGTCACCTCTGACACCTACAGCCAACGGTCGGTGGGTACGTCAGACACAACCGTTAGTTGGCATGGCCCGGGACCAAGCCCACTGAAATCACGTGTCCTCTACCTGCCCCTGTCCTTTGGTGTTCCCTCACCAAGCGAAGTATCGCATGCTGTGGGCTCAGCCCCACTGTACAGTGAGGAAGAGCAAACAGAGGGCGGTCAGGAACGGGGGGAGACATCCGCCTCTTCAGCAGCCAGGCGAAGAAGTAGTGGCGAGGAGAGTGGCTCGGTAGCCGGTCTAGAGACAGGTCTGTCTCCTGACCCACACGCAGCCGAGGGGGCTAGTAGTGAGGCGGAGACCCTAATTGATGATGATGAGGCTGATCGCACTTGGCAGCCTCGTCGTCATCAGGCTATTGCTTCCGCATCATCAGGAGAAGAGGGTGGCAGCTTGGCAGCGAACAAAACAGTCGGTGGGTTGCCCAGGAGGCAGCAGGGTCGCAGCAGTGTCAGTGGAGGCAAACGGCCACGGAGTAGAGCACCAGCTCCACTGCAGCCTACCACCACGGCCAGTAGTGGTGCCGGTGTGCACGGAGGAAGCAACAGTCAGCCAGTGAGGAGTATCGGGGGCAAAGTTTCCTACTCGGCGGTGTGGCAATTTTTTGTCAAGCCGCCCGAGGAAGTAAACGTAGCCGTATGTCGACTATGTGGCCAGAAAGTCAAGCGTGGCCAGGGGGCCCATGTTGGGACTACAGCGTTGCGGCAGCATATGCAGCGTCGCCATTTGGTGGCCTGGGAAAACCGTGATAAAGATACGGCGGTTCTGCCCACCCCAGCCCCCGCTCCATCACCCGCTCCGTTACTTGCTCCGTCACCCGACGTCAATCGCCCTCTATCAGCCAGTCAAGGCTCCAACACCTCTGCTGAGGGGAGTTGTCGCTCGTTGCCATCTTCCGCTCGTTCAGATGCTCCTTCTCCTGCTACTCCTCTTCACGGATTCCGTCAGCAGTCTTTCTTGGAATCCGTTTCCAAGAGACAACAGTTTGCGAGCACGCACCCGACGGTGCAAAAGCTGAACGTCCTCCTGTCCAAGTTGCTGGTGCTGCAGTCCCTCCCTTTCCAAGTGGTGGACTCAGCACCTTTCTGAGAAATGATGGCTTGTGCCGCGCCGCGGTGGAGAGTGCCAAGCCGTCATTTCTTCGCCAAAAAGGCAGTGCCAGCCCTGCATTCACATGTAGAAGAGATGGTGGGCCAGTCTTTGAGCATGTCGGTCTCTGCCAAAGTGCACGGCAGCGCCGACGTGTGGAGCTGTAACTACGGTCAGGGACAGTACATGTCATTTACGGCCCACTGGGTGAACGTGGTGCCGTCACAGCCGCACCAGCAACTTGGACAGGTCACGCCGCTTTTGCCTCCACGTTTGCACGTCCTTGGTCCACAACAGATGTCCGCCTCTACCACCTCTTCTTCCTTCGTGTCCTCAGCCGCCACCCCCGTGCCAAGTCCCATTACCCGACCGGCATATCACATGTGCAGGGCGCAACGGTGTCACGCTGTGCTGCACCTGGTATGCCTTGGCGAATGTAGTCACACAGGGGAGGAACTTCTCAGTGTAATGAACAGAGAAATCGACAGATGGCTGTCTCCGCGCAAACTGAAAATCGGATCCATGTTGACCGACAACGGAAAGAACATGGTGTCTGCTCTGCGTCAAGGAAGGTTGTGCCATGCGCCATGCATGGCTCACGTGTTCAATCTGGTTGTCAAGCGGTTCCTAAAATCCACCATCCCACTGCAAGACATCCTTAAAATGTCACGTAAACTTTGCATGCATTTCAGCCATTCCTACACCGCAAAGCACACCCTCCTTGAGCTGCAGCGGCAGAACGGAATTCCACAGCATCGCCTGATCTGCGACGTTGCAACAAGGTGGAATTCAACCCTACACATGTTAGACCGCCTTTACGAACAACGAAAGGCCATCACCGATTTCCTGATGTTACAAGCGGATAAAGGTACTCCCCTGTGTAACTTCGATGTCAGCCATTGGCAGCTCATGCGTGACACCTGCCGCTTGCTCAGGCCCTTTGAGGAGGCCACGCTATTCGTGAGTCGCCAGGACTATGGGATGAACGACGTCATTCCTCTGTTGCACGTCCTGGAACAAATGCTGTTAACAATGGCTGGTCAGGGTGCGGTAGACGTGGCGCACAGATCTCAACGCCACATGACCCCTGTGGGGGCAGGACAGGAAGAAGAGGAGGAGGTAGAGGAGGACATTTGTGCTCAGGAATTATTGAGTGAAATGGGTGGTTTTTCCACTCAGCGGACAGGAGTGGAGGAGCAGGAGCATGTGGTAGAGGAGGAGGAAGAGGAGACAGAGGACCCAGACGCACCGTGGCAGTATGCTGTGGAGATGGAGGCAGGGAGTCCCTCGCATTCCTTGGCACAAATGGCCCATAACATGCTCGGTTGCTTGCGTAGCGACAGCCGAATAATAACCATCAGACAGAGGGATGACTTTTGGCTGTCCACCTTGTTGGACCCTCGCTACCGTTCAAAAATGGTGGCCTTTTTCACACCTGCTGAGAGGGAGGCCAAAATAACGTACTATAAAAACCACCTATGTAGTCAGTTGGTCTCTGCCTTTGTGCGCCAACGTCCATCCTCAGACACTGTGGGCCCTGTGCGCTCGCGTTCCGCTGCCATGGCAGCAGGGGAGGGGTGGGGTGGTAGGAGCAGTGGTAGCTCCACCAGCAGCGGCTGCCTCAGTCTGCAGTCGATGATGAGTAGCTTTCTTCACCAGCGCAGTGAGGAAACTACTAACCAGCCGCAGCAGCAGCAGCATCAGGTGGACCTGGAGCAGGAGCTCAAACAACAGGCTTGGGCCTACTTGGACAGCACCCTGCCAACCGAGGTAGACAATCCCCTTGACTACTGGGCAACGAAACTTGACCATTGGCCCCAACTAGCTGAATTTGCCCTTGAAAGGCTGTCATGCCCGGCCAGTAGCGTGGCATCGGAGCGCATGTTTAGTGCGACAGGAGGTATTGTAACTCCGCGGAGGACACGACTGTCCACCCAAAGTGTGGAGAGACTCACATTTGTGAAAATGAATCAGGCGTGGATTAGTCTGGATTTCAAACCACCAGTTCCTGACACAACTGACTAAATCCGCCATGAATCATGCCCCTGCCATGTGCCACTTTCAGGTCTCCTCACACACTGCTGGTGTGTTCAATTTTTTGACATAGGGTGCTGGCCGATTACGGGCCTCCCATAGCTGCTGCCAGGCCCCTAATCTGCCATGGGCCCCTATACCGCCTCCTCATGCTGCTGCCAGGTCCAGAGTCTCTCATGGGTCCCTGTACGGCCTCCCATTGCTGCTGTCTCCATCGCCACACTCTGCCATGTGCCACTTTCAGGTCTCCTCACACACTGCTGGTGTGTTGAATTTTTTGACATAGGGTGCTGGCAGATTACGGGCCTCCCATAGCTGCTGCCAGGCCCCTAATCTGCCATGGGCCCCTATACCGCCTCCTCATGCTGCTGCCAGGTCCAGAGTCTCTCATGGGTCCCTGTACGGCCTCCCATTGCTGCTGTCTCCATCGCCACACTCTGCCATGTGCCACTTTCAGGTCTCCTCACACTGCTGGTGTGTTCCATTTTTTGTCATAGGGTGCTGGCAGATTACGGGCCTCCTATAGCTGCTGCCAGGCCCCTAATCTGCCATGGGCCCCTATACCGCCTCCTCATGCTGCTGCCAGGTCCAGAGTGTGTCATGGGTCCCTGTACGGCCTCCCATTGCTGCTGTCTCCATCGCCACACTCTGCCATGTGCCACTTTCAGGTCTCCTCACACACTGCTGGTGTGTTCAATTTTTTGACATAGGGTGCTGGCAGATTACGGGCCTCCCATAGCTGCTGCCAGGCCCCTAATCTGCCATGGACCCCTGTACCGCCTCCTCATGCTGCTGCCAGGTCCACAGTGTCTCATGCCATGTGCCACTTTCAGGTCTCCTCACACTGCTGGTGTGTTCAATTTTTTGACATAGGGTGCTGGCAGATTACAGGCCTCCCATAGCTGCTGCCAGGCCCCTAATCTGCCATGGGCCCCTATACCGCCTCCTCATGCTGCTGCCAGGTCCAGAGTCTCTCATGGGTCCCTGTACGGCCTCCCATTGCTGCTGTCTCCATCGCCACACTCTGCCATGTGCCACTTTCAGGTCTCCTCACACTGCTGGTGTGTTCCATTTTTTGTCATAGGGTGCTGGCAGATTACGGGCCTCCTATAGCTGCTGCCAGGCCCCTAATCTGCCATGGGCCCCTATACCGCCTCCTCATGCTGCTGCCAAGTCCAGAGTCTGTCATGGGTCCCTGTACGGCCTCCCATTGCTGCTGTCTCCATCGCCACACTCTGCCATGTGCCACTTTCAGGTCTCTTCACACTGCTGGTGTGTTCCATTTTTTGTCATAGGGTGCTGGCAGATTACGGGCCTCCTATAGCTGCTGCCAGGCCCCTAATCTGCCATGGGCCCCTATACCGCCTCCTCATGCTGCTGCCAAGTCCAGAGTCTGTCATGGGTCCCTGTACGGCCTCCCATTGCTGCTGTCTCCATCGCCACACTCTGCCATGTGCCACTTTCAGGTCTCCTCACACACTGCTGGTGTGTTCAATTTTTTGACATAGGGTGCTGGCAGATTACGGGCCTCCCATAGCTGCTGCCAGGCCCCTAATCTGCCATGGGCCCCTGTACCGCCTCCTCATGCTGCTGCCAGGTCCACAGTGTCTCATGCCATGTGCCACTTTCAGGTCTCCTCACACTGCTGGTGTGTTCAATTTTTTGACATAGGGTGCATGCAGATTACAGGCCTCCCATAGCTGCTGCCAGGCCCCTAATCTGCCATGGGCCCTTATACCGCTTCCTCATGCTGCTGCCAAGTCCAGAGTCTGTCATGGGTCCCTGTACGGCCTCCCATTGCTGCTGTCTCCATCGCCACACTCTGCCATGTGCCACTTTCAGGTCTCCTCACACTGCTGGTGTGTTCCATTTTTTGTCATAGGGTGCTGGCAGATTACGGGCCTCCTATAGCTGCTGCCAGGCCCCTAATCTGCCATGGGCCCCTATGCCGCCTCCTCATGCTGCTGCCAAGTCCAGAGTCTGTCATGGGTCCCTGTACGGCCTCCCATTGCTGCTGTCTCCATCGCCACACTCTGCCATGTGCCACTTTCAGGTCTCCTCACACACTGCTGGTGTGTTCAATTTTTTGACATAGGGTGCTGGCAGATTACGGGTCTCCCATAGCTGCAGCCAGGCCCCTAATCTGCCATGGGCCCCTGTACCGCCTCCTCATGCTGCTGCCAGGTCCACAGTGTCTCATGCCATGTGCCACTTTCAGGTCTCCTCACACTGCTGGTGTGTTCAATTTTTTGACATAGGGTGCTGGCAGATTACGGGCCTCCCATAGCTGCTGCCAGGCCCCTAATCTGCCATGGGCCCCTATACCGCCTCCTCATGCTGCTGCCAAGTCCAGAGTCTGTCATGGGTCCCTGTACGGCCTCCCATTGCTGCTGTCTCCATCGCCACACTCTGCCATGTGCCACTTTCAGGTCTCCTCACACTGCTGGTGTGTTCCATTTTTTGTCATAGGGTGCTGGCAGATTACGGGCCTCCTATAGCTGCTGCCAGGCCCCTAATCTGCCATGGGCCCCTATACCACCTCCTCATGCTGCTGCCAAGTCCAGAGTCTCTCATGGGTCCCTGTACGGCCTCCCATTGCTGCTGTCTCCATCGCCACACTCTGCCATGTGCCACTTTCAGGTCTCCTCACACACTGCTGGTGTGTTCCATTTTTTGTCATAGGGTGCTGGCAGATTACGGGCCTCCCATAGCTGCTGCCAGGCCCCTAATCTGCCATGGGCCCCTATACCGCCTCCTCATGCTGCTGCCAGGTCCACAGTGTCTCATGCCATGTGCCACTTTCAGGTCTCCTCACACTGCTGGTGTGTTCCATTTTTTGTCATAGGGTGCTGGCAGATTACGTGCCTCCTATAGCTGCTGCCAGGCCCCTAATCTGCCATGGGCCCCTATACCGCCTCCTCATGCTGCTGCCAGGTCCAGAGTTTCTCATGGGTCCCTGTACGGCCTCCCATTGCTGCTGTCTCCATCGCCACACTCTGCCAGGTGCCACTTTCAGGTCTCCTCACACACTGCTGGTGTGTTCAATTTTTTGACATAGGGTGCTGGCAGATTACGGGCCTCCCATTTCTGCTGCCAGGCCCGTAATCTGCCATGGGCCCCCGTACCGACTCCTCATGCTGTGACGTTGCAACAAGGTGGAATTCAACCCTACATATGTTAGACCGCCTTTACGAACAGCAAAAGGCCATCACAGATTTCCTAATGTTAAAAGCAGATAAAGGTACTCCCTGTGTAACTTAGATGTCAGCCATTGGCAGCTCATGCATGACACCTGCGCTTGCTCAGGCCCTTTGAGGAGGCCACGCTATTCGTGAGTCGGCAGGACTATGGGATGAACGACGTCATTCCTCTGTTGCACTTCCTGGAACAAATGCTGTTAACAATGGCTGGTCAGGGTGCTGTAGATGTGGCGCACAGATCTCAACGCCACATGACCCCTGTGGGGGCAGGACAGGAAGTAGAGGAGGAGGTAGAGGAGGACATTGGTGCTCAGGAATTATTGAGTGAAATGGGTGGTTTTTCCACTCAGCGGACAGGAGTGGTGGAGCAGGAGCATCTGGTAGAGGAGGAGGAAGAGGAGACAGAGGACCCAGACGCACCGTGGCAGTATGCTGTGGAGATGGAGGCAGGGAGTCCCTCGCATTCCTTGCCACAAATGGCCCATAGCATGCTCGCTTGCTTGCGTACCGACAGCCGAATAATAACCATCAGACAGAGGGATGACTTTTGGCTGTCCACCTTGTTGGACCCTCGCTACCGTTCAAAAATGGTGGCCTTTTTCACACCTGCTGAGAGGGAGGCCAAAATAACGTACTATAAAAACCACCTATGTAGTCAGCTGGTCTCTGCCTGTCTGCGCCAAAGTCCATCCTCAGACACTGTGGGCCCTGTGCGCTCGCGTTCCGCTGCCATGGCAGCAGGGGAGGGGTGGGGTGGTAGGAGCAGTGGCAGCTCCACCAGCAGCAGCTGCCTCAGTCTGCAGTCGATGATGAGTAGCTTTCTTCACCAGCGCAGTGAGGAAGCTACTAACCAGACGCAGCAGCAGCAGCATCAGGTGGACCTGGAGCAGGACCTCAAACAACAGGCTTAGGCCTACTTGAACAGCACCCTGCCAACCGAGGTAGACAATCCCCTTGACTACTGGGCAACGAAACTTGACCTTTGGCCCCAACTAGCTGAATTTGCCCTTGAAAGGCTGTCATGCCCGGCCAGTAGCGTGGCATCGGAGCGCGTGTTTAGTGCGGCAGGAGGTATTGCAACTCCGCGGAGGACACGACTGTCCACCCAAAGTGTGGAGAGACTCACGTTTGTGAAAATGAATCAGGCGTGGATTAGTCTGGATTTCAAACCACCAGTTCCTGACACAACTGACTAAATCCGCCATGAATCATGCCCCAAACATGTGCCACTTTCAGGTCTCCTCACACTGCTGGTGTGTTCCATTTTTTGTCATAGGGTGCTGGCAGATTACGGGCCTCCCATAGCTGCTGCCAGGCCCCTAATCTGCCATGGGCCCCTATACCGTCTCCTCATGCTGCTGCCAAGTCCAGAGTCTCTCATGGGTCCCTGTACGGCCTCCCATTGCTGTTGTCTCCATCGCCACACTCTGCCATGTGCCACTTTCAGGTCTCCTCACACTGCTGGTGTGTTCCATTTTTTGTCATAGGGTGCTGGCAGATTACGGGCCTCCCATAGCTGCTGCCAGGCCCCTAATCTGCCATGGGCCCCTATACCGCCTCCTCATGCTGCTGCCAGGTCCAGAGTCTCTCATGGGTCCCTGTACGGCCTCCCATTGCTGCTGTCTCCATCGCCACACTCTGCCATGTGCCACTTTCAGGTCTCCTCACACTGCTGGTGTGTTCCATTTTTTGTCATAGGGTGCTGGCAGATTACGGGCCTCCTATAGCTGCTGCCAGGCCCCTAATCTGCCATGGGCCCCTATACCGCCTCCTCATGCTGCTGCCAAGTCCAGAGTCTGTCATGGGTCCCTGTACGGCCTCCCATTGCTGCTGCCAGGTCCAGAGTGTGTCATGGGTCCCTGTACGGCCTCCCATTGCTGCTGTCTCCATCGCCACACTCTGCCATGTGCCACTTTCAGGTCTCCTCACACACTGCTGGTGTGTTCAATTTTTTGACATAGGGTGCTGGCAGATTACGGGCCTCCTATAGCTGCTGCCAGGCCCCTAATCTGCCATGGGCCCCTATACCGCCTCCTCATGCTGCTGCCAGGTCCACAGTGTCTCATGCCATGTGCCACTTTCAGGTCTCCTCACACTGCTGGTGTGTTCAATTTTTTGACATAGGGTGCTGGCAGATTACAGGCCTCCCATAGCTGCTGCCAGGCCCCTAATCTGCCATGGGCCCCTATACCGCCTCCTCATGCTGCTGCCAGGTCCAGAGTCTCTCATGGGTCCCTGTACGGCCTCCCATTGCTGCTGTCTCCATCGCCACACTCTGCCATGTGCCACTTTCAGGTCTCCTCACACTGCTGGTGGTTTCCATTTTTGTCATAGGGTGCTGTATGGTCTCCCATTGCTGCTGCCTCCACCGCCACACTGTGGCTCCACACTCTGGTTTTGGCTCCGTGACTGCCCAAATGAGTGAAGTGTGCGGTGATTCTAAGATCGACGGCACTCATCTGCATGTCATACTGACTGACAGTATTATTTCTCTTCCCCAGCAGACTCCAAGGGCATTTAAATTAAAGGTACAGTGTTCTGCACTAATATAAAGGCTCTCTGAAGCCTAGAAACACCCTTTTATAATTTAAATTCGCAGCGAATATATTCGAATCGAATCAAAATTTTTCCACGAATTCGCCGAATCAGTCGAATCGAATTTTTGAATACTTCGCTCATCTCTAATGCTTAGTATCTGTGGTGCAAGTCTGTAACATTTTTCCATCTCTAGTCTCTAAAAAATAAAATATATTAATTATTTTTTTTCAGGTGCAATATTATTGCCCTCTTCCTCAGAAATTGCAGCTTATTCAAGAAAGACTTAAAATATATGCTGCAAATCTGTGCACTTTTTTTTATTTGACACAAATAGAAACTATTTCAGTCAATTCAATGCTTAAGAAATTGCAGTCCAAAAAGGTTTAATAGCTGTGGTGCTAGCTGAAAAATATTTCTTCAGTCTCTGAATCAACTTGCTAAGAAATTGCAGCCTGTAAGTGCAGACTTATTATATGTGGTGGTAAATGGTAAATGTATGGTCTTTTCAGTGTTTGAAATCTGCCTGCTTTCTCCCTCTGAAATACAGTAGCAGACTATTAAAATGTCTTACAAAATTTGCTGCAAATGTGTACTATTTTCAGTCTTTTATAGTACAATTCTACTGTCTGGATACATGATTATCCTCTGTCTACCTCCACTCTTTATTTACTGTATATCACATTTACTGTACATAATCTTGACAAGTATATGAATGACATAAAACCAAGATAAATACAATACCATATTCAAATAACTAGAAGACTGGAAATGTATCTCTACATTTAGCCCGTCGACCTAAACAACTACTTCTGTTTTGCAGAGCCATACCACCCAAAGCTTTATAAAACCCCACTATTAAAAATATTAAGATCTGATACTACTTGTTAGTGATACCCTTCTTCCAAACCATCTTGAAGCAATTATTTTAATACGATCAATATTATCAATATAACATTAAATTGGCATCAATTACATATCTATTACCTTCCTAAGGACTAGGTAGGGACACATACTTTTTTGAATGTTAGATTTACATGTCTTTGCTTGTCCAACCTGGGTTTCTTTTTCAAAGCCTTTCTACATTGCTACAGTTACAGTAAATATCTTTCTTTTAGAGTATCCAATTGTAGAAAAAAATTGGCCCATGAAAAGGTTTCAGATAAATAGATTCAGTTCACACAATACATTTACAGACTTTCTTATTGCTTTCCTCTAAAAGTCCCCCTACCTTTTCCACAGGAAAAGCAGTCCCCCACTTTTTACTATACAAATATTTTATCTTTTGATGGATAAGACTGATTATTACATCATATATACCCTTAATAAATTTGTTTTCTCCTAATCCATCATTAAATGGAAGATTTTCCAGAACCACTTGAGTACTATTCTCTACGTGCTCCTTTTATTAACAGGCCATTTGTCTTTATTCAGCATTGTGGTAGTTTGGATAGCAATTACTAAGTAAAGCAACAGGCTTTTTATGATTTTTTTGGGGACTAATAGTTCTTTAATAAGCACTAGATGTTTGTATATTTTGTATTGAATAAATGGAAAAAAAGTCCAAACATTTGGGTTTGCTTACATTTGCATTTTTTTATTCAGTCTGTTCACAATGAAGGAAAGGTGTTGTTAAGGCTTAATGTTTGTAAACAATACTACTGTTTATGCTACTGTTTACACTTTGATAGCTGTGATTGAGCTCTGTTTGGCATAGTACATTGTGTCCCTTATATTTTTTTTTTTTGACAAAAATGCAATACAGCTGGAGGTAAAAATTCCACTTTGATCAAGGCTATATAATTTTTTATTTGCCTAAAAAAGTATAAACTATTTGTAATAGCAAGATTTACTCAAATGGAGATGTCTTCTTTCAAAAATGAGAAATAACCCAATTTAATTTTTTCATCAAATGCTTTTTAAATTATTCCTGATATAAACCTTGGGTTCCCCATAAATTTCCAATAATATGAGTATGAATATTAATTTTCACTCTGGATGTTTCCAAAACAAATTCCAGGCCTATAAGATATCTTTAAAGAATTGTGATCTATTTATTGTCCCAAGACACTCATCTTTCATTGCATGTAACAAAAAAGACAAAGAGGCCCCCTTCAACCAATTGTCCAGGTCAATATGTTTATCAGTAGCTAATCTTATCTTCATTATCCTTTTTCAGAGATGTTTACTGTTTCAGGGCCAACACAGGCCACATGACCAGCTATTGCTATAGTTATATGTTTGCCTCTTCTTTTTTGACTGTCAGATACTTACCAGAAGTCATATTTTTGCACTGATGCTTAAAAAACATCACACCATTCATTCAGCTCTTTTTTCTTTCATCTTTTCTGATGACTTAAGTGAAATTATATGCATCTAAATTGTTAATTTACATAAACCCAAAGGAGAACCAGACAGAATAAAATGCATTTTTCTTGCTATTTTTCTTTTGCAATCCATTTAATTAAATGTGAAACTGTGTCTTTTTTGCCTCCAAAATAATGGGATTGGCGCTATAACATAAAAGCCTCTTCAGCTCTATTTCCATCTGGGAGAAACCAATAGTTATTAACATGGGCAATTTTGAAAACTATATCAATATGTTTCAAAATAGATCTCTCTTCTGCTCTTGGTAATTGCAACACCACATCATCCAGTGTGACTCTTTCAGAAAGTCTGACAGCATTTCGACAAATTAAAGTTGGGAATATTTCTACTGTTCTGTTGACCAGCTTTCTGACATCCTGAAAAGTATTAAAAAAAAAAGAAAATGTGCTGTATATAAAAAAACTTATTATCTAAAATACTTTTAGAAACATTAATTAGAGCAATTACATTTCTGAGTGCTAAACTGTCCAGTCATTATGGATTGAAAGTTGAACATTTCTTAGAAACAAAACAAAGGCACTGACATTATTAAAATCAAAGTAATTAAGCTTCACTTATGCACATTTTTTGCTAAATTCTTCTACAAAGAATTCATTTTGTATTGAATTGTCTAATAGCAATACAGTACTAATGACAAACAACATCAGGTAATTAATATCTTGGCAATTAATAGATAGTAAAAGGGTTTGCATCCTCATCAAGTGGGTACAGATCCTGCTGTTAGCCACCAGAGAGAGCAGAATACTGAGACATGAGTTGTTAAGTATGCCATCAAAATCAGAAATGTTTTTAAAGAAAAAAGTAATTGTTGGCTTATTATATTATTTTTGTCTGTCTTGTGTGCAGTTTATTATTAACATTTTCAATAAATACAGTATGTCAATAACACATCAAAGCCTGTTCTGTGGCAGCCTAGGATAAGAAAAAACTAGACAAAAAAATAAATAGACAAAGAGACATATTTTCTTGTTGTAATATGAAAGTCTGTGGCTTATTTCATATTCACATAACAAGGCAGACATTTACTTTTTTGTTTCAAAATGAAAACTAGCTTCCTAGGCAACAATTCAGTATAAGGTCAAGGTAAACTGGCATATTGTCAAACTGGTGTTTGCTTTTTACCCTTTATATTATCTATCTACTTCCCTTCCCATGTAATTCTTTCACTGAATCTAATATTTGCCAGAAACTTTGTTAAAATGCAGACAACATAAACTGTTCTCTCATTATTCACCTCTTATGTCCTCTCATCACCCACCATTTTGAGTATATACAATATTGCCAAAAGCATTGGGAAGCCTGCCTTTACACGCACATGAACTTCAATGGCATCCCAGTGTTAGTCCGTAGGGTTCAATATTGAGTTGGCCCACCCTTTGTAGCTATAACAGCTCTTCTGGGAAGGCTGTCCACAAGGTTTAGGAGTGTATCTATGGGAATGTTTGGCCATTCTTCCAGAAGTGAATTTGTGAGGTCAGGCACTGATGTCAGACAAGAAGTTATGGCTCGCAGTCTCTGCTCTAATTCATCCCAAAGGTGTCCTGTCGGGTTGAAGTCAGGACTCTGTGCAGGCCATTCAAATTCTTCCACCCCAAACTCACTCATCCATGTCTTTATGGGCCTTACTTTTTGCACTGGTGTGCAATCATGTTGGAACAAGTAGGGGACATCCCCAAACTGTTCCCACAAAGTTGGGAGCAAAAAATTGTCCCAAATGTCTTGGTATGCTGATGCGTTAAGAGTTACCTTCACTGGAACTAAGGGGCCAAGCCCAACCCCTGAAAAACAACCCCACACCATAATCCTTCCTCCACCTAACTTAATACTTGGCACAATGCAGCCAGGCAAGCACCTTTCTCCTGGCAACTGCCAAACCCAGACACGTTAATCGGATTTCCAGACTGAGAAGCGTGACTTGTCAATCCACAGAACATGTCTCTACTGCTCGAGTCCAGTGGCAGCGTGCTTTACACCACGGCATCTAACACTTTGCATTGCATTTGGTGTTGTAAGGCTTGGATGCAACTGCTCGGCCATGGAAGCCTATTCCAAGAAGCTCTCTAGACACTGTTGTGCTAATCTGAAGGCCACACAAAGTTTGGAGGTCTTTAACTATTGACTCTGCAGACAGTTGGTGATTTCTGCGCTTCAGGGTATTGGGTAAAATCCAGTAATTAAATTAAGTTTCACTGCAGTCTGTCTATTGTTACAATTTTGTCTATGTCAACTTAATGTGTATACAAATCAAATCAGTAAAATCTCATAGTAACTTTAACATGTTAATGTAAATACAGAAGTCATTTTTAAATCTACAGATTACATTAAAAGTACCCCATGTGATCTTCTATAATAGGTGTTATGGGGTGACATTGTTCGGCCCCTGTCTTCCAACTGCTTACATGGGTTTCCAATGAAGTGGCCTTTTAACTCATACTACACAGGCTTGGTCCACTGTTGTCACCATCAGGAAAACAACTCTAAGAAATGCCATGCAGCCATCAATTGATCACATACATATAGTCAGGAAATGGCTGAAAAGAGGCTGCAGGTGCTTAACTAGAGTAGTGAGGAGTTACAACCATTGTCATAATTGTATTGTTGCCTGTCCCAAATAGTAAGATTCACTCCATTTAAATGTCCCATTTACCACTGTTACCACAAATGAAAGTGAGTTGTCCTCAGAACAAAAATAAAGGAGAAATCTTTCAATGGGGACACTTGTTCCTGTGACAACTTTCTAACAGTGAATTTCCCTCTCATTGAAAAGATATCCTCTCACTGTCTGTTGAGTCTACAGCACAGGAAATGTTTTAAAAAAGTGTGCCATTTACTTCCAAGTAAACTGGAAGAGATGTCAGGTCATCACTTCTGGTTTACTGTAAGGGAGAGCGGATCAAAGACAACCCCAGGTTTCTACGGCTGCCCGACCAGCCGGCAAACTTGCCGGCTAGTTGCTCGGGTCTCCCAATGGGACAGGAGATCCAGTGAGAGCCATCAAAGACAGTGGGAAGGGAGGGTGTCCCCGCCTGATGCTTGTACAAGCAATTAGCCTCTCACAGTACTTGTACATGAGATCTGACCGCTGTCTGTAAAAAACAGTATTGGGATGATGCCTGCAGCTACAGGCATCCCTCCGGTATACCCACTAAAATTCCACCAACATCGCTGGTCTAGAAGTGGATTTTATAGTGACAACACTTATCCTCCATAGATACAAAATGCTTAGTGAGAGTTGTCACTCTAAGACAGGAAGTGTCATCAGGTGAATACGAAGAAAAAAAAAAACAATTGTAGGGACCCTGACTAGATCTGGAGTGTCCTTAGTCCAAATTTATTGTTTAAAGATAGGCTATGTTTTTTTTTTGTTTTTTTTTTATTGAATTTTTATTGAGAAAGACATGCTAAACAAAACTCTTGGATGTAATACATTGTCATTAACTTTCATACATATTGTACAATTAAAATACTGTATAATAATAATATAATAATAAAGGTTTTCATACAATCTTCAATAAGGCATGGTATTAATTAACATGAATATAAGACTGCCTGTATGCTAAATTACGAACATGTCTTAACAAACCAATTTTCATTTACAGAAAAAAGAGTATAGAAACAAGAAATAAAATGGTATAAAGAGTTGTCACCTGGTTAAATATGTAATGTTTTAGATGTCATAAATGGCACGACTGGATTAATGAACAAAGAAAATAGATAGTGTGTGATCTCTCGCTGAATTCAGCTTGTACTTAATTGAGCATAAAAAGTTGAATATTTGAAAAGAAACCATTGTCTACATAATTTGTTAGATTTTCCTGTGCCTTCTGCCATAATCGCTACTGTTTCCTCCATCTCACTGATGTGATCTACTGAGCGTAACCAGTCTGGAATTGTGGGCACATATGTGATCTTCCAAAATCTGGGTATAATAGCTTTAACAGCAGTCAGTAAATGTCTCACTGGAGATTTCTTATATTTACTAAGTGAGTAATTGGAAATGTGTAATAAACAGCATTCTGGTGTAAGGTTTAATTTGATTTGTGTGATCAGATCACAGACTGCTTTCCAGAAAGTTTCCAGCAATGGACAATCCCACCATATGTGCAGTAAAGTGCTCTTGTCTCGACCGCAGGAAGTTGGGCAGGTTAATGCCACCAGCAGTTTTTGGTTTAATAAAGATTGGAGGTTTATACGGGATCTTTTACCTGACCAGGTGAAAGAGCGTATCATGGCACTCAGCTGGTCAAATAACTTTTTAGGTAAGGCAATGGGAAGGGTATGAAAATGGCAGCCCTGCTAAACCACAAAAGAGGTTTAGATGACCAGTTTTTAAGATCATGAGTCAGTTTCTGTAGAATAGGTTTAAAATTATAATTGTGTAATTCGGTCAGGTTTGGAGTATGGTATATGCCTAGATATTTAAGGGACACTTTTACCCATTGAAATGGACAATTGTGCTGGGTGTTTAGTAACTTTTTGGGATTTAATGAGATATTAAGGGCTTCTAATTTGCTGAAGTTAATTTTAAAATTTGAGAGATATCTATATGTGTCAAATTCTTGCAAAAGATTTTGGCTGGAAATATGTGGTTTTGTGAGAAAGAAGAGAATATCATCTGTTTAAACAGCTAGTTTATGTTGTGTAGGGACTATGCCTATGCCACTGATAGATGTGTTCTTTTTTAATAAATGGCTCAAGGAGGAGAATGAATAAAATGGGTGAAAGTGGGCAACCCTGTCTTGTGTCATTTCTAATCTGCACTGAATTAGATAGGGTGACATCAATTTTTAATTTAGCAGTCGAGTTTTGGTAGATTGCTGAGATCCAATTAAGCATACTGGATGGTAAGCTAATGTAAGTACATACAGAAAAACATGAAATCCCATGCCACTCTATTGAAGGCCTTCACCGCATTCATAGATTGGAGGAGGCCCTCAGTTGTGCTCCCGCGAAAGGAGTGTATCACGTTCAAGGGTTTGATAGTGTTGTCCCTCGCCTCCCTACCCGGCATAAATCCTGCTTGTTCTGGACCAATAAGCTTGGGTAAAATATCTCATACCCTATTTGACAGTATTTTTGTCAGAATTTTTAAGTGTAGGTTTATTAGAGAAATGGGCCTGTAGTTCACACATTCTTTAGGATCTTTACAGGGTTTGCGAAGCACAGTTATATGGGCCTCGGAGAAAGAGGGTGTGATTTGTTGTGGATCTTTTAATGAGTTCAGTGCATTCAACAGCGGTTCCTTACGTACTGATAGAAATGCTTTATAGTATACAGCATAAAAGCCATCTGGGCCTGGGCTTTTACCCGACTTTAGGAATTTAATCACCAGTAAGAGTTCTGTCATTTGGGTTTGCTTGTCAAGTTCACTAATTTCCTGTGTCCAATCTGGGTAAACCATTCTGATTCAAATAGTCTTGAATTGATTGATGTCTGGGGCCTATGATGTTGGGCGGTTTATGTGCTGGGGAGAGGTTGTATAGCTTAGAGTAATAGTGTTGAAATTCAGAAGCGATTTGCTCTGTAACTTGTGTTAATTTATTATCCGAGGTTCTGATCCGGTTGATAAGTGTAGAGGATCTGATCTCATGCAAGGCCCTAGCAAGAAACTTGCCACTTTTGTTGCCATGCTCATAAAAAAAGCCTTTTTTTAAGAATAAAGAGCGTTTAGCTTGGAGATCTAATATTGACTGTAATTCTCTACGGGCTGCTAGTAGTTCACGGGATGTCTGTATTACCGATGACTGTTTGTGTTGGTTTTCCATTTTAGTAATTTGGTGTATCAGGGCTGTTATTTTCTGTTCAGATTCTTTTTTACATCATGAGGGTAAACTAATTAATTCTCCCCTCACAACGCATTTATGGGCTTCCCATTAAATTAATGGTGAAACATCTGCCATGGAGTTTATTCTAAAGTAAGCAGTGATTGCATTGGCAACTTCAGACGTGCATAAGGGGTATGTCAGTAGCATAGGATTTATCCGCCAATTGCAAGGTTTCATGGGATTAGGTGGTTTTGGGGTAATTGACGTTGGTGCATGATACGAGAGTGTCTGGATCCCTAGGCGTGCCTCTGATAAACAGGTTATATCTCTTTGAGTGATGAATATATAATCTATACGTGAGTATTTATGGTGTGCTGGAGAGTAGTATGTAAAGTCTCTACCCTGTGGGTTGACCAGACGCCAAGAATTGATCAACGTCAGAGATCTCAACATAGTTTTAAGTCATTTGAGAATAAAATATGTTATGATAGTTCTACCAGTGGAAGTATCCTGAATGGATTCTAGTGGAATATTAAAGTCGCCTCCTAGTATAATACAACCGCAAGCAACCCAAGTCAATTCATCAATTAAGAGAAAGCGACATGTGCAGTGTTGGTGAAATAAACACTCGCCAAAGTTACTGTGTGATGCCCACAGGTCCCCTTGAGGAAGAGAAATCTCCCATCAGGATCCACCAATTGCTGTGTCAGTTCAAAACCCAGATCTCTCCTTATGATAATGTTTGTCAGTTTGGGAATAGCATGGGACACAAAATGTTTCCTGAAGGAACGCATAAGCAGGTTTCGCCTTCTTAAGTTCGCGTAAAAGCTGTATTCTTTTTTCAGGGATATTTAACCCTTTTATATTATGAGAGATTATAGTGGGGCTATTGCCCACAGAAGAGTATGCCATAAGTGCTAATACGGATATTTGTAACCAGTACAGATTAATCAAAAAAAGAATCACAAAACAATCAAATGGTTAGTAAAAGAGAAAAAACGAGGAGGAGAGGACAAACTCTCGTGTGAGGGGAGGTAAAGAAATAGTAATTTGTCTCCTCAGGTGTATGACCCTTGGGGATGTCAAATAATTTGGGTCTATGTATCTAAATAATGCAATATATGCCCTCAAAGGTCAGAACATAGGGTAAGGTAATAATACCCACTGTTGGGGAAGTGGGAGGAATGAGAGAAGTTCAGTCACTATTAAACGCAAGACAATGGTCGTTTGTACCTATAAAAGAGTTTCGCTCCTCACCCCACCCCTTATTCATAAATCAAAATCATATAAAAAGCGAAAGTTATTGGGACTTTTCAGTAGCATCAATCATCAAATCTTGTTGCCATAAAAAGGAGGATAGCATACAGAGCAAAAGCATACATATAAACCTGGTAGAGCAAGTAGAGTTAGACCATATTAACAAGATATCGTCCTTTTAAACCTTGCAGGTACTCTCAACATATTTCTGAGAGACTGGGTGTATCCATAAGCACCCTACATGGGTAAGAGTATGACTTTCCTATTAGGGTGAGACTATATAGAAAATAGTCTTGAAGAAGGAGCCGTGGAGTGTTCTTCCAAGTGTAGACTGTTAAAGTCATGTTTCATAGATTATACCGCAAAGGATATATGTAGCAATTAGTAGGGGGAAATCTCTCCTTCGGGCTTCTGTTGTGAGGTAGCCTCTGGTAGATTCCGCAAGAGGGATCCTGGTAATGTACATCCATATGGTTAGATAGGACTTGTATCCAAAAGGAAAGGTGGAGAGGTAAGTAAATTCGTCCAACTGGGACCACTTAGCAGGACAAATGGGTTGCGTCCCAGAACAGTGGTACATTATGGCAGCAGAAAAGTAGCTCAATAATTTTCAAGTGCTCTTGCTGATTTTGGTGTATGCCAGAGGGCGCTGAGTTGTTTATTAAATTTTCCCCTCTTTGGTGGAGGTTTAGTAGGTGTAGATTGAGGTGTGGTAGGCATGCTGTGAGCCTGGTAAGGTGTGCGGAACTCCCAATACCACTCGGGTAGCTCTATTTTTGGCTCATCGGGTGTTCGTAAATAATGTTGTTTCCCTTGGCGGTTGACATTTAGGACGAAAGGGAAATGCTATTTGTAAGGGATATTTTTACTGCGAAGTATGTCCAGCAGGGGTTGCAGAGCTTGTCTATTATTTAAAGTTATTGGTGAGAGGTCCTGGAATAGATGTACCTCATGCTCATTGAATGTAATAAGTTCATTTTGGCGGGCTTTCGCCATAATGTCCTCTTTCAGAGTAAAATTGGGAAGACAGCAAATAATGTCTCTCGGTGGTGCAGATTCCACTGGTCGGGCTTTCAAGGCTCTATGTGCCCTCTCAAATTTGATCATTGTGTCTGTCGGTCATTCTAGTAATGTATTAAAAACAGTCTGAAGAGCAGGTAATACAGTCTGGCTTAACAGACTCTGGGACCCCTCTGACTCTGGCAACGTCCCCTGTTATCTAAATCCTCCATATGGCTGTTAATAGCAATCAAATGAGCAGAATGGGACCCTGTCTTGTCTAGTACCCGCTTTCACTACTCCTGCTGTTTTCTATGTCAGGGCCAAAATGTCAGCCTTTAATTCTGTGATTGCAGAGGAGAAAGCACCTTTTATGTCCGCCGCTATTTTCATCATACCATAAAAAGTTAATGGGTGATCAAGGTTGGCAGCACTCATTACCACATCCTCAGAAGCTGATTGAGAGTCCTCACTGAGGTTACTGAGGTTATCCAGGCTGTGTTTTATATGTTACTTGGGCTCGTTAGGTTTCTCCCAAACCCAATGACATTGCTTGCTTTTGCCTGCTTCTGGTGAGTCTTCCCCAGTAGATAAAGTGAGAAGATATGAAGTGTTGTTTATGAATATTTTTTCTGCCCTGGCCAATAGCTGGGGGTTTATACCAGTGACAAGGGCTGGGGAGGAGAATAAATATTTAATATATTCCAGAAGAGTCTTTGCATCCCAGTGCGTTTGCCTGAGGGAAAAAGCTCAAACTGAAGAAGAATTTATTTATTTATTACAGGTACTTATATAGTGCTGTCAATTTATGCAGTGATTTACATATATATTGTACATTCACATCAGTCCCTAACCCTCAGAGGGTGTACAATCTAAGGTCCTTAACTTACATTCATACATACACATACTAGGGCCAATGTAGACAGGATCCAATTAACCTACCAGCATGTCTTTGGAGTGTGGGAGGAAACCGGAATTCCCGGAGGAAACCCACACAGGCACACAATGAACATGCAAACTCCAGGCAGGTGGTGCCATGGTTGGGATTTGAATGAACAGTCCTCGTACTGCCAGGTGGAAGTGCTAACCATATAGCCACTGTGCTGCCCACAGCTCTATTTAGATAGTTGCCTATCTGGGCTGAAGGTATATTTCATGTTTGCAGCCAAATTTGGATAACACCTACTTTATATTTGTTAGATGTACCCATTAACATAGCATAACATAAAAACAATTGCAAAAGGGCGTTTCTTAACAAAAAAACCCCATCCATTTCATGCTTTCATCAATTGCAAATAAATAAATGAAAATAATTTCTTTACACAAGAAAGGTGAAGGCTACAAGAAGATCAGCAAAGCTTTACTTATCAGTCTGAATAACGTAGCAAAAGTGATATAAAAATGTAACAAAGATGGAACTGCAGCCATCTCACAGAGATGTCCAGGCCGTCCACGGAAGTTAACACCTCGACAGGAGCGTCTTTTGATGAGAAAGGCTGAAGAAAATCACCATGCAATTTCACTGCAGTTAGCTAAAGAAGTAGAAAGCCCACCTAGAATTTGCCAGGGCCCATGCTGTAAAAGAAGAAAACTACTGAGACTCTGTACTCTGGAGTGATGAGACCAAGATAAATGTTTTTGGAACTGATAGTTTCAAAACTGTATGGCATCGCAAAGGTGAGGAGTACAAAGAAAAATGCATGGTGCCTACAGTAAAACATGGTGGTGGTAGTGTGCTTCTGTGGGGCTGCATGAGTGCTGCTGGTGTTGGGGAGCTGCATTTTATTGATGGTATTGTGAATTCACAGATGTACTGCGCTATATTGAAAGAGATGCTACAATCACTCCGTGCACTTGGTTGTCATGCACTTTTCCAATATGACAATGATCAAAAACACACATCTAAGGCCACTATTTCATTTCTGAAGAAGAACATTGTGAAAGTGATTCACTGGCTAAGTATGTCTCCTGATCTGAACACAATCGAACACCTATGGGGAATTCTAAAGAGACAAGTTGAGCATCACTCTCCATCCAGCATCCAGGCTCTAAAAGAGGTTGTTCTTGAATCTAAGTCTACATCTAAAACTTCACTGATGAAGTGGAACTACCTGTGAAACGTGCTGATCGCAATCGGTTACCTGTGAAACAGGGCACCTAGTTTAAAGCAAATACATAAATGGTCTTTGTAATGTGTCAAAAAGAATATTGTACTGTGCATTAAATATGTACATTTCATTTCAATTAATTTTTAGAAACATAGAAAAGTGATGGCAGAAAAAGACAGAGTGGTCCATCCAGTCTGCCAGTTTTTGTTTTTTTTTGGTTAATTTTTTTGTCTGAGTATAGATCTATGCTTGTCCCACGCATGTTTGAAGCTATTTACTGTTGACTGGTTCACTACCTCTGCTGGAAGTTTATTCCAGCAGAGGAATAACATTTTAGGATGAAAATTTAATGTTCAGAGATTCTGTTGTATATGAATCTCTGAATGGACATAGTAACGAATGTCAACGATTCTGAAAAAATTATAACAAAATTAATGAATGCATTTGATTCATTTGTTTCCTTCAGATGATAGCACACGATGTGATACTAGTTTAGGCCCATGGGGAAATTAATTAGATTTTCAAATGTATAGAAATCTTCCGGAAAAACTGCAACATTTTTTGAATCTACTGTACCTGGACCAACAAATATACAAATGAATGCCGAAGATTCCGCAAATTAATCAGGTCAACATAACGAATATGATGAAACTAAATTTTTCAAAGAATGACTGCATCCAAAAGTAAATTAAAATTTCTGACGTGCACATGTGTACTGTGCATCACTTGTGATTCTTTTAAAATTTTATATGATGCAATTAATAAATCTGGAAATATTTTTAAGCTTTTGGCGCAGGTATTAATCAAATATGTGGCCTTTCGGCAGCTAGGCCTCAATGCCGAGAGGTGGCATATTTGCTTACTCAAAGTAAACAAACATGCCGAGAGCATGCGCCCTGTGCGCTCCCGGCGCATTTACCAGCGCCTCATACAACGGTCCCAATCTCTACTTGCGATTGGGACCTTTTTAATTATGTGACCACTGTAACAGCCAATCGTGGCTGTCACATGACCCTAAGCCCTGCCTCCAGGCATCACAAACCCCTTAAAGGGCCAGCAGGAGCCTGCGCATAGGGGTTAAATTCCTGTGTTGAATTTATGTCCTTGGGTACTATCCTAAAGACGTCTCTAGTTTGTATGTTGCTGTAATAATCTAGAAATAGTAACAATGGATTTTTTTTAAAAAAATCAGTCCTTGGAAGTGAATCTTCTCACCACAAACTTTACTTCCTTTAAAATGGAAAACAAGGAGAGAATCCTGGTTACAGGTCAAATAATGTACTTAACTTTAATTTATACATTTTATAGACCTATAATTATGCAAAATTAACATCTAATCAGCCTAAAAGATAGAACACTGGTTTCTAAGTGTTCTTACAATTTAATGCTATTGATTAACAAATGTTCTTACAACCCTTTTTGTTTAAACTCCTTACTACTTAAAATTGGTTTAAGCAATTTATGTATTAAACAAGCGATTGGAATAACCATGCACACTACCTTTCTGTAAAAAAAAAAAAGTACCTCCTGGAAAGTAGCAGTTTACAACATACATACATTTGTTAAATCACAACACTTGGCCACAAATTAAGGAAGACCACGACACATAGGGGGCTATTATTAAAGCAGTAAAAGTGACTTTTGCTATACCTTATAGTTGTAAGCTCTTTGAGGATATGAATATGAATATACAATATGAATGTACAATAAATGGATAGCGCTGCATAAATTGTAGGTGCAATATGAATACCATAACAAAATTGTAAATAATAAAATAAACATTCTCTGTTGAAAAAGTGAAAAATTTCCAGGTTCATGTGTTTTAAATGACATTGATTGATTCTCCACAAGAGAATATTTGGCAAAAGTCATATTTTCACCCCCCTAAGGATCGCAGTGATCTACAGACCTCCTGGGTCCATACCCCACTTCCTAGACAACTTCGCCGCCTGGCTCCCCTTCTTCCTCTCCTCTGAGCTACCGACCATCATCCTCGGGGACTTCAATATCCCCATCAACGACAACAACCCGGCCACTTCCCAATTCCTCCACCTATCCTCCTCCTTCGCGCTCTCACATCACACGCAATCCTCCACCCACATCGGAGGGAACACCCTGGACCTCGTCTTCTCCCACCTTTGTACCCTCAACCAGTTCTCTAACACCCCCTTCCCTCTCTCTGACCACCACCTCATCACGTTCTCCATCTCCCCTTCCCCCAACTCCCCCCCCAAAAACGCCAAACCATCACCAGCCGCAATCTCCGCAAACTGAACCCGGACCCCCTCCACTCAGCCGCCGACCGCCTACACGACAGCATCCTTTCACTGTAATGTCCTGACCTAGCCACCACCATGTACAACGACTCACTGTCAGCTGCCCTAGACTCTCTAGCACCCCTAACCACACGCATCTTCAAACCTAGGCCGCTTCAACCATGGCAGAATGACAGCACTAAACGCCTCAAATGTCGCAGTCGCGCACTGGAGAGACTGTGGCGCAAAACCAGGTCCCCTCACGCATTCTCCCTCTACAAATCTGCCTTCCTCACTTACACCTCCTCCCTCCACGCCGCCAAGCAGGCCTACTTTGTTAACCTAATCAACACCCTCTCCTCCTGCCCTCGCCGACTCTTCTCCACCTTCAACTCCCTGCTCTCTCCCCCCCCTCCTCCACTCAGTACCTCACTCACCGCCCACGAGATTGCCACCCATTTCCGTAACAAGATTGACGATATCCGTAAGGACATTGTCAACTCGCAATCTACCTCCCCACCTAGCCTCCCCACCCCCGTCACCCCTTCTTCTCCCCCCTCCTCTGCCCTCACAACCGCACTGCCCTCCACCTCTCCCAAGGCCCCGCCCACCATAACCCCCCCTGCACTGCACTCCCTCAGCCCTGTCACTACTGAGGAAGTCGTCAAGGTCCTCTCAGAAGCCCGCCTCACTACCTGCCCCCTGGACCCTATCCCCTCTCAACTCCTCCGGTCACCCCCCTCTTCCCTCATCCGCTCCCTCACCCACATCTTCAATCTCTCCCTCTCTACTGGCGCATTCCCCTCCCCCCTAAAGCACGCACATATCACCCCCATCCTCAAAAAGCCCTCCCTGGATCCCGCAGACCCCAACAACCGCAGACCCATCTCCCTGCTGCCACTCACCTCCAAGCTCCTTGAGCACATAGTCTATGATCGCCTAAGCGCCCACCTTATTGACAATAACCTCCTTGACCCATTACAATCCGGCTTCCGTCCCCTACACTCCACCGAAACTGCCCTCCTCAAAATCACTAACGACCTACTAAATGCCAAAGCCAAGGGCGACTACTCTGTCCTCCTTCTCCTGGACCTCTCTGCGGCCTTTGACACAGTCGACCACCCCCTCCTCCTTAATAAACTACTCTCCCTTGGCATCAGAGATACCGCTCTCTCCTGGTTCTCATCCTACCTATCCCGACGCTCCTTCAGCGTCACCTACAATGGCGCCACCTCCCCCTCCCTCCCCCTCTCTGTTGGGGTCCCTCAAGGCTCTGTCCTTGGACCCCTTCTCTTCTCCATCTACACCTCCTCCCTGGGCACACTCATACACTCCCATGGGTTTAATTATCACCTCTATGCTGACGACACCCAAATCTACCTCTCCACCCCTCTCCTCACCCCCACTCAGACTGGATGTCGCTCCATTTCCTCAAGCTTAACCTCTCCAAAACCGAACTCCTCGTCTTTCCCCCTGCCCACACCCCCCCCCCCATCCTATCCATCACCACCACCAACACCACTATCATTCCCGCCCCGCAAGCCAAAGTCCTTGGCGTCATTCTTGACTCGAATCTCTCCTTCCAACCTCATGTCAAATCACTTACAAACACCTGCAGGCTCCATCTCCGCAATATTGCCAAGATACGTGCCTTCCTCACCCCAAACACAACCAAACTTCTTGTACACTACCTCATCATCTCACGCCTTGACTATTGCAACTCTCTTCTCACTGGCCTACCCAAGTGCAGGCTCTCCCCGCTCCAGACCATCCTGAACTCAGCCGCCAGACTCATCCACCTCACCACCCGCTCCACCTCTGCCACCCCCCTCTGCCTCTCCCTCCACTGGCTCCCGATTGCCCAACGCATCAAATTTAAACTTCTAATCCTGACCTACAAAGCCGTTCATAACACTGCCCCTGACTACCTCACCAACCTGATCCCCAAGTACCACCCTACCCGTACCCTTCGCTCCTCACAGGACCTCCTTCTATCCTGCTCCCTGGTCTCCTCCTCCCATGCACGGCTGCAGGACTTCTCCAGGACCTCCCCTATCCTCTGGAACTCACTGCCCCAATCCATCCGACTGTCGCCTTCCCTCCCCACATTCAGGCGCTCCCTCAAAACCCATCTCTTCAGGGAAGCCTACCCCACCCTCACCTAACGGCCATTCTCCCTCATTCCTCCCACCACTTCATCCCCCTCAGCCACTTCATTCCCCTCAGCCACTTCATTCCCCTCAGCCACTTCCTATTGTTCCACTACCCCTTCCCTCCTAGATTGTAAGCTTGAAAGAGTAGGGCCCTCTTACCCCTCGTACGCTGTCTGTTTTTGTTGTACTGTGCCATGTATTGTCCCCCCTTTTGTACAGCGCTGAGCAAACCCTTTGGCGCTATATAAACTCGATGTAATAATAATAATAATAATAATATTCAGTACTTAAATTGACCTAATGGTGTATCAGTTAGTCCATAGTAATTAGTCCTGATTCCATAGCAGGAAGTGTTATTCATTTTATTCTTCTACTATATATTTTGTATCATTTAGTTTATATAAACACAGTGAGCACATATAATTATTACTATTATTATTATTAGTCAGGATTTATATAGTACCATCACTTTGAAGAAACCTTTATAAAATAAAGGGAAACAGTACAGTTACAATACAATGTAGGACAAGAGGGTTAGGAGGGCTTTGCTTGCATAATCTAAAAGATAGTTTAACTTTTTTAATCAACTGCATTTTAAAATGTTATTACCACATTTATATTTACAGTATGAACTTGTAGATGACCTTATTTGGTGGTTCATCCACCATTGTCACATACAGAGGGCTACAGATCTTAACACATTTGTCTGAACTGTTCAGCCATTACATTGCTGTCAGAACTAAAATATGTGTAAACTAATAAACCTAAATGCCACTTTGACAAATAAAACACCTATACTGACCTTCTCAAAAATTCTTTCTCCAGTTTATTCTTCAACCATGGATAATAAGCTATTCATCACTAAAATTCCAGATCATTTTTGCATGTGGTACTTATTTCCCATTATTTCCTAAACTGGTAATGTTATCAGCAAATAATGCACAAACATAACAGTAGCACTAGGTATCTAAGTCTTCAATACTCTCTTTTTGTCAGAGATATATATTAAGCAAAAGGTTATGATGTCACATTTGGTAGGGCATTCAGTTTCTGCAATCCTCAGGAGCATGTAAGGCATTGTGTTTGACTTACTAAATTTCCACTTAAGAAAGCAGCATTGTTTTAGTCTAAATGCAACAATTTTACATACTTTATGATTCGGTGATTAAAGTAAACACACATTCACTATGTTAAGTAAAGTCATTTAAAAATGCCCTACTCATTACCTAAACCAAGCTTATCTCCATGAGAGTGGGACTGTGATGGAACCTGGATTCAAGCATCAGATTCTGCTTCTCCCACAGCACTTTCCTATAGAGGCCTTCTCTGGACTCACTCACCCAGACCCAATTGACGGAAAAGAGGTGGAGATGGTTTGCTTCTATCCCCACCGAGCACCTTTCAGGTCTTCCCTAACCCTCCCTCTCTATCCTTCTCTTCTTTCAAGAATCACTGCATTTGGCTGTTTTCTCCCATTTCTCTGAGGATTGCAGTGATCTACCAGCCTCCTGGACCGGTGTCGCACTTTCTTGATGACTTCTCTGCTTGACTACCCTACTTTCTCTCCTCTGCAATACTATCATTCTTGGAGATTTTAACATCCCCATTAATGTGAACAACCCAACTGTATCCCAACTCTTCAACCTAACCTCATCTTTTGCCTTAACACAATAGACTCAGCCTTCCACTCACTCTGATCTTTGCACTCCCTACAACCTCACAAACACCCTTTCCTCTCTCTGATCACAACCTCATCACCTTCAGTGTCCTTGTCTTCAAACACTTTTCCCTCCAAGCAGCAAACAATTGCCCACAGAAACCTTCACAACTTAAATCCTTCTCTTTTCCACTCTGCAATTGACCACCTCTATGACAGAGTATCTCCCCTGTCCTGCCCTGACCTGGTCACTGCTGTCTACAACAGTTTGCTTTCATCCACACTAGATTCACTTTCTCCTCTAACTACATGTTGTATCAGGCCCTGACCATTACAACCGTGGCAGACTGACAACACTAGAAATCTTAGGGGACAAGTCATGCACTGGAGCGACTGTGGCGTAAAACCAAATTCCAGCAAGAATTCACCCTATATAAATCTGCTTTCTTAACATACAATACCTCCCTCCATGCTGCCAAACAAGCCCACTTTGTCACTCTTTTTAATAACTTGTCATCCAGTCCTCATCGTCTCTTTTCTACTTTTAACTCTCTAATCTCTCTACCTCCACCTCCACCCAGTATTTCACTCATTGCTTAGGAGATAGCAAATAATTTAAAAAACAATATTGATGCAATTCATAGGGGCATTTTCACTACACAGACATCTATCCCACTTAGCATACCTTATACTAAACCTCCCTCAACACTTTCCTCTTTTGACCTTGCTAATAATGAAAAGGTCATTAAAGTTCTCTCAGAAGCCCGTCTCACCATGTGCCCCCTGGATCCTGTCTCCTCTCAACTACTATGATCACCCTCTTCTTCAGTCCTATGCTCCCTCACTCACATCTTCAATCTCTCCCTCTCTATTGGCACCTTTCCCACCCCTCTAGAGCATGCACAGATTACTCCCATACTTAAAAAGCCTTTGCTAGACCCCACCAACCTGAACAACTTAAGACCCATCTCCCTGTTCCTAAACTCTTAGAACGCTAAGTCTACAATCGCCTGAGCCTACCTCACTGACAACAATCTTCTTGACCCTTTACAGTCTGACTTTTGCTCACTACATTCCACTGAAACTGCCCTACTAAAACTCGCTAATGATTTACAGTACTAACTGCTAAAACCTCCTCAATAAACTCCCATGGCTTTAAGTACCATCTCTATGCTGCTGACACACAAATCTATCTTTCTACTCCTCACCTCGCCCCTTCAGTCTCCTTTCGCATTACTAACCTACTAAGTGACATATCAGCATGGATGTCACTCTACTTCCTCAAACTAAATCTTTCCAATGAGTAGCTCATACTACTCCCTCCTGCTCGTGCCCCCTCCCCTGACTTCTCCATCAAGATCAATAATACAACCATCAGTCCTGCCCCTCATGCCAGGTTACTAGGTGTAATCCTGGACTCCCATCTGTCCTTTCAGCTCCAAATCCAATCACTGTCCGAATCTTGTAGACTTCACCTCTGCAAAATCTCCACGATATACCCGTTCTTAACCTCTGAAACTACTAAGCAACTTATTCACTGCCTAGTTATCTCTCGCTTTGACTATTGTAACTCCCTCCTCATTGGCCTACCTAATCGCAGGCTATCCCCTCTTCAGTCTATCAGGAATGCTGCTGCCAGACTCATCCACCGTACTAACCATTCCATATCTGCCATCCCTCTCTGCCAATCCCTCCCATTGCTTCCCATTGCCCAATGAATAAAATTCAAAACTTTAACAATAACATATAAAGCCATTTATATTTTTCAATAAATGCCGCGCTCCTAATTATTATCAATTATTACCCATATAGTAATTATGCAACTATCAAAATATATAATTTAGAGTAAATGACAAACAAATCAATAAAATTAAAAAGTAATAATAATAAAAACCATAAAGTCTCTGGAACCAACTTAATAGTGATAGTCCCAAAATATAATGTGATCCACAAAAAACAATTGTGAAAGTGAATAAAAAATAAAAAAAGTCTCTATGGGTGTAAATGTGATAAATCTCAAAAAGTAATCAAAAATAAGTAATTGCTATTCCCAGTGACTTCCTATTGTGATTAGGTTATTCGCTTACCTCCTTTTCAGCCTGTAACAGGCTTACTTTGCTTTTTGTTTATATATGGAACTTTTAGAAATTCTGTTGCACCATGTGAAGAGTGGTGGGTATCCCTTAATTGCTTCTCAATGCTCTTATCCTCCTTGCCACTATCCCCGCAAGGATCTTTCACTCCTTCTCCTGCTCTTTATCTCCTCCTTAGATGTTCCTCAGTAAGAAAAAAGTCATAGCCCCTTTCCTACGCGTTACTCCGCAGGTCACGCGGCTTCATCAGGGGATTCACAACCCCCTGATAAAGCCGCGTGACCTGCGGAGTAACGCGTAGGGGAGGGGCTACGACATCACTACACACCCGTGGATGGCGAGTATACTATGTGTGCGGCGCACACAGTTGTCTGCAATTGATTTTAAACAAAGCGGTTTCTTATCTTATCTAATGTGAGTGAATTTGGGCACGCAATAAAGCATTTTAGTCCTTAAAAGGATAAGGCACTATGTCTGTACTTTTTTCTTACTGAGGAACATCTAAGGAGGAGATAAAGAGCAGGAGAAGGAGTGAAAGATCCTTGTGGGGATATGTTTTATGTCAGCAAACCTTATTTGATTATATTAAGGGGCTCACAAGTTATATTCAAATTTAATATAAAGCCATTTATAACTCTGCCCCAAATTACATCACCAATCTTGTCTCCAAATATCACCCAAACCGTCCTCTCCACTCCTCCCACGACCTCCTGCTCTCTAACTCTCTTGTCTCCTCCTCCCATGCTCATCTCCAGGACTTCTCCAGAGCCTCCCCCATCCTCTGGAACTCTCTACCTTAATCTATCCGACTATCGCCTACTCTGCCCACTTTTAGGCAATCTCTGAAAATCTATCTATTCAGGAAAGCCTATCCTGCCTTCAGCTAATAACATATTCTTCTGTTCCTCATATCAATTCATCCCCCACAGTTATTACCTTTTGTACGACCAGCCTCTCCCTCTTAGATTGTAAGCTCCAAGGAGCAGGGCCCTCCTAACCCTCTTGTATTGAACTGTATTGTTACTGTATTGTCTCCCGTTGTATTATAAAGCGCTGATCTAACTGTTGGTGTTATTTAATCCTGTATAATAATAATAATAATAATAATAATAATAACATGGCAAAATGTTTTAAGTGGTGGAGCTACCTATTTTATAAGTGGTATAAGTGGATAATTTGTTTATTTTTCTGGATTTGGAGAATAATGTTGTTCAGTTAGAAGAATGTGTGTTTTTTCTCACCTATGCAATGTGCACTGGGGGTAGGATAGAGTGTCAGTGTGTACTGGGTACAGCAATGTTGGGGGTACTTTAGGACCACAGCCAGCCAGACATCTTTGCAGCATTACCTCTGGCAGTCCTATCCGGCCTCATTCACAGAGGTGGCACAGAGCTGCAGATTGCTTGTCCAATTTTGATTCATCAAACTTCATAATGGAGTAGCTTCATAAATGGTATCCCAAGTAATGGGGCATGTTTAAAACCAAATGAATGAATGATCTTCATTTCATTTAGTGGTGTGCTTTATTCTTTTTAGGTTCCATTTGGTCTGTGTATCAGACATCTTAATATGAGTTACTTATTGATAGTTTTAAAGGACTACTATCAAAATACAATATATTTGAGAAAAAAACATATGTACAGTATATGTCATATATTTCTGCCTGGAAAACAAATAACATTCTAATGAATAGTGTGAGGGTTTTTTTAACCTGTTATGTAATATTCAAGCTCATTGTTATGATCAACAGCAGGAATTTTTGTACATATTGGAGTTGATTTACTAAAACTGCAGACTGCAAAATCTGGTGCATCTGTGCAAGGTAGACAATTGGCTTCTAACTTCAGCTTGTTAATTAAACTTTGACAAAAAAACCCCCAAAAAACCTGGAAGCTGATTGGTTACTATGCAGCGCTGCACCAGGTTTTGCACTTTCTAGTTTTAGTAAATCAATCCCCTTGTGTCACAATTGCCCATGTATTGCCCACATTTTGATATGATTGCTCATATATTGTCTTCATTGCTCTATAGTGTCACAATTGCTATTTTTGTTTGCATATCACAGTTACTGTTTTTTTGGCCCTATATAGTTACAATTGCTTATTTGTTGCCTGCATATTGTCATAATTGGTTGTTTTTTGCCCACAGATTGCAATATATGCCTAGTTTCTTGCATATAGTTGACTGTTGTCCAGGGCTCTTGTGTGGCCAGGATAGCCAATTTGTGCTTATGTATTGTGAAGTCACAGCTTTTAAGAGGATCATATTACTATTATTTAGTCCCCTGTAGGCCTGTCACTATCAAAGCACGCTGCTATTATCCTAATGTTTTCCATGGTGCATAACATGCACCTATTAAGTACTGCATATTTTTTTTATTTAGCATACCATTTGTTATCCCTATGTTTTGCTGTGGCATTATTAGATCATCATCTTTTTCCAGCATTACTATATTTACAACATTTAGATTAAAAAAAAAAAAGTTTCCATTTTTTCCTAACTAATATTACTAGAGATGAGCGAATCGAACCAGGCGAAGTGGAATTCGTTTCGAATTTCAGGAAAAATTCGATTCGCGTCGAATCCGAATATTTGCATAATTCGGGTGCGCGAATCGGATTTTTCCCGATCAGCCGGCAAAAGTGTCCCTGCAGAGAGCTCCGCTATTTCTGACAGTTCTCTGACAGTTCCTTCACATGTACAGCGGTTGAAACATTGTATCTATTTGTTTCCATTTAGGATACAGATGTTTTTATTCGGAAATAAATAGATACAATGTTTCAACCGCTGTACATGTGAAGGAACTGTCAGAGAACTGTCAGAAATAGCGGAGCTCTCTGCAGATACACTTTTTGCTGTACTGGAATACTTCTTCTTTTCATTCTTCTTTTGATTCTTCTTTTGATTCTTCTTTTCATTCTTCTTTTCATTCTTCTTCTCATTCTTCTTTTCATTCTTCTTCTTCTTTTCATTCTTCTTTTCATTCTTCTCATTCTTCTTTTCTTCTTCATGAAAAGAAGAATGAGAAGAAGAATGAAAAGAAGAATGAAAAGAAGAATGAGAAGAATGAAAAGAAGAATGAAAAGAAGAAGAAGAATGAAAAGAAGAATGAGAAGAAGAATGAAAAGAAGAATGAGAAGAAGAATGAGAAGAATGAAAAGAAGAATGAAAAGAAGAAGAAGAAGAATGAAAAGAAGAAGAAGAATGAAAAGAAGAATGAAAAGAAGAAGAAGAAGAATGAAAAGAAGAAGAAGAATGAAAAGAAGAATGAAAAGAAGAAGAAGAAGAATCTTTTCATTCTTCTCATTCTTCTTTTCATTCTTCTTTTCATTCTTCTTCTTTTCATTCTTCTTCTTCTTTTCATTCTTCTTCTTCTTTTCATTCTTCTTTTCATTCTTCTTCTTCTTCTTTTCAATCTTCTTCTTCTTTTCATTCTTCTTTTCATTCTTCTTCTTCTTTTTTGCATTCTTCTCATTCTTCTTTTCATTCTTCTTCTTTTCATTCTTCTTCTTCTTCTTTTCATTCTTCTCATTCTTCTTTTCATTCTTCTTTTCATTCTTCTTCTCATTCTTCTTTTCATTCTTCTTCTTCTTCTTTTCATTCTTCTTTTCATTCTTCTCATTCTTCTTTTCTTCTTCATGAAAAGAAGAATGAGAAGAAGAATGAAAAGAAGAATGAAAAGAAGAAGAAGAATGAGAAGAAGAATGAAAAGAAGAATGAAAAGAAGAATGAGAAGAAGAATGAAAAGAAGAATGAGAAGAAGAATGAGAAGAATGAAAAGAAGAATGAAAAGAAGAAGAAGAATGAAAAGAAGAAGAAGAATGAATGAAAAGAAGAATGAGAAGAAGAATGAAAAGAAGAATGAAAAGAAGAATGAGAAGAATGAAAAGAAGAATGAAAAGAAGAAGAAGAATGAAAAGAAGAATGAGAAGAAGAATGAAAAGAAGAATGAGAAGAAGAATGAGAAGAATGAAAAGAAGAATGAGAAGAATGAAAAGAAGAATGAAAAGAAGAATGAAAAGAAGAAGAATGAAAAGAAGAAGAAGAATGAAAAGAAGAAGAGGAATGAAAAGAAGAATCTTTTCATTCTTCTCATTCTTCTTTTCATTCTTCTTCTTCTTTTCATTCTTCTTCTTCTTTTCATTCTTCTTTTCATCCTACTTCTTCTTCTTCTTCATCCTCATCCTCTTCTACTTCTTCTGAGGATGAGGATGAAGAAGAAGAAGAAGAAGTAGGATGAAAATAGGAAGAATTCCAAGCCGGCAAAAAGTGTATCTGCAGAGCTCCTCTATTCTGCAGATACACTTAGAGGAGCTCTGCAGATACACTTTTTGCCGGTTTGGAATTCTTCTTATTTTCATCCTACTTCTTCTTCTTCTTCATCATCCTCATCCTCATCCTCGGAAGAAGAAGAAGAGGATGAGGATGAAGAAGAAGAAGAAGTAGGATGAAAATAAGAAGAATTCCAAGCCGGCAAAAAGTGTATCTGCAGAGCTCCTCTATTTCTGACAGTTCTCTGACATAGAACTGTCAGAAATAGAGGAGCTCTGCAGATACACTTTTTGCCGGCTTGGAATTCTTCTTATTTTCATCCTACTTCTTCTTCTTCTTCTTCATCCTCATCCTCATCCTCTTCTTCTTCTTCTGAGGATGAGGATGAAGAAGAAGAAGAAGAAGAAGAAGAAGAAATAGGATGAAAATAAGAAGAATTCCAAGCCGGCAAAAAGTGTATCTGCAGAGCTCCTCTAAGTGTATCTGCAGAATAGAGGAGCTCTGCAGGTACACTTTTTGCCGGCTTGGAATTCTTCTTATTTTCATCCTACTTCTTCTTCTTCTTCTTCTTCTTCATCCTCATCCTCATCCTCTTCTTCTTCTGAGGATGAGGATGAGGATGAAGAAGAAGAAGCAGAAGAAGTAGGATGAAAATAAGAAGAATTCCAAGCCATCAAAAAGTGTATCTGCAGAGCTCCTCTAAGTGTATCTGCAGAATAGAGGAGCTCTGCAGATACACTTTTTGCCGGCTTGGAATTCTTCTTATTTTCATCCTACTTCTTCTTCTTCTTCTTCTTCATCCTCATCCTCTTCTTCTTCTTCTGAGGATGAGGATGAAAAAGAAGCAGAAGAAGTAGGATGAAAATAAGAAGAATTCCAAGCCGGCAAAAAGTGTATCTGCAGAGCTCCGCTAAGTGTATCTGCAGAGCTCCGCTAAGTGTATCCGCAGAGCTCAGCGGTTGAAACATTGTATCTATTTGTTTCCATTTATGGAAACAAATAGATACAATGTTTCAACCGCTGTATGGAGTGAATGTCAGAGAACTGTCAGAAATAGGCTATTTCTGACAGTTCTCTGACATTCACTCCTCAACCGCTGTATGGAGTGAATGTCAGAGAACTGTCAGAAATAGGCTATTTCTGACAGTTCTCTGACATTCACTCCTCAACCGCTGTATGGAGTATTGAATGTCAGAGAACTGTCAGAAATAGCCTATTTCTGACAGTTCTCTGACATTCACTCCATACAGCGGTTGAAACATTGTATTTATTTGTTTCCATAAATGGAAACAAATAGATACAATGTTTCAACCGCTGTATGGAGTGAATGTCAGAGAACTGTCAGAAATAGCGGAGCTCCGCTATTTCTGACAGTTCTCTGACATTCACTCCATACAGCGGTTGAAACATTGTATCTATTTGTTTCCATTTATGGAAACAAATAGATACAATGTTTCAACCGCTGTATGGAGTGAATGTCAGAGAACTGTCAGAAATAGGCTATTTCTGACAGTTCTCTGACATTCAATACTCCATACAGCGGTTGAGGAGTGAATGTCAGAGAACTGTCAGAAATAGCCTATTTCTGACAGTTCTCTGACATTCACTCCATACAGCGGTTGAAACATTGTATCTATTTGTTTCCATTTATGGAAACAAATAGATACAATGTTTCAACCACTGTATGGAGTGAATGTCAGAGAACTGTCAGAAATAGCGGAGCTCTGCAGATAAACTTAGCGGAGCTCTGCAGATACACTTTTTGCCGGCTTGGAATTCTTCTTATTTTCATCCTACTTCTTCTTCTTCTTCTTCTTCTTCATCCTCATCCTCTTCTTCTTCTTCTGAGGATGAGGATGAAGAAGAAGAAATAGGATGAAAATAAGAAGAATTCCAAGCCGGCAAAAAGTGTATCTGCAGAGCTCCTCTAAGTGTATCTGCAGAATAGAGGAGCTCTGCAGATACACTTTTTGCCGGCTTGGAATTCTTCTTATTTTCATCCTACTTCTTCTTCTTCTTCTTCTTCTTCTTCCTCTTCATCCTCATCCTCATCCTCTTCTTCTTCTTCTTCTTCTGAGGATGAGGATGAGGATGAAGAAGAAGAAGAAGTAGGATGAAAATAAGAAGAATTCCAAGCCGGCAAAAAGTGTATCTGCAGAGCTCCGCTAAGTGTATCTGCAGAGCTCCGCTAAGTGTATCTGCAGAGCTCCGCTAAGTGTATCTGCAGAGCTCCACTAAGAAATAGCGGAGCTCTGCAGATACACTTTTTGCCGGCTTGGAATTCTCCTTCTTCTCATCCTTCTTCTTCTTCTCATCCTTCTTCTTCTTCTCATCCTTCTCCTTCTTCTCATCCTTCTTCTTCTTCTTCTCATCCTTCTTCTTCTTCTCATCCTTCTCCTTCTTCTCATCCTTCTTCTTCTTCTCATCCTTCTCCTTCTTCTCATCCTTCTTCTTCTTCTCATCCTTCTTCTTCTTCTCATCCTTCTCCTTCTTCTCATCCTTCTTCTTCTTCTCATCCTTCTTCTTCTTCTCATCCTTCTTCTTCTTCTCATCCTTCTCCTTCTTCTCATCCTTCTTCTTCTTCTCATCCTTCTTCTTCTCATCCTTCTCCTTCTTCTCATCCTTCTTCTCATCCTTCTCCTTCTTCTCATCCTTCTTCTCATCCTTCTCCTTCTTCTCATCCTTCTCCTTCTTCTCATCCTTCTTCTTCTTCTTCTTCTCATCCTTCTCCTTCTTCTCATCCTTCTTCTTCTTCTTCTCATCCTTCTTCTTCTTCTCATCCTTCTCCTTCTTCTCATCCTTCTTCTTCTTCTCATCCTTCTCCTTCTTCTCATCCTTCTTCTTCTTCTCATCCTTCTTCTTCTTCTCATCCTTCTCCTTCTTCTCATCCTTCTTCTTCTTCTCATCCTTCTTCTTCTTCTCATCCTTCTCCTTCTTCTCATCCTTCTTCTTCTTCTCATCCTTCTTCTTCTTCTCATCCTTCTTCTTCTTCTCATCCTTCTCCTTCTTCTCATCCTTCTTCTTCTTCTCATCCTTCTTCTTCTCATCCTTCTCCTTCTTCTCATCCTTCTCCTTCTTCTCATCCTTCTTCTCATACTTCTCCTTCTTCTCATCCTTCTCCTTCTTCTCATCCTTCTCCTTCTCCTTCTTCTCATCCTTCTCCTTCTCCTTCTTCTCATCCTTCTCCTTCTTCTCATCCTTCTCCTTCTCCTTCTTCTCATCCTTCTCCTTCTTCTCATCCTTCTCCTTCTCCTTCTCCTTCTTCTCATCCTTCTCCTTCTTCTCATCCTTCTCCTTCTTCTTATCCTTCTCCTTCTCCTTCTTCTCATCCTTCTCCTTCTCCTTCTTCTCATCCTTCTCCTTCTCCTTCTCCTTCCTCATCTCCAAGGGCATTTAAATTAAAGGTACAGTGTTCTGCACTAATTTAAAGGCTCTCTGAAGCCTAGAAAGCCTTTTTATAAGTTGAATTCGTAGCGAATAAATTCGCATCGAATCAAATTTCTTCCTCAAATTCGGCGAATCAGCCGAATTGAATTTTTGAATAATTCGCTCATCTCTAAATATTACTATTACTTCATTCCATGACTAGCTCTGAAAATAAATGTAAAGAGTGTGGAGTGAAGTAAAAAATAATAACAAATAAACAAATAAATTGCTCTAAATGTATAAAAGCATTAAAATTAAATACATTTACTATATATATATATATATATATATATATATATATATATATATATATATAAAATAAATAAAAATATTCCCTCCCCAAATTAATCCCCAAGCCACAGCAAAGGCGTGTGATCAGCTGGATGACATTTGCATTTTCTGCACAAGCATCAAATGCTAACCTAAGAGAACACAATGTCATTTGCATTTTTTACTGATTGAAAATCTGTGAAAAAGACACTATCATGCTAATTTTTGCCCTTGTTAACCAACCTTAAAGTGGAACTACACTGCATCTGAGCACCAATAATCAAAAATGATATTTAATTTACTTTTAATATTCAAAGCTAACTCTCCCATACAACCATGTCCTCATTCTTTATTTGGCTGAGAAATCATTTTGAAAAACACCCCCTAGCATTTCTGGCCATGGCCATCTTGATTAAGGGAAAAATTTTAATGCAGGCAGGAGGATGTGCTTAGCTGAGAAAACTCCTCCTCCCTTCTTGAAGTCTCCTGGGATGTATGGTATAATTTGCCTAGCTTGGAAACAAGGAAGTAACTGAAGAATAGTATGTATATATATGTATATATATATATATATATATATATATATATATATATATATAAAAATGTTATACTTTCCTATTCACAATATATTGCCAAAAGTATTGGGACACCCTTCCAAATCATTGGAGTCAGGTGTTTCAATCACCTCCATGGCAACAGGTGTATAAAATCAAGCACCTAGACATGCAGACTGCTTCTACAAACATTTGTGAAAGAATGGGTCGCTCTCAGGAGCTCAAGAGTGGTACCGTGATAGGCAGCCACCTGTGCAATAAGTCCATCTGTGAAATTTCCTTGCTACTAAATATTGCACGGTCAACTGTTGGTGGTATTGTAACAAAGAGGAAGCAATTGGGAGCAACAACAACTCAGCCATGAAGTGGCAGGCCACGTAAAATGACAGAGCGGGGTCAGCATATGCTGAAGCGCACAGTGCGCAGAAATCACCAACTGTCTGCAGAGTCAATAGCTAAAAACCTCCAAACTTTGTGTGGCCTTTAGATAAACACAACAACAGTGTGTAGAGAACTTCATGGAATTAGTTAAGGCCAAATCACACTTCTCTGTCTGGCAATCTGATGGACGTGTCTGGGTTTGGCGGTTGTCAGGAGAATGGTACTTGCTGACTGCATTGTGCCAAGTGTAAAGTGATTGGTGGTGGAGGGATTATGGTGTGGGGTTGTTTTTCAGGGGTTGGGCTTGGCCCCTTAGTGCCAGTGAAAGGAACTCTTAAGGCATCAGCATACCAAGACATTTTGGCCAATTTCATGTTCCCAACTTTGTGGGAAAAGTTTGGGGATAGCCCTTTCCTGTTCCAACATGACTGCGCACCAGTGCACAAAGCAATGTCCAGACATGGATGAGCAAGTTTGGGGTGGAGGAACTTGACTGGCCTGCACAGAGTCCTGACCTCAACCCAGTAGAACACCTTTGAGATGAATTGGAGCAGAGACTGCTAGTAAGGCCTTCTCGTCCGATATCAGTGCCTGAACTCACAAATGCGCTTCTGGAAGAATGGTCAAACAGTCCCATAGACACAATCCTAAACCTTGTGGACAGCCCTCCCAGAAGAGTTGAAGCTGTTATAGCTGAAAAGGGTGGGCCAACTCAATATTGGACCCTACGGACTAAGATTGCAATGCCATCACAGTTCATGTTCAAGTTCAGACATCCTAATACTTTTGGAAATATAGTTTATTTACTAATGCTAGCAGCAAAAGGATTAACCATAATCAATGTTGATTGAGAGGGTAAAGTTCTACTTTAATTTTATCTTAATTCCATGTTAGTAATTTATGCAAAGTTTTCTTTTCCCCCTGTGCACTTTGCATGTAGCTTCGAAAGGGGAGTAAAGCTCTCCAAAAAAAAATATGCATACATGCACTTTGAGCTTTCCCATTCTGTTATGGTACATAAATTATAATTATAGTCAGCAGACTTTGTTGATTATAATTTTGGGCAAATATGTGAGCGTAGCCAAATTATGCAAATGTTGCATTGGGAAAAATTGTGGTAAAATGCATTTTTTCTATTTTTTTACTAGTTATTCCAATAAAGGAAACAAAAATATATGTATCCAAATTTGCTACTAAATTACTGCCTCATCTGCCTGGAAAATGTTTAATACATTAAGGTAAACTACAAAGCCTAAAAAATATAATGTATGGAACCAAGAAATTGCCCAAAAAAATCCGACTAGAGGGGATTTAGGGAGAAAAAGTTCTATGGACTCAAGCGGTTAAGATAAAAAGATTTCAACCAACTCAAATGAACAAAAATTCTAACATTATGATTGCTACACATCACAAAGCAATCAGCGATGAACAAATTTTTTTGATGAAAAATTTGTTGAATCTGCAAATTGATTTTTTTTTGTCTAAACATAGGCCAGCAGTTTTGTCCACTCTGAATATAATCATGCAATTTGTGAGCCACAATTGCTGGGCTTCCTTAATTGTATTGCTGGTTTCAGTCATATTGGCTGTTTCTGTTACAATACATTTAGGTGCAAGAATTTGATAGTATTTTTATGTGGTTGATGTATTGTACTCTGAACCATGAATGTTATATGGACTTTTGATTTTTTTGCCAGAAAGTCTGCTTGAAATACATATATGTTGTATGTACAGCCTCTTTAAGAGAAGTCCAACAATTATGGTGGCCCTATATATAGTGATTTGTGATCGATTTAAGTACAATTCAAAGCACACAAGCGATTCATTAAGAAAATATTGCATGATCAACTAGACATGTGGTTGATTTACTAAAACTGGAGAGTGCAAAAGCTGGTGCAGCTCTGCAAAGAAACCAATCAGCTTTCAGTTTTTATTGTCAAAGCTTAATTGAACATGCTGATGTCAGAAGCTGATTGGCTACCATACACAGCTACAGATTTTGCACTCTTCAGTTTTAGTATATGAGCCCCATGGTATATTTCACTACACTATAGGGTGTATGGACTCATTTTGAAGGATTTTCAATATTCTCATATACATTGGACATTGGGGTATCTTGGATTTACAATTATTTATGGTGACTGACATTGCCTGAATTTGATCTATTTACCATAACTGCCACAGTACACTACACCCACTGTTATGCACCATGGTGATTTAAGGTGGTCCCTTGCTCTCATTTCACCTCGTGGGCTTCAGGTACCCTAGTACAACACTGTTTGTGATTGCAACATATTAAGTACAGTTACAGTGCAGAGTCACCATAAGGTACCTACTTCCACTTTGACAGCCACCTGCTTTCCTAGTCCTGTGCGCCCCCCCCAATATTCTGCACAGATGTAAAATTTAGCTCTTTGAAATTAGGATGTGCCTAGCACTTACACATGACAATTCACAAGTCTGGATAAAGGTATCTCTGTCACTGAACTCTACATTGTGGGATACAGGATGGAGCAAATTTTTAAAGGCAGATTATAGAGTCTGTCAAACTAACAGCAGGTACTATATCATATATCAAACAACTGATTCGAGATTTTCTTTGCGCTAACTTTACATCTATGTGTTGTGATAATGAAACTTTGTAGTGCACCAACATACTAGTACAGTAGGTGTCAATGGAACAAAGCTGCAGTCTACCATAATGCACCAAAAAAAAGTGCAGGTCCAGTTTTTGGTCTATTGCCATGCACTGGCAGCTGGGTTGTCTTAATGCAATGCATGTTAACCCCTAAAAAAACTGTGCTTGCACAAATGTATTGCTACAGACGAGCAAGCTGTGAAGGGGGGCTTAAGGATTTTGCTTACTCAAAATACATAGAAAGCAAGGACTTTGGTTAATAAAATTGTCTAAATATGCAGATTAGAAAAAAAGTAGGGAAATGGTAGGAAATATCACGGAAACAACTTGAATGGAAGCTTTCCTATCAAGCTACCTATATGTAGCTTTCATATAGTTGTCAGGATAGCCTGTAAAGTGAATAGCGTACTAAAGATTGCTGAACAACTTTAGAGGGAAATACAATTTTCACTAAAGAATTGATATAATGTACTGTATATAATAGCTATAAAAGACAATGGACTCTATTCATGAAGCGGTATTGACCACTCTAAGAAATGTGCTAAATTACTCCTCAGCATTTTTCAACACTTTTTTTGCATTCACAAAAAAAGCTACAAAAATACAGCATGTGGTATTTTCTGAAATATGCGGTATTTATCTCATGAAACCATGTGGTATTTTATCTCTAATGTGATATCCAGGGAGATGGATACAGTGGAGGAGAATTAGAACCCCAGTCAGTTTTCATTACTAATAAAAAGGTAAAATGGTTTAAAAGGTGGAAATATGCCAACACACTAAGTCAGTGCGGTCCCTGCAGCATATTTATTAGTACAAAAGAAGAAAGCTAACTGGAATGCCAGTCAAAGGGAAGCTGCTTTCACAGGACACATGTGGGGTATCAAAAACAACTAAGTTAAATAAAGTAAATACAAAACATCTTTCTAAATGTCAAATATTTAATAAAATTAGTATAGAAAATCACACACATATATAAATACCCTTCTACCACCAATAAAAAATAAAATGTTGATTTTTTTTTGGTGGAAGAAGGGTATTTTTATATGTGTGATTTTTGATACTATTTTTATTCAATAGTCAGCATTTAGAAAGATATTTTGTATTTACCTAAAGTATAACTAAAGGAAAAACTTTTTTTTTTAAGTTTTGGATAGGGTGGAGAGGTATTAGAACATCTATTAGGTTTTTACTACTGGCTATCTCCATTAGGAAGATTCACCCTCTCTATTATCCTTGTTACCATTATCATTGAAAATGAAATTAAAAGAAAATCCAAAATTTTGAGGGGACATCTTCATATGGGGACACAGATAGCAAAAAAAAAAAAAAACTTACAGAGGTTTAACTTTAGCCTATAGTTCTACTTTAATGTCAGTGGGAATTTGTCAGTGGGAAGATATCTCTAAAAATAATTGTGAAAAAGTAAAGTATCAACCGCTGTATATATGACATATGTTCTAAAAAGGGAATAGACCATTGTGATGTACATTGTATTATGTTCGGAGTGATTGGGAGGGTTTTTTTGCAACAAATGATGTTTATGCTTGTATATATGCAACAAAGTCTCTAAAAATCTGGCAAAATGACAGGAGAAAATAGGTATATTTTACTACATGTAATGGCGTTGATTTACTAAATGTAATGGAGTTGATTTACTAAAGGCACATAGAGAGTGCACTTTGCAAGTGACATTGCTCCAGAACTCTGCTTACTTCCATTATCCAATCATGTGCAAGCAAACATGTTTTTTTTCCTTGCATGCGATTGGGTTTTCTTTGTAAAGTGAAGCTAAGCTTTACCTCATGTACTAAGCTTTGGAGCAACTTGCAAATTGCACAGTCTATTTGCCTTAAAGCAGAACTGAATAACGGTTGGATAAAGTAAGGGAGGGTTATAACCTCTGTCAGTTTTTTTTTACATCTATGTCCCCATTGGAAAAATGTCCCCTCTATAATTTTTTGGTGGACAATGCAAAATTTTGGTATGTTCTTTGCTTTCACTTTCAGTGATAATGGTAAACAGGATAAATAGAGAGGATGAATATAATAAGGACACAGACAACAATAAAAAACTGACAGGTATGCTAATCCACCTCCACTCTATCCAAAACTAAAAAAAAAAAGGTTTTCCTTTAGTAAATCAACCCCACTGAATTCCATATTTAGGTTTCTATGCATTACTGTTGAGAAAACTGATCTAATAATGCAGAAACTATCCAAAATTGTCTATTATATTTTTACATTCCTTAAATACTACCTTGACCACTACTTAATTACCACATGCATTTAATTATTTATTTCCATCTGTGAATTGAGTTTAACACCTTTCCATGTAGTGAGCATTTTGAGCGTGGTAAATACCGCAAAACAGTATAGTGAATTGTCAGTTTTAGGATTGCATTCGATATTTAGGGAGAATGTGTCTGGACACGTAAATACCGCATCTAAGATACTTTTGTGAATGGAGCCCATTATGTCATTTAAAGCCAATCTATAGGGATAAAACTCAGAATATCTCTACAACTCTCCAAACCCCTCCATCACATCCTTCATCGGTATGGCATCATGATACCATCTCTTCAAGGACTTGAAATGGACATCTTCATCATCCAACGGGAAGTGTTCATATAATCTAACAATGTGAGCACTAAAAGAATTACCTTAAATCAGGACCTGGCCTGTGTGACTGGAGTTTCAGATAATTATCTTTTTGTAAACAAAACTAAGAATGGGTAAGCTTATTTATTTATTTTTTTATTTATTTATTTTTTGTTCTGGAGATTTGCTTTATTAACATTAAACCTGTTAAAAACCTTAGGCTCGTGTAATTGGTAGGTCTCATCAACTGATTTGCAGGATTGCTGGCAGTTTCATCTGTATTAAATAATAATGTAAATGATTGAATACTGAACGCTCTGCTCCTGCTTGTGTGGTTGGTCCTCTGCTTTTCTGCACTTAGATATGTCAACTTTCAGGCATCCCCTGCAGTAGGAGTTTCATTTTTGAAAGATCCACAGAGATGCATATTTTTCATTACCACAGGTGATTTCTGAAGGCTGGCAATCCCAATAAGAAATCACTAAGTCACAGTGAAACAAACAACACAATCTTCAGAAGAGAGAAATACATAAATCTGCAAAAACAGAAAACGTAATATTTTTGAAATGCATATTGTTTATTAAGGGGCAATGTTGTTTTTTTCTCAACAAAGCTGTGGTTTCACATCAAATATAATAATTAAAAATTAAGAAAAGTGTTGGATACAACAGTTCAATTGTAAGATCTTGTTTAAAGTACACACGTTTTGGTGCTCTGTAGCTGTGCAAGAATACATCATTACATTGCAGAATATCTGTGACTGGGAAAAAATCATTTACATACTACAATAGTAGTATAATAATACAAATAATATAATGGTACAAAAATAGTAGTATAATTGTTTTTTTTTGTTTGCAAAGGTAACAGATCCTGCCGTTCTGAATATAGGAAATATTTATCTATGCATTATCAAACGTACTGAACTAAATGAGAAAACAAATCCCAACATTCTCCTTTAGACTTTTCTTGCAGTGGAACACAATAACTTGGTTATTTTTGCTAGTCAGTCTACAATACTCTGGTTTATTAAAAAAAAAAGAAAGAAAGAAAGAAAGACATTATTTTTGTTAAGAAGAGTTACTTTGGACAGTCTTGGATAGTCTCAGTTTTCTGGCTACAATATTTAGTGCAAACACATAATGGGGATGGGGGAATTTTTTATAAAATATGAAACATACACAAACTGAAAAATTCATTAACATTAAGTTCTAATTCTTGAAGGATGTTTACTGCTGTGTGGAAAGATTACTTCTTTGATGAAGTAAGCTTTCACTGGTTTGCTCATTATCATTAATTTAAGAAACAGTTTCATTTTATTGAGCTTCATTCATTTCCATGTTAAATTCATTGTTGGTTAAAAGTAATTGATTTCCATTTTGCGTTAATTCTCATACACTGAAAATGTAACATTTAAAATAATTAAAATCCACTGAGTTCATGAAACTGTTTATAGAAGAGCTGCATGGTAATGTTGTATCTTATCCATGATTAACAGTAGGTTTGACCAGCTGAAAACTGAATTACAAAGTACAAAAGATTTTTTTTTATATGAAAGCAAGAGCAGCATATTCCTTACCTGAAGGTAGCATCTTAAAAGTAAATACTGTACATCAGCTACTTGAATCCTTTGGGGCGCAGTTACACATTTAAATGCACATCAACACATATAGGGACCCTGCCCTAAGCTGGAATGTCCCTAATTAAATGTGGTATGTTTAGTGTAACTAATCTGAGCATTTGTTTACATTTTCTGGATCTTCTAAGCTCATTGTATTGGTTGCTTCTGCCTGTTAAACAGAGACCGGCTGACTTTCAGTTCATGACTTTCTGTTCAACAGAAGCAAGTCAAATGGTCATGCTAAAAAAAAAAGCATTAGATCAGCAATTTTGGCCAATAGCTGCAGAGCTGATCTGTGTATTCTGAGTTGGTGGGTCCCCCTTTGTAGAATACAATAATTTAGTGGGAGAGATACCTATATCACACATTTGTTTGTGCGGATGCATGGAGCTGTCACTTTTTTTTCTTTCAACTCTTTGGTTGAATGCAAAAAAACTGAACGTGTATACCCTGATTTACCCTTGAAGGTAATCAGCGTGGGAAGGAAAATCCCAGTATATTTGTCTGATCCAAGCAATCCCTGAGGTCTTTGTTTAAAGGTATGGTTTGGGGAGACGATAATTTTTTTTTTTTTTGAACCATTGTTGATTGTGAGATTTTTTTCATAAGGATCTCAGAAATTGACTTGGACTGAACTAGAAAGAGAGAAAATGTACAGCAAAGTGCTAACTAATGATCAGCAAATCAGTTTATGGTAGAAAAAGGCTTGTGCATTTTTGACCTAATGTGTTCAGGCAAGCCAGCCAATGTGTGGATTGGGTCAACTCAGACAATATTTACTTACTTCATTTTGGACAAGGCAAGGGTTAAGCTACCCATAGATGGCTGGAAATTAGCTGGCTCAGCAGGGATCTAACACATTTCAATTAGTGTGTGGCTGTCTGTGCTTTGGTTCAGACCAAATATAAATTTGGTTTGAACCCTACATATTCACTATTTAGCCGAATGCTGAACTTTCAAGGCCATACGGTGGGAGTGCCAAGTTGATAATGCCTATAATGCATTGAAGTGTACTGTGAACTCTATGTCCCCTCCATAAAAGTTAGTTTGGGTGTTATATCTGAACCCCATTAAAGTCAATGCAGAATGAGCAGGATGTTAAAAAGTAGTTCTGGCTATTTTCTGAACTAATAGGCATGGGGGACAGGAATTGTCAAACAAATAGCATAGGGGACAGGGTACTGCCATGGGGAACATGTACCAAAGCAAAACATTTTTTTTATTCCATTTGTCTGGGAGCACAGAGTTCTCCCCTTAATTACTTTCAGGCCTAATATGAATTTTAAGGGGAACTTCATGTTAAAAAAAATAATTAAGCAGCATGAGGTCCTCTACAAATTCTATACCAGACACTTTAATTCTGGTATAGACTTCAAGGGAAAACACCATATAAAAATCAAGAAAAAAAAAGTGTGAGGTCCCCCTTATAAATCCATACCAGACCCTTATCCAAGCATGCAGCCTGGCAGTCCGGGGAAGGAGAGAGTTGCATGGCACCCCTCCTCCTATATCATACCAGGCCTTATGCCCTCAACATGGGGAGAGTACCTTTCCAGGGAGAATCCCCTGGCAGAACACCTTGTCCTTATGTTGATGAGAATGAGGGCCCCTTCTTTCTCCACAACCCTGGCCCAGTGGTTTTGGGGGTGCACCCATGGGGAATCTGGAGGCCCGCTTAACAATAAGGGAGCCCCCAAACACCACCCTCCCATGTGAATGAGTACACCTGCTCATTAAAAAAACATTAAAGTAAAAAAAAAAAACTGAAAAAAAACTACTTCCGAGCTGGTAAAGGGTTCCTGCAACCTGTGGACCTGGAAATAATATTGATGGGACCTGTTCTCCAAGTCATCAATTTTATTAAGGGCCTCATCGAGTTGTTGTTGCAAATCTTGAATGCAGGCCATATTTTGATTGGCCTTCCGAATAGTAGCATCTAGCATCTTTTCAATGATCCCTATGTAAGATCCTAGTTCTTTCAATTTTGCTCTCATTTCAGCCTTATCAGGGCCTTGTTCACGGAGAGCAGAAACTCTGGCAATGATGATAGGCTCACCAAAGTATTCTAATGCCAGAGGTTCCTTGGCTCCAGGGGAGGGGACAGGAAGAAGGGTCAGCCGCACACCCGAGGATTGATGAATATAGTGTATATTTATTGATCCATAGGACATACAAAACACCAGGACATGAATGCAGGATCTGTTAACGCGTTTCACAACGCGTTTTAATTTGTGTTGATTAAGCATGAGATTGTGTGAAACAACCACTGCGCTCCCCACAACCTCACTAACACCCCCTTCCCTCTCTCTGACCACAACCTGATTACCTTCTCTATCTCCTCGTCCTCCAACGCCTACCCCTCCAAATGTCACACTACTACCAGCCGTAACCTCCGCAACCTTAACCCTGCCCCCCTCCACTCTGCAGCTGATCATCTCTATGACAGCATCCTCCCCCTGTCCTGCCCCGACTTGGCTATGACCGCCTACAACAACACGCTCTCAACAGCCCTTGACTCACTAGTGCCTTTAACCACACGCAACATCAGACCCCGACCGCTCCAGCCTTGGCAGACTGATCACACCAAAACCCTCAAACAACACAGTCGTGCCCTGGAGCGACTATGGCGCAAAACCAAATCCCAACAAGCCTTCACCCGCTACAAATCTGCCTTCCACAGCTACACCTCCTCCCTCCATGCTGCCAAACAGGCCTACTTCTTGACCCTCATCAAGGCCCTCTCCTCCAATCCTCGCCGACTCTTCTCCGCCTTCAACACTCTACTCTCTCCACCCCCACCTCCACCCAGCACCTCACTCACTGCCCTTGAGATTGCCAATCACTTCAAAAACAAGATTGACACAATTCGCAAGGACATTGCCGCAACTCACACGCCCTCTCAACCCGTCCCCTCTCACACAGCTACCCCCTTATCCCCCCTTCCCCTTGACATAACCCGCAGGGACTTCGTCGCTGCTCAAACTCTCTCCAACCCCCTTCACCCTCACTCAGCTACCCCCTCATCACCCCTCTCCCACGGCCCCACCACTGCTCTGACCTCCTCTTCCACCCCACCCTACATTCCTCATACTGAAGCTCCCCCAACACTCCGCACCTTTGACCTTACTACCATCAAGGAAGTCTCCAAGATCCTCTCTGATGCCCGCCTCACCACCTGCCCCCTCGACCCTATCCCCTCACAACTCCTACGACCTCCTTCCGCCTCCATCCTACGCTCCCTCACCCACATCTTCAATCTCTCCCTCTCCTCCGGCACTTTCCCCTCCCCTCTGAAACATGCACACATCACCCCCATACTTAAAAAGCCCTCCCTGGACCCTAATGACCCGAACAACCTCAGACCCATCTCCCTGCTCCCACTTACATCTAAACTCCTTGAGCGCTTAGTCTACACCCGCCTATACTCTCACCTCAACGACAACAACCTCCTCGATCCCCTACAGTCCGGCTTCCGTCCCCTACACTCCACCGAAACTGCCTTACTCAAACTCTCCAACGACCTGCTAACCGCCAAAGCTAATGGCCACTATTCAGTGCTCCTACTCCTTGACCTCTCTGCGGCCTTCGACACAGTCGACCACCCCCTCCTCCTCAAAAAACTACACTCCCTCGGCCTCAGAGATTCTGCTCTCTCCTGGCTTTCATCCTACCTGTCACAACGCTCCTTCAGCATTACCTATAATGCTACCACCTCCCCCTCACTCCCCCTCTCTGTTGGGGTCCCTCAAGGCTCTGTCCTTGGGCCCCTTCTCCTACCTTGGCCAACTCATACACTCTCACGGCTTCAACTACCACCTCTATGCCGACGACACACAAATCTATCTCTCAACCCCCCACCTCACCCCCTTGGTCTCAGCCCGAATCACACACCTACTGAGCGACATATCAGACTGGATGTCACTCCACTTCCTTAAATTGAACCTCTCCAAAACTGAGTTTCTTGTCTTCCCCCCAGCCCGGACACCACCCCCCATTGACTTCTCCATCACATCCAACAACACTACCATCAAACCCGCCCTGCAGGCCAGAGTACTTGGTGTCATTCTGGACTCCAACCTATCCTTTCAACCCCAAGTCCAATCTTTAACAAACTCGTGCAGACTCCACCTCCACAACATCGCCAAAATCCGCACGTTCCTAACCCCAGAAACCACTAAACAGCTCATCCACTCCGTCATCATATCACGACTCGACTACTGCAACTCCCTCCTCACTGGCCTGCCTCGCCGCTGGCTATCCCCGCTTCAGTCGATCCTGAATACGGCTGCCAGACTCATTCACCTTTCCAACCGCTCTGTATCCGCCACCCCCCTCTGCCAATCCCTCCACTGGCTTCCGATTGCGCATTGGATCAAATTCAAAATCCTAACGCTCACGTACAAAGCTGTCCACCATACTGCCCCGAACTACATCACTGACCTAATATCCAAGTACCACCCAGCACGCACACTCCGCTCCTCACAAGACCTCCTTCTCTCTAGTTCCCTGGTCTCCTCCTCCCATGCCCGCCTCCAGGACTTCTCCAGGGTGTCACCCATCCTCTGGAACTCCCTGCCCCAACCCATCAGATTATCACCTACTCTCCTCTCCTTTAGGCGCACCCTGAAAACCCATCTCTTCAGGGAAGCCTACCCCACCCCCTGCTAACTTGCCGACCTCCTCCACTCTTTCTACCACTCCATCCCCCACAGCTATCTCCTCCTGTGCCACCATCCCCTCCCTCCTAGATTGTAAGCTCGAAAGAGCAGGGCCCTTGAACCCCTCATGTTTTGCATTGTATTGGTATTGTTCTGTCACATGTTCTGTCCCCCTTTGTAATGTACAGCGCTGAGCGAACTATTGGCGCTTTATAAATACTGTATAATAATAATAATAATAATCTATCCTCTGGTGTGTGGCTGACCCTTCTTCCTGTTGCATCGTGTGTGGAGGCGAGCCAGAGCCTGCACCTGTTGTGGATTGATCTAGATTGTTTGCCTGAGTTGTATACCTCTGTTTTTTGGCTCCAGGGGAGGGGGTTGGACATTCCTGTACAATGTTTTGGCTGAGTACTATATCACATAAATCTCTATCAAAGAAGAATTTTGAATGGAAAAGATCTCCCTCAGGGGATTCTTCCACATGGTCCAGCAGGGAATGATGTGCCGGTGTCTCTGGCAGCTGCAGCTGTTTTGCTTGTGGGACCAGTGCCATGCTGCTGGCCTGTGTGAGCTGCTGTCCATCTGAGGGCTGTCGGTGAACGGTTGATTCTGGTCTCCCTTTTGCAAAGGAAGCTTGCCCAGGTTTGTGAGGTGCATTGGACATTGACTGGGTAGAATTTTTTAAAAAACATTGATTTATGTGGCAATCTTATTATTTTTAATGTCACAACAATAAACCTGTTACAATAATTTAGGAACTTGACTTGCTTAGTTCTGCTTAGAAAATGTATGGATGTCCATTCTGATACTGTATCAATATGTCCAGAAGCTTCTCAGTAGTACTGTATGTACATATTTCCTACCTTTTCTATTTTATTCAGTACAATTTTATATGAAAAATTTAAGACAGGACTAAACATCTTTATGCTTCAGTGATTACAGAAGACAGATACAAGTAATCACCATATCTATAAACAGGATTGTTTGATTTTCACCACGTGTAAAGCATATTGCAAAAAGCAAATATAAAATTCATACATTTAGGTATTTTGGTCTCATTAAATAAGGCACTGCAAAGAGCAGTCATGATATGCAATGTTTGTAGCCCATATAACCAATCACAACCTTATTAAGGTGGACCTTGCATTAAAAATAGCTTTTCATGTTAAGTACGTGCGAACAAACAATGTTCAAAGTGGTTCCAAAAATAGAAAGTTTTTTACCTTAATGAATTCTCTGCATTAAGGTAAAAACATTCTGCATGCAACTTCCCCCGCCATCCCCCTTATACTTACCTGAGCCTGATCTGAATAAAGAAATGTGCATAAGAGCAGAGGTTCTCAGCTCTCTGCCTCCTCATTGGCTCAGACACAGCAGCGGGAGCCATTGGCTCCTGCTGCTGTCAACCACAGCCAGTGAGGATGAAGCGGGGTAGGGCGGAGCTCCAGAAAAGAAGGATTGGGGCTGCTCTGTGAAAAACTATTGCATAGAGCAGGTAAGTATGACATGTTTGTGTTTTTAAAATAATGACATTTTGACCTTTACAGTCACAATTACAATTGTGATACTTAAGCCTGGTATACATGGATCAAAATGTGGGCATTTCAGTAGGGATTTTGATCCATGGTATGGGCAGGGAAGTTGTACAGAGGTTGATCTACTTGTTGGTTGAACAAAAAAATGTACTCACCTATGGGCTGCCTTACTATTGTCTCTTATCTCTCACAGGGAACACATTGCTCCTCCTGCAAATGTCTATCTGCCATCTTTGTTCAGATAATACCCAATGTCAGTATCTGCTGTCTTAACTGGCTCAGAGATGATGATGTAAATCATGGTGCCTATATAATCGTTAGCAGTGTTTACAAATTTCCAGCACACTTCAGCCCCCTGCTTTAGCCCCTTTACAAAGATATAATGACACATATGTTACAAAGATAAAATGTTGCAAATGTGTAAAATGACCATAGGGGGAGAGGAGCATGTGGAAATGTTTCCTCCTGTTTGCAGCAGATTGATGACATAATCTCACACTGAGTAAAGTCACTGGACTGTATTTGGGAAAAAAATACTGTTGCTATATATTGCGACATCAGTAATTTATTCAAATAGATTTTTAAAGTTGTCAAAAAGTCCATTTCAACTTACAATTTTCCACAACAAAGAGTAAATAGATTGGCTACTTTGAGCTGTTTCACCATGTATATTACTACTGGCCTGTGCACTGCCTTATTGAATTTAGCTGAATGATAATATCATATGAATATTTCCTATCATGGAATCAGTAAAAAGTAGAAAAACATCATTAACATTCAATCCCAGGGTTGTAAATGCTGAATTTACAGTATATTTTGATACAATGTATCCTGTTTCTTCTGGTTTGTATGTCCCACCTGGCATCATTTATGTAAAATTAATCCTATTTAAAGAGGGATTGTGTTGTACAGTTTAGAAACCTGCAAAAAGTCTAGTTCTTCTCACATTTTATAAGTTGACTGACAGTTTAATTATTATATGTTTCCAACTAATTAAGAAGTAATGATTTTATTTGTGAAAACATGCCACTTCAAAAAAGGAACAAAAAGGAAAATCTTAGTGGCTTTAAAAATAGCTTTATAATAGTCAACAAACATAATAACCATGGATCTGGAATGGTATGAAAGTCAACAAGGTGCAGATATTATGAGAATCTCATTGGGGATCATGACATAGTACAACAAAGTAATACTGATTTACTATTGCTGTCTCAATTCCACCAGGGCTGTGCTCCTTCCCAAATACCTTAATGGACATGCTGCTGCATTTATGAGCTCTAGATGCTGTCACCAGGGTCGTGGATAAGAGTGTACCACCAGTCCTGTACGGGGGGCCAAGGCCAGCAGGGGAGCCCAGGCAGAAAAGTGAATTGGATATGGGCAAGGAGGGTAATCTGCACAGTGGGGGGGGGCAATTACTGGAACGGATCCCCTGTATGGCTCTCTCTGCAACAGCTTCCTTCTGCTCCTCTTCCTCTTGCTGACTTCCAGCTGCTACAGAGAAAGCCATAGAGAGGATCAGTTCCAGTAATTGCACCCCACTGCACCTGCCACCCTTTTTTTTTTTTTTTTCTTGGGACAGTGCATGTGATCAGTACAGGGCCAATAAGCACTGTCCAGACAGAGGTCAGGGGTCCTGCATCCTCCTACATGAGAATGAAATCTCCTCCAACAAGTTGCTCTGCTGGACACTGATAGAAGTCACAAGACTGCACTAACTGCTGATGGGAAAAGTTATTTAGCAGTTTATATTTACTAAAATAATTGCATTTCCATGTTCTGTACTGTGGGAGACCAGATATAGTGAATGCTTTAATTATTCTCAAGAATGTAAAGCCAGCCTTATACACACTAGACCTCTTTTAATCTATAATCCTGGGGGGCGTGGCTCGGTGCATGGAGCCGTAGCAGCATTACTGCTGAGCTCCTGGTCCAGTCCTTCCTAACGGGCACTTTTCCTCCCTCACGGGCTGCTATACTCACCCCACATGGGGAAGAATCATCTCCGGACCCCCGGAGAGCAGCGGGGAGCCAGCCAGGCGGCAGTATAAGCCTGTTTGTCACCCGATCCGGCCGTCAAGATTGCGCCGGCACTGCTTCCCTCCTCGTCCCCCGTGGCTACAGGTAATCCCTCGGGGCTCTCTCTCTCTCCTCCTGGGGATCCTGTTACAGGGACACAGCACACACAGGGCACACAGGGATCCCGCAGCCCTTCCCCACCATCTCTCTGCTCTGAGGATGGCCAGGATCTGCAGTCCCACATGAAATCCCTGCACACCTACCTAAAATCCCTTTTGCGCAATGTGTGAAACGTATTTAAAGCACATACAAGCAGGAAATTTCTGATCTTAAAAGGGACATTTGTGTGCACATGGAAGAGATTGAAAATACTGCTGATGGTCTGTGTAACGCTGTACAATCCCATGAAGAGACCCTTAACTCCCATTTGGTTCTTACATAACAGCTCATGTACCAGCAGGATGACATTGAGAACAGGAACCACCGTAACAATATCCATATCAGGGGTATACCCAAATCTGTTGAACCTAAAGATTTGGCTGCGGCAGCTACCGCCATCTTCAATCAACTGCTCCAGCAACATAATGACACCTTCATTGAGTTGGACCGCATACATCGCACAATGGGCCCAAGACAACCTGATCCATCTTTTGTCCGTGACACTCTATGCAGGGTCCATTACTTTAAGGTCAAGGACGCCATTAAGTGTGCGGCCAGCACACAGGACACCATCCTATTCAACGAAGTACCAGTGATGCTCCTCGCTGATCTTTCCCGCCAGACTTTAGCAATGCGCAGGGCTTTGCGCCCTCTCACTCAGATGCTGCAAGAGAGGCATATCCGCTACCAATGGCGGTTCCCGTTCCAGCTTCACGCCTCGCAAAATGGTAAATCTGCCCAAATCCGCACCCTTGGAGACCTACCTACATTTCTCAGTGTGTTCGAGCTGCCCCAGGTGTCCCTCCCAGACTGGCCCCTTCAACTTCCAACCCCTGGCCTCGCTCTATTCTCTTCCTGGCAGCGGTCCGATCACAAGAAGAAGTGTTCCAGATCCTCTTCTCAACAGATCCCCGAGGGATGACACCTTATCTACGTGCATTGAGGGACTTCTCCCTTTACTCCTTCTTCTACAGTTTCTACACCTGCTGATGGTTACCGCTGCTGGTTCAGCACCTTTTATTTGTGCCTTTTACTTGTGCCTATTGTTTTTCTGTTTTTTGGGGGGTTCTGAGGCTGTGGCCTGTGGCTAATCCCCGGGTGTCACCACCGCAGTTTTTCCGTGATGGGCGGGGACGCCTTTAGCCCTAGCCTTAGGGGCTTTGGGCCCTTTGTTTGTTTTATTCACACCCCGTTTGTTGCCCTATTTTGTTCATTTTTATTTGTTGGGGGCGGGGGTTTATTTTCTCATGCCTGTTTGAGGGATTATTGAATACGTTTTGTAAGAGGCGGTCGCCCTTATTTGTGGGTGACCTTCCTCATGTTACCATTTGCCTGTGGGAGGCCTGGGTCGGGATCAGATACATGCGCCTTTGACGTTCCCCACCTAGGCCTTCAGTGTACTGCGTAGTATTACACTGTATGTAATTTTTACAGCTTGCCTGTCTAGTACTTTCTCTTTTTCCTCATTTTATCTGTTCTTCTTTTCTCGATTTCTCCCCTCTTCTCCCTCCCCCTTTTTTTTTCCTCTGGGGTCAGGGGCAATCCGGCAGAGCTCTTTTGGTGTCTCACCTTTTACCACTTTGTTATCCCACAATTAGATATGACTCCGATAAAATTTTCTTCTATTAATTGTAGGGGATTTAACACTCTGGAGAAGCAGAGCCAGATGTTTTACCATTTCCATAAATGTAGCGCACAGATCTTACTACTTCAGGAGACTCATTTTCACTCCGGCGGTATCCCAGTCCTCCGCAATCATTACTATAATCAGTGGTATCATAGTACTAATCCGCAGACTAGGTCTAGGGGGGGTGTCAGTAACCTTTCATCATACCTTCGGCCTGGAGGTCTTGGACTCTTTAATTGACCCAAATGGACGTTACCTTTTCCTTAAATTGAAATACCAAGATTTTGTTTTTATAGTTGCCAACATCTACGCTCCCAACCTTGATCAGACTCAGTTTCTTACAGAGGTCCTTTCCCAGTTATCCTCTTTTGGGGGTTCCTGTCTTATTGCCGGAGGGAACTTCAATGTAGCTCTCTCTCCAGATTTGGACACTTCAGCGGGTAAATCTTCTCTTTCCTTCTCGACCTTATCACAACTTAAGTTGCGCTTGCATGACTTACACCTAGTGGATATTTGGCGCATTCAACATCTTTTGGAGCGAGACTATAGCTATTACTCTGCAGTTCATGCATCATATATGTATATCATAGTCATGTATAGACTATTTCTTTGTTTCACAGTCTTTGCTAGATTGCCGGACTTCATCCCTTCTCGGTCACTTTTTGTGGTCGGACCACGCTCCAATCCATCTTATGATTCAAGACAGGCCTTCGCCTGTACCCCGTTTTTTGTGGCGCCTGAATGACACCCTGCTCAAAGACTCTCTCTGTATCGCAGAGATGGAGAAAACTATCCAGGACTTTATTCTGGATCACACGATGGATACTACCGGCCCTCCTAATCAATGGGAGACCCTCAAATGTGTTCTTAGAGGGGTTCTCATTAAACATGGCTCTTGTCTAAAAAAGGCTCGTAAGACGGAGATGCATAGATTATTTTCACTTATTGCACGTTTGGAACCGTCCCACAAATGTACGTTAGACCCGATGCTTGCGGTAGACCTTTCCAACGCTCGCAGAGATTTACTCCAACTTTTAGATTCCTCCTCCCTTATTGCGCGAGACAAAGCACGCAACACCCATTACCCTCTAGCTAACAAATGTGGCTAACACTTGGCGCGTGTACTACATCCCCGTCCATCCCGTCATCCGATTCAGTACATCACGGCGCCTGATAATTCTAAACTCTACCACGATAAGGAAATCTGTTCTGCGTTTTAGCGCTATTATTCTCAACTGTATAATCTCTCTTCAGCAAGTCCTGATAGCCTCCCTATTTCACTCCTGCCAGCTATGTCCCAATATATTGCATAGACGGTGTTACCTGCCCTTTAGGCCCAAGACACTTTGGATCTAGAGGAGCCCTTCTCGGAGCCTACTGGCCCTTAAAAATGGTAAGTGCCAAGGTCCAGACGGATTCACACCTCTCTTTTAAAAAACATTCGCTGCTGAATTGGCTCCGCTTCTGGCTCGAGCGATTAATATCATCGACGATGCAAATGTGCCTTCGTCAGCCTTTCTTTCTGCTACCATTTCGGTTATCCCTAAGCCGGGTAAAGACCCCTCTATTTGCAGTAGCTTTTTGCCAAACTTTTAGCGAATCGTCTCTCCCCTCTTCTCCCAACCTTGATCCTTCACGACCAGTTCGGCTTTGTTCAGGGTCGCAAAGCACGATATAATACTTTCAAAATGATTAATCTTATCTCTTACATCAAACAGCATGGTTTAAAGGCTTGTCTTCTCTCATTTGATGCCGAGAAGGCATTTGATCTCGTTAATTGGTGCTTTCTCCATCTTACCTTGGAGCAGATTGGTTTGGGTTCACGTACCCTCACTCGGATTATGTCCCTCTACTCTCACCCCTCAGCGTCTGTCCTGGTTAACGGTACGACTTCATCGTCCTTTCCCATTTTGAATGGGACCAGACAAGGATGTCCCCTCTCGCCTCTTCTCTTTGTTTTAGTAATGGAACATCTTGCGAGTGCCATACGAGCTAATGACTCTATACTGGGTATACCTACTCCCTCCGTGCACCACAAATTATCCTTGTACACCGACGACCTGCTGGTTTACGTTCAACAACCACTTGTTTCCCTCCCCAGTCTTTTCCATGAATTCCGTAGATTTGATTCCTTCAGTAATTTTAAACTTAGTATCTCTAAAACGGAGGCCCTAAATGTTTCTTTACCTGCCCATGTACTGGCGAACAAATTTTTCCTTTCAATGGTGACCTAAGGCCATCTGTCAGGAATGGACTCGCCAATAGTGGTGGGACTCAGCTGCCTTGTGGTTTTCAGTACCAGCACTGGCCAGCAACTCAGCTCTCAGCAACCAGAGGCTCACTCCTGCAGTCAGCCAAAACACCTGAGGCTGATTGCAGGAGGTGCATATAAGGAATGGCCAAACTTGCAATCAGGGCCTTGGTGTATGTTTTCCCAAGAGCCCCTGTACCTGCATCCTGTTGGCTTCCTGTCTGATCCTGCTTGATCTCTGACTCTGATTGAACTCCACCTGTCCTGACCTCTGCTATTCCTGACCACTCTCCAGTCTGCTCCTTTGGTACCTTGTCTGCCTGATTGTTCCTGACCCGGCCCGTCTGACTACGCTCTGCCTGCTCCTTTGTACCTTGCCTGCCCATTTGCTACCTACCCGGCCTGCCCGACTACGCTTAGTATTGTTCTTTTGTTATCTGTTGGGGGTTTTGGTTTGGTTTGTTTGCATTGTGTATATGTTTAGTTTTGCACTGCATTTATATATTGTTTAGTCTTAAATAAATTATATTGTTTATACTATATCTGAAGCCTGCGTTTCCCTGTGTCGGTCCACACACCTCTGGTCATACCTGGAGCCCTGACACCATCACATACCTGGGGTTCTGATTTCGGCTGATCTTAATGCTTTATATTCTCTTAATTATTTACCCTTACTTTCCCGTATTCTAAAAGATTTAGCTACATGGGACTCTTCAGCCCTTCCCTGGTTCAATCGTATCAACACCCTCAAGATGGATACCATACCTAAGCTTTTATATGCTTTTCAGACGGTACCGATCACTATCCCTAAGAGTTTTTTCCTCTCTTTACACTCCCTTTCGATTTGATTTATTTGGCACCGTGGGTTCTCTAGGTTAAAGCACAGATTACTTAGTTACCCGAAACTTGAGGGCTGAGTGGGTTTGCCAGACTTTGAGCTTTATTACAGAGCTGCGTTGCTGGCCCGTTTGCTTGATTGGTTCTCTAGACCTTTTCGGAAATCCTCTTGAATGATTGAACAAGATCTTTCTCAGGTGCATCTTCGGGAATTACCATGAGGTTACGATCTGGTCTATCAACGTTTTTCTGCCCTGTCTCCCTTGACCTTAGCTGTGCTGCGGCTGTGGTATAAACGAGGCATGGTTACTCTCTTGTCTTCCAATCCCTCTCCTTTGTCATCCCTAATTGATATCCCCAAGGGTTGGGCTCCTCTATTATTGGACCCTTTACATGTGCCTCCTGGCCCGTAGCTCAGGACTTTATTTGCCCCCAATCGGGTCTTCGGCTCCTTCAAGGTGGGTCTAGAGATTGGTTGACCACTCTACACCTATCCTCATTTTGCAAACACTTACACTCTTCCTCCAACATCCACCATCCACTCTTTAAGATTGAGTGGCTGTGCTCCCTCCCTGAACTGCTGAGACATGTCCTTGCCTCTCTCTATAAAGTGCTCCATAATGCTCTTTATTTTGAACTCCCTTCCTACACTAAGGCTTGGGCTCGGGACTTGGGTAAGGAGGTGTCGGAGGAGGAATGGTCCACATCGTTCCACTTCACCCATAAATAGTCTATTTCTTGCTACTCACAAGAAAAGAATTTTAAGCTTCTTTCCCAATGGTACAGGTATCTCCTCTCTCTATACAAAATGTTTCCTTCTACTCCTGATCTTTGTTAATGCTGTTATAGAGCTGTTGGTACACCACATTTGGTGGGATTGTGATCGAATACAACCCTTTTCGCAGCAGGTCTTTGCTGTGTATAACGAGATTTACAGGGAGTCCTTGACCCCTTCACCGGAAATTGCTCTTCTTTCCAGGCACGCGGGCATTACAGAGGAAATGTTTGTTGCATTTCTTCCTGTCTGCAGCCCATCAATTAATACCTCTCTTTTGTAAATCGGCTGCCCCCTCCCGATGTGGGTTTCTGTGCTCAATGATACCATGTGTATGGAGGAAATGCTGGCGTTTCCTAATGATACCTATGATAAACATAAGCTGTTGTGGTCAGACTGGCTTCACTTCTCCTCCTCTATGATTCTCTGTGATATGTGTGCCCCTGCTGCGCTCTAGTGGAGTTGTGCTTTGTCCCCCCGTCTCGATCTCATTTTGGCTTATCCGATTGTTGGACTCTGTGACGCATGTCGTGCTATGTGTGTCAAGGTTGTTTCCATGAGACACGTGTGGGGAGCTATCCCATTGCTGCTTAATGCCATCCCCGTTCCCCACCCCTTTCTTTTTTCTCCTTCGATATCCTTTCCACTGACCCTTTCTTTTTCCTCCCCCCCCCCTTTTTTTCACCTCCCTTTCATCTTTTCTTTGCTTTCTTTTTCCTCAATTACAATTTATCATCTTGGTCGTGCGGAGTTCTTCCATATTGGTCCATACATCATGCTGGGGGATACCCCCCCCTGACAATCTGTTAGGTTTTGCTTCCGTAATATAGGCTATTGATCCTTCCTCTTACTGTTATATTGCACTATCTCCATTTGCCCACTTGGATCATAACTTCCTCTCTGATGTTTTTCATTTGTTTATGTACATGTACCCGTTTTTTTTTTATATAATTCCTATGTTTTGTTTGTTATGCTTATGTAAAATAATAAAGACAAATTTGCCTTTAATCTATAATCCTTTAGCTAGCATCCAATCAGAGAAGCAGACATGACTCTTCCCAATTACACTGATCAGAGGATGCCATACCATAGCATGGCTGTACTAGTTAATTTACCAATTTGCATATTATACCTGCTACAGGCTCCTAGTTGTTAAGTCTGTAGTTCACTTCCTTTCCAATATTATGATGAGATAAGGTTGATGGGACCAATTCCAAATTATGTGCCGAGGTCTGCATCCACACCGGAAAATGTACATTGCTCAAAAAAATTAAAGGAAGACTTTTTAATCAGAGTATAGCATCAAGTCAATTAAACTCAAGGGACATTGATCTGGTCAGTTAAGTAGCAGAGCAGGTTGTTAATCAGTTTCAGCTGCTTTGATGTTAATGACATTAACAACAGGTACACTAGATGGGCAACAATAAGATGACCCCCAAAACAGGAATGGTTTTACAGGTGGAGGCCACTGACATTTTTTTCCCTACTCCTCTTTCCTGACTGTTTTTCACTAATTTTGCATTTGGCTAGGGTCAGTGTCACTACCGGTAGCATGAGGTGATACTTGGACCCTACAGAGGTTGCACAGGCATATTCAACATCTTTTGGAGCGAGACTATAGCTATTATTCTGCAGCTCATGCATCATACAGTCGTTATTTTTCCAAGATAGGAACCAAGTTTTTAAAAATGCTCTTCTACCATGCCCCGGTAGGCATATGGAGGGCATAAAACACAGCCAAAAAAGGCTACAATACTACTGAAATGTCCAATGGACTTACTCCCACAATTAGAGATGAGCGAAATTTTCAAAAATTCGATTCGGCTGATTCGCCGAATTTCAGGAAGAAATTCGATTCGATGCGAATTAATTTGCTACGAAGTTAACTTATAAAAAGGGTTTCTAGGCTTCAGAGAGCCTTTAAATTAGTGCAGAACACTGTACCTTTAATTTAAATGCCCTTGGAGATGAGGAAGGAGAAGGAGAAGGATGAGAAGAAGGAGAAGGAGAAGGATGAGAAGAAGGAGAAGGAGAAGGATGAGAAGAAGGAGAAGGAGAAGGATGAGAAGAAGGAGAAGGAGAAGGATGAGAAGAAGGAGAAGGAGAAGGATGAGAAGAAGGAGAAGGAGAAGGATGAGAAGAAGGAGAAGGATGAGAAGAAGGAGAAGGATGAGAAGAAGGATGAGAAGAAGGATAAGAAGAAGGATGAGAAGAAGGAGAAGGATGAGAAGAAGGATGAGAAGAAGGAGAAGGATAAGAAGAAGGATGAGAAGAAGGAGAAGGATGAGAAGAAGGAGAAGGAGAAGGATGAGAAGAAGGAGAAGGATGAGAAGAAGGAGAAGGATGAGAAGAAGGAGAAGGAGAAGGATGAGAAGAAGGAGAAGGATGAGAAGTAGGAGAAGGAGAAGGATGAGAAGATGGAGAAGGATGAGAAGAAGGAGAAGGATGAGAAGAAGGAGAAGGATGAGAAGAAGGAGAAGGATGAGAAGAAGGAGAAGGATGAGAAGAAGGAGAAGGATGAGAAGAAGGAGAAGGATGAGAAGAAGGAGAAGGATGAGAAGAAGGAGAAGGATGAGAAGAAGGAGAAGGATGAGAAGAAGGAGAAGGATGAGAAGAAGGAGAAGGATGAGAAGAAGGAGAAGGATGAGAAGAAGGATGAGAAGAAGGAGAAGGATGAGAAGAAGGATGAGAAGAAGGAGAAGGATAAGAAGAAGGATGAGAAGAAGGAGAAGGATGAGAAGAAGGAGAAGGATGAGAAGAAGGAGAAGGAGAAGGATGAGAAGAAAGGATGAGAAGGATGAGAAGAAGGAGAAGGATAAGAAGAAGGATGAGAAGAAGGAGAAGGAGAAGGATGAGAAGAAGGAGAAGGAGAAGGATGAGAAGAAGGAGAAGGAGAAGGATGAGAAGAAGGAGAAGGAGAAGGATGAGAAGAAGGAGAAGGATGAGAAGGAGAAGGAGAAGGATGAGAAGAAGGAGAAGGAGAAGGATGAGAAGGATGAGAAGAAGGAGAAGGATGAGAAGATGGAGAAGGAGAAGGATGAGAAGAAGGAGAAGGAGAAGGATGAGAAGATGGAGAAGGAGAATGATGAGAAGAAGGAGAAGGATGAGAAGATGGAGAAGGATGAGAAGATGGAGAAGGAGAAGGATGAGAAGAAGGAGAAGGAGAAGGATGAGAAGAAGGAGAAGGATGAGAAGAAGGAGAAGGAGAAGGATGAGAAGAAGGAGAAGGATGAGAAGAAGGATGAGAAGAAGGAGAAGGATAAGAAGAAGGATGAGAAGAAGGAGAAGGATGAGTTGTTGGATGAGAAGAAGGAGAAGGATGAGAAGAAGGATGAGAAGAAGGAGCAGGATGAGAAGAAGGAGAAGGATGAGAAGAAGGATGAGAAGAAGGAGAAGGATGAGAAGAAGGAGAAGGAGAAGGTTGAGATGAAGTAGTTGGATGAAAAGAAGGAGAAGGAGAAGGATGAGAAGAAGGAGAAGGAGAAGGATGAGAAGAAGGAGAAGGATGAGAAGAAGGAGAAGGAGAAGGATGAGAAGATGGAGAAGGAGAAGGTTGAGAAGATGGAGAAGCAGAAGGATGAGAAGAAGGAGAAGGAGAAGGATGAGAAGAAGGAGAAGGAGAAGGATGAGAAGAAGGAGAAGTGAGAAGGTTGAGCCGCAGGTGAAGGAGAAGGATGAGTTGAAGGTGAAGGTGAAGTTTGAGAAGAATGAGAAGGTGAAGGATGAGAAGAAGGAGAAGGATGAGAAGAAGGTGAAGGAGAAGGATAAGGAGATGGAGAAGGATGTCCTGAAGGAGAAGGATGAGAAGAAGTTGAAGGATGAGAAGAAGTTGAAGGAGAAGGATGAGAAGAAGGTCGAAGTTGAAGGATGAGAAGAAGGAGTTGGATGAGAAGCATGAGAAGGATGAGTTGAAGGATGAGAAGAAGGATGAGAAGCCTGAGAAGGATGAGAAGAAGGAGAAGGATGTGAAGAAGAAGAAGGTTGAGAAGAAGGAGAAGGATGAGAAGAAGGAGTTGGATGAGAAGAAGGAGAAGGATGAGAAGTTGGTGAAGGATGAGTTGAAGAAGAAGGATGAGAAGAAGAAGCCGGATGAGAAGAAGAAGAAGGATGAGAAGAAGGAGAATTCCAAGCCGGCAAAAAGTGTATCTGCAGAGCTCCGCTATTTCTTAGGCTATTTCTGACAGTTCTGTGACATTCACTCCATACAGCGGTTGAAACCGCTGTATGGAGTGAATGTCACAGAACTGTCAGAAATAGCCTATTTCTGACAGTTCTGTGACATTCACTCCATACAGCGGTTGAAACATTGTATCTATTTGTTTCCATAAATGGATCCATTTATGGAAACAAATAGATACAATGTTTCAACCGCTGTATGGAGTGAATGTCACAGAACTGTCAGAAATAGCGGAGCTCTGCAGATACACTTAGCGGAGCTCTGCAGATACACTTTTTGCCGGCTTGGAATTATTCTTATTTTCATCCTACTTCTTCTTCTTCTTCTTCATCCTCATCCTCATCCTCTTCTTCTTCTTCTGAGGATGAGGATGAGGATGAAGAAGAAGAAGAAGAAGAAAAAGTAGGATGAAAATAAGAATAATTCCAAGCCGGCAAAAAGTGTATCTGCAGAGCTCCTCTAAGTGTATCTGCAGAATAGAGGAGCTCTGCAGATACACTTTTTGCCGGCTTGGAATTATTCTTATTTTCATCCTACTTCTTCTTCTTCTTCTTCATCCTCATCCTCAGAAGAAGAAGAAGAGGATGAGGATGAGGATGAAGAAGAAGAAGAAGAAGAAGAAGAAGTAGGATGAAAATAAGAATAATTCCAAGCCGGCAAAAAGTGTATCTGCAGAGCTCCTCTATTCTGCAGATACACTTAGAGGAGCTCTGCAGATACACTTTTTGCCGGCATGGAATTATTCTTATTTTCATCCTACTTCTTCTTCTTCTTCTTCTTCATCCTCATCCTCTTCTTCTTCTTCTGAGGATGAGGATGAAGAAGAAGAAGAAGAAGTAGGATGAAAATAAGAATTCCAAACCGGCAAAAAGTGTATCTGCAGAGTTCCGCTATTTCTGACAGTTCTCTGACAGCTCCTTCACATGTACAGCGGTTGAAACATCTGTTTCCGAATAAAAACATCTGTATCCTAAATGGAAACAAATAGATACAATGTTTAAACCGCTGTACATGTGTTCCTTCTGTCAGAGAACTGTCAGAAATAGCGGAGCTCTCTGCAGGGACACTTTTGCCGGCTGATCGGGAAAAATCCGATTCGCGCACCCGAAGTAGGCAAATATTCGGATTCGACGCAAATCGAATTTTTCCTGAAATTCGTATCGAATTCCGGTTCGCCTGGTTCGATTCGCTCATCTCTACCCACAATGATCATCTCTTCACTACCTCCATCAATGTTCCAGTATTCTGATTTAGTCGAACTGTAAATGTTGCCTGGTTGGATCACTCAATACTTCTGTTGACCAGTACATCTCTTCACAAACACACAGGCGCCTTTTCCTGGAAGATGAAAAACTAACTCCTCAGTAATGTGTGTTTCAATATCAAAAAAAAAAAAAAAAAGAATTCTTTGAGCATAATGATCCATCCAACACCTCCTCTAACACTAATTGGGAAGCCCATATGGTTTCAGGGATCATAATTTAAATAGCATCTAGACTGAAAAAATCTTTTGAGGTACAAATCAAACAAAAAGAACGCATCCTATTGAATCTTCTTTAATTGCATAAAAGTAATCCTCATCTTGACCTCAGGGAAAAAATACAGTTGTGGCCAAAATTATTCAACCCCCACTGAAATTGAGTGTTTTGGCCAGTTTGACATTGCTTTTGATCATTCAGTCATCTTGCTTACATTTACATTAAAGAGGCACTTGTAGGTCAGACAAATATAACATAACAGTTATAATGAAATAACCACAAATGTCTTTTCTGTGCTCACAGCATTATCAGTTTTATTCAACCCCCAAGTGACATTCAATCTTAGTACTTAGTACAGCATCCTTTTACAGTTATAACAGCTTTTAAACGTGAAGCATAGCTTGACACAAGTGTCTTGCAGCGATCTACGGGTATCTTCGCCCATTCTTCATGGGCAAAGGCCTCCAGTTCAGTCACATTCTTAGGCTTGCGCACTGCAACTGCTTTCTTTAAGTCCCACCAGAGGTTCTCAATCGGATTTAAGTCTGGTGACTGCGATGGCCACTCCAAAATGTTCCAGCCTTTCCTCTGCAACCATGCTCTAGTGGACTTGGAGGTATGCTTGGGATCATTGTCCTGTTGAAAGGTCCAACGTCTCCCAAGCCTCAGGTGTGTGACGGACTGCATCACGTTTCCATCCAATATCTCCTGGTACTGAAGAGAATTCATGGTACCTTGCACACGCTGAAGCTTCCCTGTACCTGCAGAAGCAAAACAGCCCCAAAGCATGATTGACCCTCCACCATGCTTCACAGTAGGCAAGGTGTTCTTTTCATCATAGGCCTTGTTCTTCCTCCTCCAAACATAGCGTTGATCCATGGGCCCAAACAGTTCTAATTTTGTTTCATCAGTCCACAGAACACTATCCCACAACTTTTGTGGTTTGTCCACATGGCTTTTGGCATACTGCAGTCGACTCTTCTTATTCTTTGGAGACAGCAAGGGGGTACGCCTGGGAGTTCTGGCACGGAGGCCTTCATTACGCAGTGTGCGTCTTATTGTCTGGGCTGAAACTTCTGTACCCACATCTGACAAATCTTTTCTCAGTTCCTCAGCAGTCACACGGGGACTTCTCTCCACTCTACGCTTCAGGTAGCGCACAGCAGTCGAAGTCAGCATCTTCTTTCTGCCACGACCAGGTAGCGTTTCAACAGTGCCCTTTGCCTTGAATTTGCGAATGATGCTTCCTAAGGTGTCTCTTGGTATGTTTAACATCTTTGCAATCTTCTTATAGCCATTGCCCTTCCTGTGAAGAGAAATCACCTCTTCTCTTGTCTTCCTGGACCATTCTCTTGCCTTCACCATGTTTGTAACCACACCAGTAAATGTCTAGAAGGAGCTGAGTATCACAGTCATTTTAAAGCTGCCTAATTGGTGCTTATTATGCTTGATTGCTGCTCGGTGACATCCACAGGTGTTTTCAATACCTGATGGAAAGCACCTGTATGAACCTCTGTTCTTCAGAGTGGTAGTCTTTAAGGGGTTGAATAATTGTGGCAATGAAGAAACCACATAAGAACCATTTACTACTGTATTACATAAACAATTGATGTCATTTTAGTTGCATTTGGGTAGTTACAACGTCCTTGTAGGATTTGATTCTGAATACAATTCCAAATGTACACTATAGTCCCTAAACCCCTTTACAGCATTGGGGGTTGAATAATTTTGGCCACAACTGTAGATTCTGCTAGACAGGAACTTAACATTTGTTTAACCACCAAAGCAGAGAAAAGCCTCCCGTGGACTCAACATACAACTATTCCTAAATTTCCTTCACTCAGAATCCCCTGATGGTTTTATAAATGTTCTGCTATAATTCGAAGCTCTACACAGCCTCAGAGAAGATCCCAGAATAGAGAATGGCTGCTTTCTTGGACATCCTCTGTTTACCTTCTTTATCTTCCTCCCACAGAGATCTCCTTGAAAAGAAGGTCACTAGGGAAGAAATCGTACAAGCTATTATACAAGCTAATGCTTCTAAAGTGCCAGGTGCTGACAGATTGTCTGCATCATGTTATAAGACATTTGCCCATTTACTAGTTCCTCATCTGCAAAATTTCTATATAATACCCTTCACCTGCCCCTTGACGCGGAATCTAATAAGACTACAATATGTATGTTACCGAAAGTTGATAAAGACCATAACAACACAGATTTGCACTCTTTGTTCTTCTTATAACATCTCTTAACATTACCTTGCCCAACCTATTTCAAACTCTTACAGATTTCGGTGAATTGTCATGTCTTCCGGTTAATCCAACCTGATCAGAAGCACTTAATATTAATCTCCTGGATCAGATTATCACCACACTTAAGGCTTCATTTACCTTCACATTGCAGCCTCATGCCCTGCCACACTTAGACATCAAACTTATTTCAGAGGTGACATCATTATATTAGGCCAATTACAGTATACATCTCTTTATGCCACTTTGGAGGAAGAATTGAAGATACGGTAAATGCATTTCCTCTAATGGATGGGCAGAATAGCAGCCATTAAAATTAATTTATTACCTAAAATACTGTATTATTTCCGTACACTACCTATCCCTATTTCCTCTTTGCACCTAAAGAAATTTTAATCCTGCATTTTTAAAATTTATCTGGGAATCTAGTGGTTGCAGGGTGGCTTCCAAAACACTAAATGCCCCCAAATCATTCAGAGGTTAGGGCGCACCCTATCATCTGTGAAATTATAGGGTGGCACAAGTGATCCACCTGTCCTGGACTTATTCTACTTCTTATAAATCTACTTGAGTTACACTTGAATCACAAATTGTGACCTCCTTATTGAAAAATATTGACCTCCTTATGTGGCATCCCCCCAAAAATTGCATAATGTGCCCTACTTTATCCCACTTTCTCTACCTTTGGAACACTATCTGTGAGATACACACTTCTAAGTCCAAGCACACACCAGTAGCTCTTTTCAGCAATCCCTCATTTCAGTTAGGACTTTCCCTACAACATTTCTCATGTGGTTGAATAAAAGACTATACTGCATTTGCCACTTCTTGGATTTTCTGACATCCAATGAAAAGAAATATTTCTGCATAACTAAAGAATGACCTGTAAATCAGGATGAGCCAATACAATCTATAGTCATGTTAAAGCAATACACATATTTTGGTTTTTAACACCTAGGTGCAGTCATTTAAATTAACTTTACATTTTTTCTTAATCACTTGTCCTCCAACAGGTTTTACCCCCTTCATGACCAGGGCATTTTTTGCTATCCAGCACTGTGCTATTTTAACTGGCAATTCCTTGGTCATGCAACACTGTACCCACATGAAATTTATATAATTTTTTTTCACACAAATAGAGCTTTGTTTTGGTGGTATTTAATCACTATTGGGATTTTTATTTTTTGCTATATAAACTAAAAAATAAATAAATAAATAAAGTTTTTCTTAGTTTCTGTTTTACATTTTTGTAAATACATAATCTTTCTTCATAAATTTAGGACACAATTTGTTTTACTGCATTTCTTTGGTAAAAGTAACCCTAATCGGTGTATATTATTTAGTCTGTGTGAAAGTTATAGAGTCTAGAAAATTTGGTATAAAAATTTAAAAAATGTTCAATCCTAATTATATAATTTCTTGAGGCCCTAAAATGTCAGGACAGTACAAATACCCCCCAAATTACTCCTTTTTGGAAAGTAAAAGGTATAAAAAGTTTTTCAAGTTGCAATTTTTTGTCACAATTTCTTTTGTCAACAGTGCATTACAGCATCAACATATGACTGGTGTGGCAGTGATCAGAGGTACTGACCGGTGACAGTATGTAAAAAAATTCTTTTTTTAATAGTTTTTTTTTACTATTCTCATCAGAGTAGTTCAGTGTCACCATAGTGACACTGTACCACTCTGGGTGTGTGTGTGGGGGGTGATCAGGGCTATTTGTTTACACTATTATTGCTTATAAAATGATGATCACTGTTATAAGCAATAGTTTTACCTCTCATGATTGGCTTTCATACATGACTTTGTGTTTACTGTTGTGATGCTGTGATTGATCAAAAGTGATCATATGGTACAGAGTGTATGATGGGATCAAAATGTCATGAATGAAAGCCATTCATAACTGTTTGCTTACATTTTATCATGTGATTGCTATGATTGGATCACATGATACCCTGATCGCTCACAGCAGCCGGGTACCAAGTGCTGTGATACACTGTGTCCACTGGATCTTTGACCTATGACCCCTTGTGCAAAAAAAAATAAATACAGTTTTATTTTTGTTTGTGCTGTGCTGTACTGCCAACCCAGGCTGAAGCCCAATTTATGGGCATTCCTATCAGGGAGCCACAGCACACAGCCCTAACAGCAATGACTGTTCATTTACAATAAAAATCAGTCAATGTTGAGGAGATGTGCGATCTATGTGCCAATGCAGTAGATGTGTACCGGCAGTCTGCAAAAAGATCACACTCTCACATTACTAATAAATAGAAAACAACCTGATGTATACTTATATTGTAAAAGTGGTCTTTACGTGGGAATACCATTAGAAAAACACCAGCACCAAACTCAAACCCACCATTACATAAAACCTAACTTTTTAAAAATATCTATAAAACCTATCATATGGGAGATAGAAATCACAAAACACTTCCAGGTGTGTAACCTTATAGGGCAATGTAGGACTAGTGCATAAATCCAAAATAATAAAGTATATATACAACTTCCTTCGTTATAAGGAGATAAACATAATATCTCAACAAACAGCAGATATACTTTTGGCTGTTGTAGATCATTCTTATTGACTGAGTGGAGATGTGTATAGGGTAGGGTCAGTATTCAGGCCACATCCCACTATCCACAGGCATGAACCAGTAATGAGGGTTACTATGGTTACTCAAAGGTCTGGCTGTCTTCCTAACATCAAATATATCAGTGTCCTTTCCAACCTAGTGAAAATGCTCATTTATCGAACCGCTATTTCCGCCAGTCCATAAAAATCTCTCTTCATTCTTAATGCCCCAACAAACTAGGTGCCGATAAAGTGAAAAATAAAGAAAAAGAATTAAAAACCACAAATATCCCTAAACCCACCATCAGTTGCTTCAAGCTAGGCTTCATCAGGGGTGTGAAGTATGTGAAATATGTTTAAAGAAAGCACATGGCAAATGACAGATACTTCTAGTCACAAAATATAGTTACAATATGGGGTAGGGATGTGATTATGTCATCCCACATCCATGTTTGATATCATGCATACGTCATGATGTCATTTTTCGCCATGACATAATTATGCATCTTACGTCATATTGTCACATGCATCCCTAAACGTAAATAGTCATCATAATGTCAGATTGGCTCTAAACAATGTCCTGATACTAATAATAATGCAATCCCTATTTTGGCATCAAGTGGCAAAAATGTATATTACACCCCCATATCTCTCCAATGGAAGAAAAAATAAACTGCAAGCAACATTTACCACTAAGGAGACTTCCTAAAATGTATAAAACATGTAATAAACTGTATTTCTTCTATACAGGGAGGATCCCAGACACATTTCACAAATGCCGAGCTATGTAAGGATGTGAATCCTTCATTAAGACCATATGGTGATCTAGAACCCAATATTAAAATCCATTTTGCCTCAATTCTCAGTAAGCTCTTATCAAGATCACCCTTCTTAGGACCAAATTTTACTTTCTGTATGGTCCAAAATTTTAAATATTCATGTTTCCCCTAATGTTTCAGCCAGACGTGTCTCGCTATTGGTCTTTCTTTCTTGAGGTTAATATCAATAATATGTTCCAACACTCTCCATATAAACTGTCAAATTTTCTGACATTGTGCTGCAAAAATTACCCCGGTCAAGCTACAGTTGTAAAAGGCCCGAATATCAATCTGTTTGCCATGACAATTCATTAGGTACTGTTGGAACCTTTGCTAGATGACTATGGACCAAAAGGTCCTTAAGATTTTTTCCTCTCCTATAGGTAAGGAGAGGACTCCTGGGGAGAAATTTGTTAAGATATTTAAGTAAGACTTGCAAGTATTTTTTTATGATATTATACATACAGTATGTCCAGATTGACTTGAGTACAGTGCCTCGAAAAAGTATTCATACTCCTTGAAATTTTCCACATTTTGTCATGCTACAACCAAAAATGTAAATGTACTTTATTGGGATTTTATGTGATCGACCAACACAAAGTGGCACATAATTGTGAAGTGAAAGGAAAATGATAAATGGTTTTCAACATTTTTTACAAATAAATATCTGAAAAGTGTGGTGTGCATTTATATTCAGCCCCCCCCCCGAGTCAATACTTTGTAGAATCACCTTTTGCTGCAATTACAGTTGCAAGTCTTTTTAGGTATGTCTCTACCAGATTTGCACATCTAGAGTGTGAAATTTTTGCCCATTCCTCTTTGCAAAATTACCCACGCTCTCAGCATTTTTCAAGTCTTGCCACAGATTCTCAATTGAGTATGGATGGAAAAGACATCCCCTTTCATCTGGAGGAAATGTTTGCATGTTTGTAGACCTAAGGAATGTCCTATTTTTGTATAAAGAGCTTCCATATCCAAACTTGCCAGAAAAGTATCCTCTGAAATCACCAAATTTGACAGCTCGTTCACAAAATATCTTGTAACTCCTTTAAAGGGTAATGCCTCTACATAAGGACTTAAAATGTAGTCAACATACTTGCTTGCCCCCTATGTAAGATTTTGGTTCCCTGATACGATAGGTCAGCCGTGATGTCTTTCAAGGTGTTTGTGCACCTTGGGAAGTGTGTAAAAGATGGCTATAATGTTAAATCAATTATGTATTTAAATTTATCCTTGGCTATATTTTATTATCAACCCATTCCTTTAATATCTTCAGGAAGTCTGTCAAATATTCTTGTGTTGGATCATGAGTCAATATTTCCTAATTCCTCTCACTGCTCAGTATATCTAGACACATTTTCAAATAGATGAGGCAGTCCATTACCACCATTACCACTTTATTTCCACCAGCAGATTTTATCACCAACTCACTGTTACTCCTAAACTCTTCCACTACCTTCCTCCCTCTGTCAGATTTGATTTTTTCCTGCTAGAATGGTTCCCATTTACTTTCCTTTTCCCTCTTTAAGGTAATATTCAACCAGTTTAACAAATAGTTGGATATTACTACTTTGGGCAAAGGGAGGGGTGTGATTACTCTTCGGTGTCAGGCTGGTAAATGGTCCTAATACCTGCCTTCCTCCATCCATTGCCTCCATCCATTTTGTAGGGCTTCCAACAACCTGAGACTCTCAATATTCTTAGAGTTTACATGTTGGGGTATTTCCATTCATTCATTGTATTCCTTTTTCATTCCAGCTTCCGTGCAAACAAATTTGTGTCTTTTACCCATTCAAATAACTCAAAATCTTTTGTGCGAACAAATGACAGACCTTTTTCCGAAACTTTGATCTGGTCCTCATCCAAATCAGTCTGTGACAGATTATAAACTCTCAATCTGTAATCAGCTGTATTGGGGGTATCCTGGGTTCTATGACTGGTGGGCATAAAATGTGTTATTTGTCTGTCGAGTGCTAGTAATCATCCTCTGCACAAGCAGATACCCCAACTGCTGCTAGAGATAAAAGCTCTCAATTAGCTTTTATGAAGTATTTGTCTCCTTGTGAGCAGTGTGTCCTGACAGCAGTGGCAGGAGGGGGATGTATTTTCTGACCAAGCTGCTCAGCAATAAATGGATGGATCGGAATGGGAGTAAATGCTGCAAGCACTTGGTCTCCTGGGACATTTAATAAACATTTTTCAAAGATTTTGTGATATTTCTTCTTTAGGACATTTTAAAACACCAATTTTCGAATATAAAACATATTTTATAAAAAAACAAAAACAAATGATATATAAAGTATGAATGATCCAAAGCTATATATCACATTGATGTCCATAAAATAAAATGTAGTTTGAATCATCGGGGTCCCAGCTGGGTGAGCTGGGGTGGCCTGGTTTTTCTGGAAGTTGCTGGAACTGACTGAGGGGGCCTGATGTCTGCGTATCTAGTCTGGTATCACAGGGAGAAAGTGTCTGGAAGGCATTGGAAGGAGGCAGCTAATCATCTAAAGACATTTGTGAGTACAGACTGTTGTGAGAGATCCTAGAGACTGTGTGTTGTTGCCACCTCCCTGGTATTGGAGAGTCAGCTGTGTATGTACAGGGGCCATACTGTCCAGTGTCTCCAAGAGCTTTGTCTATTTAATTCAAAGTGAAAGGACTTTGCTTGGACTGTCCAGACAGGAAAGACTATTCTGCTCAAGTTGCTGCTACAACACATCCTGTACCATTCCCAATGACAAATGCTAACCTACACTTTAAATATATTTTTATGTAAATATGTGTAGCCAATTTGTGAAAAAAAAATTGAAGTAAAAAAAAAGAAAAAAAAGAAAGAAAAATAGGAAAAAAATAATGAAATGGAAGTAAACATGTTGCCCATGTGAGATGAGCTTGACTGTGAGTTATATGATATTTCAAGTGGTTGTAAAGGCTAAAGGTTTTTTACATTTATTCATTCTATGAGAGGAGGCCAAGAGCACTGGTGGATGAGGAGGATTTGGGCTGCTCTGTGCAAAACCATTGCACAGAGCAGGTAAGTATGTTATTTAAAAAACTTTAATAATATACGTGTGTGTTTTACTTTATTTTTTGCTTTATTGATGAATACCAGCTGTGACGATCGCGGCATCAGACCCCAGCCCTTCTCACCAAACTCGTGACCGAAGGACTAGCCAATCTAAAACCACGCTGTCACGTGTGTAACAATGCCAAGCCCATCTGCACCCTGCACAAAGATTTTCCAGCTAATGGACCACAACCTGTGTGCCGGCAGCCTGGGAGTGATTGTTACTGGGTCAGGTTAATTACGCAATTAACCCTTCACACTGCCACCACCTCCTTTTTGTACAGAGAAAGAGGAAACTCGGCAATATCAGCAATAACACTATGATGTTGGAAAAATCATCGGTATACCACTGTCACCACAGGCAGAGATATACTGAAGCTTAAAACACTCACACAGTAGCGCTGTGTTAAAAGGGAGAGTCTTCAACTTCAACTCAACTTAGCCTAACTTCAAGCATCACAGCCTTTATCTAGGAACTGAGCAGGGTGTCTCCCTGAAGCTGAGAACCAATCGCCTCATTTGGGCGTTGTGGCAGGCGGAGACCCAAGCTACGACCAAAAATCCCTCGTAGCTTATATTATGGTTCATAACTTACCCTGGATACATATAACATTCTATCCACAAGTAGATGATACGCAGAATCTTCTGCTGAATGTCTACATATGAAATATGAGATACCTGCTTGGATAGTTAAGGAGATATAATTTTCTGCTCTCCTGTATATGCCAGCTATGGGGTGTAATATACCAGGCGACTTGTCTTAAAGTGAGCCGTCCGAATATGTGCTCCATGTTTATGTAATTATGTCCTATTTGAAGATATAAAATTATATGGAAAAGTGAGTTTTTAAATGTAAGTCTGTTTTTACGACTACCTGCAATGTCTGTGAACTCAGTGAAGGACTTGGTTTATGGTTTTACGATATCCCAAATTGCGAAGCTAACAGGCAGCTAGGCACCAGCTCGGCTGGGGTTTTATAGCCATGGAGCTCTCCCACTGGGGCCTGTTGCCTTTTGAACTCTGGATCAAACAGACCACATGTCACTCAACAGAGAGGTAAGGGGGATGAGGAAAACTGATTTGGGAGAGAGAGATGATACAAAATGGAAGATTCTTAACAAGATGGATGACTGCGTCCATCTCTGTATGCACAATTTCTACACCAGCAACATAAACTTTATGTATAAAAACACTTAATATTGTCTAAATGAAGGAGGAACTGCATTGTCACTGAGCAACCAATGAGATTCAGACTTGCACTAAAAATCATTGAATAATTATTTGAATTGTGATACTATTTGTTGTAAAAGTATCTTGCAAACGTATGTGCATTGCCCTCAAAATTTTTACATTCTATTATATTTTGCACTAATGCTGATCACTGGCAACTGCTTTTAAATGACTTGAGAGAACATAATGCTATTCTGCTCTTCTCTGGTTTTTCTATGATTGAAATTGAATTTATATCAGCACTTAACAAATGATTTTCCAGCACTTAAATGTGCAGTGCGTCTATAAATTGCAAACTAAGTAAAATACTGTTGTTGAGCTGAAAGTCTTGAAATTGCCTTCATATAATGTTACAATAGTTCTCCAAAATAGGGAATTCATTATCTTACAAACTAAAGATGATACTTGTGAAATTAGGGAAATTCACCTTAAATGACTTTTTATCTTTTTGTTTGTGTTTGTTTTTCGCATGGTTTTCAGATGCCCATCAAAGTATATGCACATTCAATATTTTGAATCCACCTGATTTAAAAAAATCTGAATGTTAAATGCCAGGGACCAAAGTGACATTTTTTTCTGCTTTGCTTTTATATCTAACAGAACACTAATAAATCAATATCAAGACTGAGTTTGACATATATAGTTTTAGAGCTTATCATACTGTCAGAGAAGGAAGTCACTTGGGGCAGATCTGGACAGAAGCAACTGGGGATGGTTAAATGGCTAATCATAATAAATCATTCCTTTATGTACAATTTGCTTTGTACTAATTATATCTTGTCTTTGCAACATATACAATAGAGTATATTTTATTTTATTTTTTTATTTATTTCACAATCTTGATTTACCCATATATGACGTCAGTCTTAATGCGAATGAATGCTGTATTCACAGTCACTCTGCTGCCTAGTGTGTGAAAGAGTTTCTATAACTTTTTTATTGCTTATTGCTTATTTATTGATCCTTTCCTCTCTCTCTCTGCCCTTTACATACAAAAATATTAAATAAGGGAAAGACTGTATTTTTGTTCTACTGCAGAACAAAGGTATAGATGGTAATAAAAACCTCATATGATCTTGCTTGAAAGCAGTAAATGTGGTATGTGAGTGGTTCAGGAGAAATATCGCAACAAAGAATTGGAGGGATGGACCATGAACAGAAGGCACTGGGAGGTGACATCACCAGGGTGATTTTCTGCCCTCTGTGCGCTCTGATGTCACAGCTCATAAAAGCAGAACTCCGGGAGGAATTACATTGAGTTTTAATTTACTATTTAAAAACAATTTAATTTTAGAACTAGTACATACATGATACATTAACCACTTGCCCTCTTGAGGATTTACCCCCATTCATGACCAGGCCATTTTTTTGCATTATGATGATGTTTTAATTTAACTGCCACCCAAATGAAATTTACGTCCTTTTTTTCCCATGAATTGAGCTTTCGTTTGGTGGTATTTGATCATCTGTGTGTTTTTCATTTTTTGTGCTATAAAAAAAGTCCTACAATTTTGAAAAAAAAAACAATATTTTTGACTTTTTGCTATTAAACATGTTCAGAAAAAAAATGTAAAAATAAAATTTCATCATATATTCAGGCCAAATGTATTCTGCTACATATCTTTGCTAAAAAAAATCCCAATACATCTAAATTAATTGGTTTACGTGAAAGTTATAGTGTTTACAAATGGCGATGTATATACTGGGGTTTTTGTTTTCTTTTTTTTTACTAGTAATGATGGTGATCAGCAACTTATAGCGGGACTGTGGGACTGTGACCGACATTCAGGCACTGGGGGGAACTGACTTGGTGTCACTGACATCCCCAGTGACACCAATACAGTGATCAGTCCTGAAAAAAAATCACTGACACTGTACTAATGGCACTGGGCAAGAAGTGGTTAACATGAGGGGCGATCAAAGGGTTAGCTGTGTGCTATGTCTGTGTGCTTCACTGCTTTGGATGGCTGTGCTGTTGAAACTCTAAGAAGATCCTCATTTCTTTAAACGACATTACAAAAATAAATACCTTCTTTAAATGGGGGATTTTCATACACATATGTGCACCTCCCAGTCACTGGGCTCACAGTAATTGATAAACTGTAACACATTCAAAAACAATGACATTTGAACAGTTTTAAAAATATAGTAATTTATTTGTAGTGACATACCCCACAGAGCTTTTTGGAAAACTCACTTTAACACTCACATCAATGCCTGCACCCAAAGAACTAAACATGCATGTCCTAGGGTAAATTTGCTTGGCATCCAAGTAACTGTAACTGACCAACAAGCTTCTGGACTGTATGACAAAACCAAATAATTTAGTGAAAATCCATACAAACAGATAACATACATATTCAGTGTAAATGGTGCCGCTCGTGGGAACTGAAACATCTTCACTTCAGCTTACCCACTCAGAGGCCATTAATACTTCCAGAACATTGTGGTAACATACACAGTAAAAAAAAAGAATAAAGTGAGCTCTCTTAAAACAGCAGCTGTAGCACCAAGGTAACCAATAAAAGACCTACAGAGTACAAAATATATAGGAGAGGCTAATATGAATAGAGAGGAAATACTGGATAACACCACAAGACCAGCCAAAAATCTTGTTTGCCCTTTTATTACGACCTTCTCCACTCAACATAGCGCGATACGTCATATTATCCAAAAAAATTGGAACATGCTGAAAGCAGACCCTATATTATCTGAAATATTACCAAACAAACCAGAAGTCCATTATCGTAGGGCCACCACACTTAGAGATAAAATATCCCCGAATGTGGCTAATCCACCTGTTAGACCACCCATGCTTTTTAACCTCAACTGATTTTTTCCCTGCAATAAGTGCATTATATGTACATGTGATGGTAAAAGAAAAAAGAAGGTTACCTCATATGCATCATCACATACTGGAAAATCTTATGACATAGATAAATTTATCTGTTGTAATAGTAGATATGTGGTCTATTTACTTGAATGCCCCTGTTCCAAGCAATACGTGGGATGCACCACCAGGAGACTAAGAGATCGCCTACGAGAGCATGTCTATAACATTAAGAAAGGTTATAAAGAACATTCTCTGTCCCTACATTATAGATGTTGTCACAATAGAGACCCATCTTCCTTAAAATTTATAGGGCTTGATGTGGTTACCCCACACTGGAGGGGCACACACAAAACTAGAGCGGTCTCTCAATTAGAAACTAGTCTTATCTACCAATTGGGCACTTTGCACCCTGCTGGACATAACGTTGAATTAGACGTCAACTGTTTTATTGACAATAGCTAGTATACATATAATTATCAGGCTTTATTTATACCCTTCATGTTATACAGTATTTACTTTTATCTATGTTTTTATGTACCTATGCTTTTCTACATTTTATGGATTTTTTTATCTTATGGACCATATTCTCTGTATATTCGTTTTGCATTCGTCCATTCATGGATTTATTCTCTGAATGAGTTTTATATTTATATTCATCAGTTTTATATACTGTTTTTGCCATGGTTTTTTGACATTTCATTAGGACCCCCAGTGTCCTCTTTTTTACATTAATAATTAAGGCCATTTTATTGGTGCTTTTTGTGCATTATTTGATTTCTATGAATTATTAAAATTTTTTTACTATCATCATAATATTCCTTTTTTAAGACTCTTAATATTATTTATCACCTGATTGATTTTTAACATGTATTTATTATAACATGATATTTATTCATTATTTAGCTGAGCTTTATCATGTTTTTAATACGTTGTTTATATATATAAGCCTTTTTTTACTTAAATTCCCCTTATTATTATTATATAATTTAGCTTTAGCCCTTAACCTAAGCTGATTCTAGGTAGGGCTATCCGTTTGTGAATCATTCCTATCAATGCACCTTACTTACTTGTGTTTTTTTTTTGTGCTGGCTAATAGCCACGTATTTACACTCTTGCGCTGGCTAACTGCCTTGTATTTACCATTTCTAAAAAATCCATGGCAAAGTGGCGCTCTTCATATTCTGAACCTTAACAAAATGGCACTGATGTAATACGCATGTGCCATTTTGCCTATAAATAGACTTCAGTGATAACATGGCATCATTGGTATCCGCCCTCTGAAGAAGTGCGTGCACACGAAAGGCGTTAGAGGGAGCCAAAGACACCGTGACGTCACGCCGCCGGAGCCACGTGGAGGCCCGGCGGCCATCTTGCTTACTGGACAGTTAGTCCATATACATGCTTTACCTGGATGTCATATTTTACCCTGCTCGTTTTTACTGCTGAATTTGCAAATTCCATTATATTTATTTAAAAAATCATTATTCATCCTATTATGCTATGGGTGTTTTCTATGGTCTCCTGTGCGGAGGTATTTGCTTTTAGAGCCCATCCTGATCCAGCCATCCATCAACATCCAGAGAGAGGAGTTCCTCAATGCTGATATCCACACCCGTCCATCCTTAAAAGGGACCTCTGGTTTAGCTGGATCCTGTACTCCCCCTGGAATTACTGACAGCACCACCATACTTAGAGGGAGGATTATCCTGTTGCAGGATCTTATCCATATCCTAAAGGAGACCTCTACATTTACATTTAATGCATATTTACGTTACGCATCTGGTGAGTGCGTAATTCTAGCATACCTTCTTGGAGCACCTGTGTTTACTAACATGATCTGCACGGGGGATTATTTTAGATTTGTTTTTCATATTTGTGGACATTTATTATTAATACTTTTATAGCGCTGCACCTCTTATATATAACATACACAGTACACTAACATACTTCCTGTGAATGGAATACAAACTCACCTCTGACACACTTGCAATGCAGTGCATTACAATGCACAGTAATGCACTGCTATCAACAACATAATTTATAGACTTGCTAGCTCTCCAGTCTCCAGTATATATCAATAAACAGTAAAATAATTAAATTCTACTATTATAATAGCCTGGGCATTCATTTTTTAATTAATAAGGACAGAGCAGTTTTTGTCCATCTATGACTATTCTAGAGATATTGCCATTCCAAAAAAAAGAACAAAGCTCTGGATCTCCAGCCAAACATCAGAAACCATAACAATGAATGCGACATTGGATAGTCTTTTCAGAATATGTGGACTTATGTGACCTAGCTAGGTAAGAACTTTCCTGGAACCTCTAAGGCAAATTCTGAAGAACGAGGGCAAGTGAAACCTGGAGATGCACCAAAGAGGCATTAAAGGAAGGAAAACATAAAAAGAAACAAAAGTAAAGAGTGAATTCAAAAATTGCTTGCTCTTATTCTTATTTCTTTTATATACTTGCTCTATATTCTTTTTTAAACCAATACTTTGCCTAGCAAATGTATTCATGGCACAATGGGATGAGACAGCTGTCTTTAGGAATAGAAGATCAGAAATGTTGTATAAAATATTCACAGATGACCTGCTCATTACTTGGAAGGGAAATGAAGATGGTTGATGTGTTGTTTTGGAACAACTGATTTTAAAAGATAAGAATATAACATTGACCCACAATTATAGTAAACAGAGTATATTTTTGGGGATTTGAAAAAAATTAAGCAAGGATGAGCACTAGAGATGAGCGAAGTATTCAAAAATTCGATTCGACTGATTCGGCGAATTCGTAGAAAAATTTCGATTCGAGTCGAATATATTCGCTGTGAATTTAACTTAAAAAAGGGTGTTTCTAGGCTTCAGAGAGACTTAATATTAGTGCTGAACACTGTACCTTTAATTTAAATGCCCTTGGAGTCTGCTGGGGAAGAGAAATAATACTGTCAGGCAGTATGACATGCAGATGAGTGCCGTCGATCTTAGAATCACCGCACACTTCACTCATTTGGCCAGTCACGGGGCCAAAACCAGAGTGTGGAGCCACAGTGTGGCGGTGGAGGCAGCAGCAATGGGAGGCCATACAGCACCCTATGACAAAAATGGAAACCACCAGCAGTGTGAGGAGACCTGAAAGTGGCACATGGCAGAGTGTGGCGATAGAGACAGCAGCAATGGGAGGCCGTACAGGGACCCATGACACACTCTGGACCTGGCAGCAGCATGAGGAGGCGGTACAGGGGCCCATGGCAGATTACGGGCCTGGCAGCAGCATGAGGAGTCGGTACGGGGGCCCATGGCAGATTACAGGCCTGGCAGCAGCAATGGGAGGCCGTACAGGGACCCATGACACAATCTGGACGTGGCAGCAGCATGGGGAGGCGGTACAGGGGCCCATGACAGATTACGGGCCTGGCAGCAGCATTTGGAGTCGGTACGGGGGCCCATGACACACTCTGGACCTGGCAGCAGCATGAGGAGGCGGTACAGGGGCGCATGACAGATTACGTGCCTGGCAGCAGCAACTTGGACAGGAGGACGTTCAGTTTCTGCACCGTCTGGTGCGTGCTCGCAAACTGTTGTCTCTTGGAAACGGATTCCAAGAAAGACTGCTGACGGAATCCGTGAAGAGGAGTAGCAGGAGAAGGAGCATCTGAACGAGCGGAATATGCCAACAAGCGACAACAGGGGCCCATGACAGATTACGGGCCTGGCAGCAGCTATGGGAGGCCCGTAATCTGCCAGCACCCTATGACAAAAAATGGAACCCACCAGCAGTGTGAGGAGACCTGAAAGTGGCACATGGCAGAGTGTGGCGATGGAGACAGCAGCAATGGGAGGCCGTACAGGGACCCATGACACACTCTGGACCTGGCAGCAGCATGAGGAGGCGGTATATAGGGGCCTATGGCAGATTAGGGGCCTGGCAGCAGCTATGGGAGGCCCGTAATCTGCCAGCACCCTATGTCAAAAAATTCTACACACCAGCAGTGTGTGAGACCTGAAAGTGGCACATGGCAGAGTGTGGCGATGGAGACAGCAGCAATGGGAGGCCGTACAGGGACCCATGAGAGACTCTGCACTTGGCAGCAGCATGAGGAGGCGGTATAGGGGCCCATGGCAGATTAGGGGCCTGGCAGCAGCTATGGGAGGCCCGTAATCTGCCAGCACCCTATGACAAAAAATGGAACACACCAGCAGTGTGAGGAGACCTGAAAGTGGCACATGTTTGGGGCATGATTCATGGCGGATTTAGTCAGTTGTGTCAGGAACTGGTGGTTTGAAATCCAGACTAATCCACGCCTGATTCATTTTCACAAACGTCAGTCTCTCCACACTTTGGGTGGACAGTCGTGTCCTCCGCGGAGTTGCAATACCTCCTGCCGCACTAAACACGCGCTCCGATGCCACGCTACTGGCCGGGCATGACAGCCTTTCAAGGGCAAATTCAGCTAGTTGGGGCCAAAGGTCAAGTTTCGTTGCCCAGTAGTCAAGGGGATTGTCTACCTCGGTTGGCAGGGTGCTGTCCAAGTAGGCCTAAGCCTGTTGTTTGAGGTCCTGCTCCAGGTCCACCTGATGCTGCTGCTGCTGCTGCTGCTGCGGCTGGTTAGTAGTTTCCTCACTGCGCTGGTGAAGAAAGCTACTCATCATCGACTGCAGACTGAGGCAGCCGCTGCTGGTGGAGCTGCCACTGCTCCTACCACCCCACCCCTCCCCTGCTGCCATGGCAGCGGAACGCGAGCGCACAGGGCCCACAGTGTCTGAGGATGGACGTTGGCGCAGACAGGCAGAGACCAGCTGACTACATAGGTGGTTTTTATAGTACGTTATTTTGGCCTCCCTCTCAGCAGGTGTGAAAAAGGCCACCATTTTTGAACGGTAGCGAGGGTCCAACAAGGTGGACAGCCAAAAGTCATCCCTCTGTCTGATGGTTATTATTCGGCTGTCGCTACGCAAGCAAGAGAGCATGCTATGGGCCATTTGTGCCAAGGAATGCGAGGGACTCCCTGCCTCCATCTCCACAGCATACTGCCACGGTGCGTCTGGGTCCTCTGTCTCCTCTTCCTCCTCCTCCTCTACCAGATGCTCCTGCTCCTCCACTCCTGTCCGCTGAGTGGAAAAACCACCCATTTCACTCAATAATTCCTGAGCACCAATGTCCTCCTCTACCTCCTCCTCTTCTTCCTGTCCTGCCCCCACAGGGGTCATGTGGCGTTGAGATCTGTGCGCCACGTCTACCGCACCCTGACCAGCCATTGTTAACAGCATTTGTTCCAGGACGTGCAACAGAGGAATGACGTCGTTCATCCCATAGTCCTGCCGACTCACGAATAGCGTGGCCTCCTCAAAGGGCCTGAGCAAGCGCAGGTGTCACGCATGAGCTGCCAATGGCTGACATCTAAGTTACACAGGGAGTACCTTTATCCGCTTTTAACATCAGGAAATCGGTGATGGCCTTTCGCTGTTCGTAAAGGCGGTCTAACATATGTAGGGTTGAATTCCACCTTGTTGCAACGTCACAGCATGAGGAGTCGGTACGGGGGCCCATGGCAGATTACGTGCCTGGCAGCAGCAATGGGAGGCCCGTAATCTGCCAGCACCCTATGTCAAAAAATTCAACACACCAGCAGTGTGAGGAGACCTGAAAGTGGCACATGGCATGAGACACTGTGGACCTGGCAGCAGCATGAGGAAGCGGTATATAGGGGCCTATGGCAGATTAGGGGCCTGGCAGCAGCTATAGGAGGCCCATAATCTGCCAGCACCCTATGTCAAAAAATTCTACACACCAGCAGTGTGTGAGGAGACCTGAAAGTGGCACATGGCAGAGTGTGGCGATGGAGACAGCAGCAATGGGAGGCCGTACAGGGACCCATGACAGACTCTGGACCTGGCAGCAGCATGAGGAAGCGGTATATAGGGGCCTATGGCAGATTAGGGGCCTGGCAGCAGCTATGGGAGGCCCATAATCTGCCAGCACCCTATGTCAAAAAATTCTACACACCAGCAGTGTGTGAGGAGACCTGAAAGTGGCACATGGCAGAGTGTGGCGATGGAGACAGCAGCAATGGGAGGCCGTACAGGGACCCATGACAGACTCTGGACCTGGCAGCAGCATGAGGAAGCGGTATATAGGGGCCTATGGCAGATTAGGGGCCTGGCAGCAGCTATAGGAGGCCCATAATCTGCCAGCACCCTATGTCAAAAAATTCTACACACCAGCAGTGTGTGAGGAGACCTGAAAGTGGCACATGGCAGAGTGTGGCGATGGAGACAGCAGCAATGGGAGGCCGTACAGGGACCCATGACAGACTCTGGACCTGGCAGCAGCATGAGGAAGCGGTATATAGGGGCCTATGGCAGATTAGGGGCCTGGCAGCAGCTATAGGAGGCCCATAATCTGCCAGCACCCTATGTCAAAAAATTCAACACACCAGCAGTGTGTGAGGAGACCTGAAAGTGGCACATGGCAGAGTGTGGCGATGGAGACAGCAGCAATGGGAGGCCGTACAGGGACCCATGAGAGACTCTGGACCTGGCAGCAGCATGAGGAAGCGGTATATAGGGGCCTATGGCAGATTAGGGGCCTGGCAGCAGCTATAGGAGGCCCATAATCTGCCAGCACCCTATGTCAAAAAATTCAACACACCAGCAGTGTGTGAGGAGACCTGAAAGTGGCACATGGCAGAGTGTGGCGATGGAGACAGCAGCAATGGGAGGCCGTACAGGGACCCATGAGAGACTCTGGACCTGGCAGCAGCATGAGGAAGCGGTATATAGGGGCCTATGGCAGATTAGGGGCCTGGCAGCAGCTATGGGAGGCCCATAATCTGCCAGCACCCTATGTCAAAAAATTCTACACACCAGCAGTGTGTGAGGAGACCTGAAAGTGGCACATGGCAGAGTGTGGCGATGGAGACAGCAGCAATGGGAGGCCGTACAGGGACCCATGACAGACTCTGGACCTGGCAGCAGCATGAGGAAGCGGTATATAGGGGCCTATGGCAGATTAGGGGCCTGGCAGCAGCTATAGGAGGCCCATAATCTGCCAGCACCCTATGTCAAAAAATTCTACACACCAGCAGTGTGTGAGGAGACCTGAAAGTGGCACATGGCAGAGTGTGGCGATGGAGACAGCAGCAATGGGAGGCCGTACAGGGACCCATGACAGACTCTGGACCTGGCAGCAGCATGAGGAAGCGGTATATAGGGGCCTATGGCAGATTAGGGGCCTGGCAGCAGCTATAGGAGGCCCATAATCTGCCAGCACCCTATGTCAAAAAATTCAACACACCAGCAGTGTGTGAGGAGACCTGAAAGTGGCACATGGCAGAGTGTGGCGATGGAGACAGCAGCAATGGGAGGCCGTACAGGGACCCATGACAGACTCTGGACCTGGCAGCAGCATGAGGAAGCGGTATATAGGGGCCTATGGCAGATTAGGGGCCTGGCAGCAGCTATAGGAGGCCCATAATCTGCCAGCACCCTATGTCAAAAAATTCAACACACCAGCAGTGTGTGAGGAGACCTGAAAGTGGCACATGGCAGAGTGTGGCGATGGAGACAGCAGCAATGGGATGCCGTACAGGGACCCATGACAGACTCTGGACCTGGCAGCAGCATGAGGAAGCGGTATATAGGGGCCTATGGCAGATTAGGGGCCTGGCAGCAGCTATAGGAGGCCCATAATCTGCCAGCACCCTATGTCAAAAAATTCTACACACCAGCAGTGTGTGAGGAGACCTGAAAGTGGCACATGGCAGAGTGTGGCGATGGAGACAGCAGCAATGGGAGGCCGTACAGGGACCCATGACAGACTCTGGACCTGGCAGCAGCATGAGGAAGCGGTATATAGGGGCCTATGGCAGATTAGGGGCCTGGCAGCAGCTATAGGAGGCCCATAATCTGCCAGCACCCTATGTCAAAAAATTCAACACACCAGCAGTGTGTGAGGAGACCTGAAAGTGGCACATGGCAGAGTGTGGCAATGGAGACAGCAGCAATGGGAGGCCGTACAGGGACCCATGACAGACTCTGGACCTGGCAGCAGCATGAGGAAGCGGTATATAGGGGCCTATGGCAGATTAGGGGCCTGGCAGCAGCTATGGGAGGCCCATAATCTGCCAGCACCCTATGTCAAAAAATTCTACACACCAGCAGTGTGTGAGGAGACCTGAAAGTGGCACATGGCAGAGTGTGGCGATGGAGACAGCAGCAATGGGAGGCCGTACAGGGACCCATGAGAGACTCTGGACCTGGCAGCAGCATGAGGAAGCGGTATATAGGGGCCTATGGCAGATTAGGGGCCTGGCAGCAGCTATAGGAGGCCCATAATCTGCCAGCACCCTATGTCAAAAAATTCTACACACCAGCAGTGTGTGAGGAGACCTGAAAGTGGCACATGGCAGAGTGTGGCGATGGAGACAGCAGCAATGGGAGGCCGTACAGGGACCCATGAGAGACTCTGGACCTGGCAGCAGCATGAGGAAGCGGTATATAGGGGCCTATGGCAGATTAGGGGCCTGGCAGCAGCTATAGGAGGCCCATAATCTGCCAGCACCCTATGTCAAAAAATTCTACACACCAGCAGTGTGTGAGGAGACCTGAAAGTGGCACATGGCAGAGTGTGGCAATGGAGACAGCAGCAATGGGAGGCCGTACAGGGACCCATGAGAGACTCTGGACCTGGCAGCAGCATGAGGAAGCGGTATATAGGGGCCTATGGCAGATTAGGGGCCTGGCAGCAGCTATGGGAGGCCCATAATCTGCCAGCACCCTATGTCAAAAAATTCTACACACCAGCAGTGTGTGAGGAGACCTGAAAGTGGCACATGGCAGAGTGTGGCGATGGAGACAGCAGCAATGGGAGGCCGTACAGGGACCCATGACAGACTCTGGACCTGGCAGCAGCATGAGGAAGCGGTATATAGGGGCCTATGGCAGATTAGGGGCCTGGCAGCAGCTATAGGAGGCCCATAATCTGCCAGCACCCTATGTCAAAAAATTCAACACACCAGCAGTGTGTGAGGAGACCTGAAAGTGGCACATGGCAGAGTGTGGCGATGGAGACAGCAGCAATGGGAGGCCGTACAGGGACCCATGACAGACTCTGGACCTGGCAGCAGCATGAGGAAGCGGTATATAGGGGCCTATGGCAGATTAGGGGCCTGGCAGCAGCTATAGGAGGCCCATAATCTGCCAGCACCCTATGTCAAAAAATTCAACACACCAGCAGTGTGTGAGGAGACCTGAAAGTGGCACATGGCAGAGTGTGGCGATGGAGACAGCAGCAATGGGAGGCCGTACAGGGACCCATGAGAGACTCTGGACCTGGCAGCAGCATGAGGAAGCGGTATATAGGGGCCTATGGCAGATTAGGGGCCTGGCAGCAGCTATAGGAGGCCCATAATCTGCCAGCACCCTATGTCAAAAAATTCTACACACCAGCAGTGTGTGAGGAGACCTGAAAGTGGCACATGGCAGAGTGTGGCGATGGAGACAGCAGCAATGGGAGGCCGTACAGGGACCCATGAGAGACTCTGGACCTGGCAGCAGCATGAGGAAGCGGTATATAGGGGCCTATGGCAGATTAGGGGCCTGGCAGCAGCTATAGGAGGCCCATAATCTGCCAGCACCCTATGTCAAAAAATTCTACACACCAGCAGTGTGTGAGGAGACCTGAAAGTGGCACATGGCAGAGTGTGGCGATGGAGACAGCAGCAATGGGAGGCCGTACAGGGACCCATGACAGACTCTGGACCTGGCAGCAGCATGAGGAAGCGGTATATAGGGGCCTATGGCAGATTAGGGGCCTGGCAGCAGCTATGGGAGGCCCATAATCTGCCAGCACCCTATGTCAAAAAATTCTACACACCAGCAGTGTGTGAGGAGACCTGAAAGTGGCACATGGCAGAGTGTGGCGATGGAGACAGCAGCAATGGGAGGCCGTACAGGGACCCATGACAGACTCTGGACCTGGCAGCAGCATGAGGAAGCGGTATATAGGGGCCTATGGCAGATTAGGGGCCTGGCAGCAGCTATAGGAGGCCCATAATCTGCCAGCACCCTATGTCAAAAAATTCAACACACCAGCAGTGTGTGAGGAGACCTGAAAGTGGCACATGGCAGAGTGTGGCGATGGAGACAGCAGCAATGGGAGGCCGTACAGGGACCCATGACAGACTCTGGACCTGGCAGCAGCATGAGGAAGCGGTATATAGGGGCCTATGGCAGATTAGGGGCCTGGCAGCAGCTATAGGAGGCCCATAATCTGCCAGCACCCTATGTCAAAAAATTCAACACACCAGCAGTGTGTGAGGAGACCTGAAAGTGGCACATGGCAGAGTGTGGCGATGGAGACAGCAGCAATGGGAGGCCGTACAGGGACCCATGACAGACTCTGGACCTGGCAGCAGCATGAGGAAGCGGTATATAGGGGCCTATGGCAGATTAGGGGCCTGGCAGCAGCTATGGGAGGCCCATAATCTGCCAGCACCCTATGTCAAAAAATTCTACACACCAGCAGTGTGTGAGGAGACCTGAAAGTGGCACATGGCAGAGTGTGGCGATGGAGACAGCAGCAATGGGAGGCCGTACAGGGACCCATGAGAGACTCTGGACCTGGCAGCAGCATGAGGAAGCGGTATATAGGGGCCTATGGCAGATTAGGGGCCTGGCAGCAGCTATAGGAGGCCCATAATCTGCCAGCACCCTATGTCAAAAAATTCTACACACCAGCAGTGTGTGAGGAGACCTGAAAGTGGCACATGGCAGAGTGTGGCGATGGAGACAGCAGCAATGGGAGGCCGTACAGGGACCCATGACAGACTCTGGACCTGGCAGCAGCATGAGGAAGCGGTATATAGGGGCCTATGGCAGATTAGGGGCCTGGCAGCAGCTATAGGAGGCCCATAATCTGCCAGCACCCTATGTCAAAAAATTCAACACACCAGCAGTGTGTGAGGAGACCTGAAAGTGGCACATGGCAGAGTGTGGCGATGGAGACAGCAGCAATGGGAGGCCGTACAGGGACCCATGACAGACTCTGGACCTGGCAGCAGCATGAGGAAGCGGTATATAGGGGCCTATGGCAGATTAGGGGCCTGGCAGCAGCTATGGGAGGCCCATAATCTGCCAGCACCCTATGTCAAAAAATTCTACACACCAGCAGTGTGTGAGGAGACCTGAAAGTGGCACATGGCAGAGTGTGGCGATGGAGACAGCAGCAATGGGAGGCCGTACAGGGACCCATGAGAGACTCTGGACCTGGCAGCAGCATGAGGAAGCGGTATATAGGGTCCTATGGCAGATTAGGGGCCTGGCAGCAGCTATAGGAGGCCCATAATCTGCCAGCACCCTATGTCAAAAAATTCTACACACCAGCAGTGTGTGAGGAGACCTGAAAGTGGCACATGGCAGAGTGTGGAGATGGAGACAGCAGCAATGGGAGGCCGTACAGGGACCCATGACAGACTCTGGACCTGGCAGCAGCATGAGGAAGCGGTATATAGGGGCCTATGGCAGATTAGGGGCCTGGCAGCAGCTATAGGAGGCCCATAATCTGCCAGCACCCTATGTCAAAAAATTCTACACACCAGCAGTGTGTGAGGAGATCTGAAAGTGGCACATGGCAGAGTGTGGCGATGGAGACAGCAGCAATGGGAGGCCGTACAGGGACCCATGAGAGACTCTGGACCTGGCAGCAGCATGAGGAAGCGGTATATAGGGGCCTATGGCAGATTAGGGGCCTGGCAGCAGCTATGGGAGGCCCATAATCTGCCAGCACCCTATGTCAAAAAATTCTACACACCAGCAGTGTGTGAGGAGACCTGAAAGTGGCACATGGCAGAGTGTGGCGATGGAGACAGCAGCAATGGGAGGCCGTACAGGGACCCATGACAGACTCTGGACCTGGCAGCAGCATGAGGAAGCGGTATATAGGGGCCTATGGCAGATTAGGGGCCTGGCAGCAGCTATAGGAGGCCCATAATCTGCCAGCACCCTATGTCAAAAAATTCTACACACCAGCAGTGTGTGAGGAGACCTGAAAGTGGCACATGGCAGAGTGTGGCGATGGAGACAGCAGCAATGGGAGGCCGTACAGGGACCCATGAGAGACTCTGGACCTGGCAGCAGCATGAGGAAGCCGTATATAGGGGCCTATGGCAGATTAGGGGCCTGGCAGCAGCTATGGGAGGCCCATAATCTGCCAGCACCCTATGTCAAAAAATTCTACACACCAGCAGTGTGTGAGGAGACCTGAAAGTGGCACATGGCAGAGTGTGGCGATGGAGACAGCAGCAATGGGAGGCCGTACAGGGACCCATGACAGACTCTGGACCTGGCAGCAGCATGAGGAAGCGGTATATAGGGGCCTATGGCAGATTAGGGGCCTGGCAGCAGCTATAGGAGGCCCATAATCTGCCAGCACCCTATGTCAAAAAATTCTACACACCAGCAGTGTGTGAGGAGACCTGAAAGTGGCACATGGCAGAGTGTGGCGATGGAGACAGCAGCAATGGGAGGCCGTACAGGGACCCATGACAGACTCTGGACCTGGCAGCAGCATGAGGAAGCGGTATATAGGGGCCTATGGCAGATTAGGGGCCTGGCAGCAGCTATAGGAGGCCCATAATCTGCCAGCACCCTATGTCAAAAAATTCAACACACCAGCAGTGTGTGAGGAGACCTGAAAGTGGCACATGGCAGAGTGTGGCGATGGAGACAGCAGCAATGGGAGGCCGTACAGGGACCCATGACAGACTCTGGACCTGGCAGCAGCATGAGGAAGCGGTATATAGGGGCCTATGGCAGATTAGGGGCCTGGCAGCAGCTATGGGAGGCCCATAATCTGCCAGCACCCTATGTCAAAAAATTCTACACACCAGCAGTGTGTGAGGAGACCTGAAAGTGGCACATGGCAGAGTGTGGCGATGGAGACAGCAGCAATGGGAGGCCGTACAGGGACCCATGACAGACTCTGGACCTGGCAGCAGCATGAGGAAGCGGTATATAGGGGCCTATGGCAGATTAGGGGCCTGGCAGCAGCTATAGGAGGCCCATAATCTGCCAGCACCCTATGTCAAAAAATTCTACACACCAGCAGTGTGTGAGGAGACCTGAAAGTGGCACATGGCAGAGTGTGGCGATGGAGACAGCAGCAATGGGAGGCCGTACAGGGACCCATGACAGACTCTGGACCTGGCAGCAGCATGAGGAAGCGGTATATAGGGGCCTATGGCAGATTAGGGGCCTGGCAGCAGCTATAGGAGGCCCATAATCTGCCAGCACCCTATGTCAAAAAATTCAACACACCAGCAGTGTGTGAGGAGACCTGAAAGTGGCACATGGCAGAGTGTGGCGATGGAGACAGCAGCAATGGGAGGCCGTACAGGGACCCATGACAGACTCTGGACCTGGCAGCAGCATGAGGAAGCGGTATATAGGGGCCTATGGCAGATTAGGGGCCTGGCAGCAGCTATGGGAGGCCCATAATCTGCCAGCACCCTATGTCAAAAAATTCTACACACCAGCAGTGTGTGAGGAGACCTGAAAGTGGCACATGGCAGAGTGTGGCGATGGAGACAGCAGCAATGGGAGGCCGTACAGGGACCCATGAGAGACTCTGGACCTGGCAGCAGCATGAGGAAGCGGTATATAGGGGCCTATGGCAGATTAGGGGCCTGGCAGCAGCTATAGGAGGCCCATAATCTGCCAGCACCCTATGTCAAAAAATTCTACACACCAGCAGTGTGTGAGGAGACCTGAAAGTGGCACATGGCAGAGTGTGGCGATGGAGACAGCAGCAATGGGAGGCCGTACAGGGACCCATGACAGACTCTGGACCTGGCAGCAGCATGAGGAAGCGGTATATAGGGGCCTATGGCAGATTAGGGGCCTGGCAGCAGCTATAGGAGGCCCATAATCTGCCAGCACCCTATGTCAAAAAATTCTACACACCAGCAGTGTGTGAGGAGACCTGAAAGTGGCACATGGCAGAGTGTGGCGATGGAGACAGCAGCAATGGGAGGTCTCCCATTGTCCCAACATGGCCCAAATAGTCCAACAACGCTGTAGTCCCAACATGGGCCCCCTGGCCACGCTTGACTTTCTGGCCACATAGTCGACATACGGCTACGTTTACTTCCTCGGGCGGCTTGACGAAAAATTGCCACACCGCCGAGTAGGAAACTTTGCCCCCGATACTCCTCACTGGCTGACTGCTGCTTCCTCCGTGCACACCGGCACCACTACTGGCCGTGGTGGTAGGCTGCAGTGGAGCTGGTGCTCTACTCCGTGGACGTTTGGCTCCACTGACACTGCTGCGACCCTGCTGCTGTCTCCTGGGCAACCCACCGACTGTTTTGCTCGCTGCCAAGCTGCCACCCTCTTCTCCTGATGATGCAGAAGAAATTGCCTGATGACGACGAGGCTGCCAAGTGCGATCAACCTCCTCATCATCAAGTAGGGTCTCCGCCTCACTACTAGCCCCCTCGGCTGCGTCTGGGTCAGGAGACAGACCTGTCTCTAGACCGGCTACCGAGCCACTCTCCTCGCCACTACTTCTTCGCCTGGCTGCTGAAAAGGCGGATGTCTCCCCCCGTTCCTGACCGCCCTCTGTTAGCTCTTCCTCACTGTACAGTGGGGCTGAGCCCACAGCATGCGATACTTCGCTTGGTGAGGGAACACCAAAGGACAGGGGCAGGTAGAGGACACGTGATTTCAGTGGGCTTGGTCCCGGGCCATGCCAACTAACGGTTGTGTCTGACGTACCCACCGACCGTTGGCTGTAGGTGTCAGAGGTGACCTGGGAAGAGGAAGACGACTGAGCCAACCAATCGACGACGGCAGGGTTGTCGGTGGAGACACGACCGCTGGATGACACCGGGAGCACTGGCCTCTGGCTGCGAATAGTGCTGCCTCGACCCCTTCCTCTGCTGCCACGTCTGCTTGCTCCTAAAACATTTCCTCCTCTGCCACTCCTCTGCATGTTGTCTGACATACTCTTTAATTAAACGATTATGTGTCCCTGAGTAACAATTCTGTGTCCCTGAGTAACAATTCTGTGTCTGTGCGAGTAACAATTCTGTGGCCCTAAGTAACAGTTCTGTGGCCCTCAGTAACAATTCTGTGTCCCTGATTAACGTTTCTGTGGCCCCAAGTAACAGTTCTGTGGCCCTCAGTAACAATTCTGTGTCTGTGCGAGTAACAATTCTGTGTCTGTGCGAGTAACAATTCTGTGGCCCTAAGTAAAGTTTCTGTGGCCCTAAGTAACAATTCTCTGGCACTCCGTAACAATTCTGTCTGTCCCTGAGTAACAATTCTCTGGCACTCAGTAACAATTCTGTCTGTCCCTGAGTAAAAATTCTGTGGCCCTAAGTAAAGTTTCTGGGGCCCTGAGTAACAATTATCTGGCACTCAGTAACAATTCTGTCTGTCCCTGAGTAACAATTCTCTGGCACTCAGTAACAATTCTGTCTGTCCCTGAGTAAAAATTCTCTGGCCCTAAGTAAAGTTTCTGTGGCCCTGAGTAACAATTCTCTGGCACTCCGTAACAATTCTGTCTGTCCCTGAGTAACAATTCTCTGGCACTCAGTAACAATTCTGTCTGTCCCTGAGTAAAAATTCTGTGGCCCTAATTAAAGTTTCTGTGGCCCTAAGTAACAATTCTCTGGCACTCAGTAACAATTCTGTCTGTCCCTGAGTAACAATTCTCTGGCACTCGGTAACAATTCTGTCTGTCCCTGAGTAAAAATTCTGTGACCCTAAGTAAAGTTTCTGTGGCCCAGAGTAACAATTCTCTGGCACTCCGTAACAATTCTGTCTGTCCCTGAGTATGAATTCTGTGGCCCTAACTAGCGTTTCTTTGTCCCTAAGTAACAGTTCTGTGGCCCTGAGTAACAATTCTGTGTCTGTGCGAGTAACAATTCTGTGGCCCTAAGTAACAGTTCTGTGGCGCTCAGTAACAGTTCTGTGTCTGTGCGAGTAACAATTCTGTGTCTGTGCGAGTAACAATTCTGTGGCCCTAAGTAACAGTTCTGTGGCCTTCAGTAACAATTCTGTGTCTGTGCGAGTAACAATTCTGTGTCTGTGCGAGTAACAATTCTGTGGCCCTAAGTAAAGTTTCTGTGGCCCTAAGTAACAATTCTCTGGCACTCAGTAACAATTCTGTCTGTCCCTGAGTAACAATTCTCTGGCACTCAGTAACAATTCTGTCTGTCCCTGAGTAAAAATTCTGTGGCCCTAAGTAAAGTTTCTGGGGCCCTGAGTAACAATTCTCTGGCACTCAGTAACAATTCTGTCTGTCCCTGAGTAACAATTCTCTGGCACTCAGTAACAATTCTGTCTGTCCCTGAGTAAAAATTCTGTGGCCCTAAGTAAAGTTTCTGTGGCCCTAAGTAACAATTCTCTGGCACTCAGTAACAATTCTGTCTGTCCCTGAGTAACAATTCTCTGGCACTCAGTAACAATTCTGTCTGTCCCTGAGTAAAAATTCTGTGGCCCTAATTAAAGTTTCTGTGGCCCTAAGTAACAATTCTCTGGCACTCAGTAACAATTCTGTCTGTCCCTGAGTAACAATTCTCTGGCACTCCGTAACAATTCTGTCTGTCCCTGAGTAACAATTCTCTGGCACTCAGTAACAATTCTGTCTGTCCCTGAGTAAAAATTCTGTGGCCCTAAGTAAAGCTTCTGTGGCCCTAAGTAACAATTCTCTGGCACTCAGTAACAATTCTGTCTGTCCCTGAGTAAAAATTCTGTGGCCCTAATTAAAGTTTCTGTGGCCCTAAGTAACAATTCTCTGGCACTCAGTAACAATTCTGTCTGTCCCTGAGTAACAATTCTCTGACACTCCGTAACAATTCTGTCTGTCCCTGAGTAACAATTCTCTGGCACTCAGTAACAATTCTGTCTGTCCCTGAGTAAAAATTCTGTGGCCCTAAGTAAAGTTTCTGTGGCCCTGAGTAACAATTCTCTGGCACTCCGTAACAATTCTGTCTGTCCCTGAGTATGAATTCCGTGGCCCTAACTAGCGTTTCTTTGTCCCTAAGTAAAGTTTCTGTGGCCCTCAGTAACAGTTCTGTGTCTGTGCGAGTAACAATTCTGTGTCTGTGCGAGTAACAATTCTGTGGCCCTAAGTAAAGTTTCTGTGGCCCTAAGTAACAATTCTCTGGCACTCCGTAACAATTCTGTCTGTCCCTGAGTAACAATTCTCTGGCACTCAGTAACAATTCTGTCTGTCCCTGAGTAAAAATTCTGTGGCCCTAAGTAAAGTTTCTGTGGCCCTGAGTAACAATTCTCTGGCACTCCGTAACAATTCTGTCTGTCCCTGAGTAACAATTCTCTGGCACTCAGTAACAATTCTGTCTGTCCCTGAGTAAAAATTCTGTGGCCCTAAGTAAAGTTTCTGTGGCCCAGAGTAACAATTCTCTGGCACTCCGTAACAATTCTGTCTGTCCCTGAGTATGAATTCTGTGGCCCTAACTAGCGTTTCTTTGTCCCTAAGTAACAGTTCTGTGGCCCTGAGTAACAATTCTGTGTCTGTGCGAGTAACAATTCTGTGGCCCTAAGTAACAGTTCTGTGGCCCTCAGTAACAGTTCTGTGTCTGTGCGAGTAACAATTCTGTGTCTGTGCGAGTAACAATTCTGTGGCCCTAAGTAACAGTTCTGTGGCCTTCAGTAACAATTCTGTGTCTGTGCGAGTAACAATTCTGTGTCTGTGCGAGTAACAATTCTGTGGCCCTAAGTAAAGTTTCTGTGGCCCTAAGTAACAATTCTCTGGCACTCAGTAACAATTCTGTCTGTCCCTGAGTAACAATTCTCTGGCACTCAGTAACAATTCTGTCTGTCCCTGAGTAAAAATTCTGTGGCCCTAAGTAAAGTTTCTGTGGCCCTAAGTAACAATTCTCTGGCACTCAGTAACAATTCTGTCTGTCCCTGAGTAACAATTCTCTGGCACTGAGTAACAATTCTGTCTGTCCCTGAGTAAAAATTCTGTGGCCCTAATTAAAGTTTCTGTGGCCCTAAGTAACAATTCTCTGGCACTCAGTAACAATTCTGTCTGTCCCTGAGTAACAATTCTCTGGCACTCAGTAACAATTCTGTCTGTCCCTGAGTAACAATTCTGTGGCCCTAATAACGTTTCTGTGGCCCTAAGTAACAATTCTCTGGCACTGAGTAACAATTCTGTCTGTCCCTGATTATGAATTCTGTGGCCCTAACTAGCGTTTCTTTGTCCCTAAATAACGATTCTGTGGCCCTCATTAACAAGTCTGTGTCCCTGAGTAATGGTTCTCTGTCCCTAAGTAACTTTTCTCTGTCCCCAATTATCGTTTCTGTGGCCCTAACTCTGTCCCTGTCCCTAGTACAGAGCGGTCTGCCTCTGTTCAATAACTGCAGGCAAATGAAGAATTCCAAAATGGCCGCTATTTATAGCTCGACCATTACACAGTGCTGGCTGGCTGGCTGCTGATAGGCTGATGCGATCACATGTAGTTGAGGAATGCATTATGGGTCAGCGCGCCTTGTCTGCGCGCCTTCCCAGACATCCCCGCTCCGTCGCCGCACATGTCAGCCGCCATTTTCTGAAAAATTTCGATTCGCGCGTCCGAATTAGGCTATTTTTCGGATTCGGCACGAATCGAAATTTTTCCGATATTCGACTCGAATTCCACTTCGGATACTTCGATTCGCTCATCTCTAATGAGCACAATGAGGTGTTTTTTTTCCAAGGAACAGATAGAAACAGCTATTTGTCCATCAATAGTTGCCATTATCCCAGCCAGTTGAAAAATATACCCAAAGGTCAAATTTTGAGGGTTGGGCCAAACTGTACTAAAGTTTAATTTAAGGAGGAGAAAAACCTTTTGTTCTACTCAAAACAGTAAAATGTATAGAATACGGGACTTTGTTTCATGTGAGACAACACATGTGGTCTACTGTCTACAGTGTCTATGCGGACTACTGTATATTGGTAGACCACTGAATAAACCTATCTTAGAGCATGTCCATAATATTAAGATTGGAAGAATGAACCATAGTGTGTCACTCCATTGTAGGGAAGTCTGTAGTAGGGATCCCAGCTCCCTCCAGTTTTGGGGTATTGAAACTGTTAGTCCCCAATGTAAGGGTGGTAAAAGAGTTAGGTAATCTCACATAAGGAGACACGATGAATCTATAATATGGAGGCACCACATCGCAAAAGTTTAACTGTGGAGCTTGACATTATTTGTTTATTTTTGATGTGTAGAGACATAGTGGTTCTTGGGTTTCTATTGTGTGGGTATACATAAAAAATTTTTATATATTTGGTTCTAAGTGAGTTCCCTCTCATTATGAGTTCACCCTATACCTTTCTTTGTTTGCGTTATAGTGGTGTTGGAGTATAGTTATATTTTTACTGTAGTATTTTTGTGTAGAGTAAGGTGTGTATATATTGTTCCCTTATTTGGTCCATATACTATGTGAATATAACCATGTGCCCTCCAGATGATTTACCCTTTCTGCATGACCAGGCCATTTTTTTTGCTATACGGCACTGTGCTACTTTAACTGACAAATGGGCGGTCATGCAACAATGCGCACAAATGGAATTTATCTCATTCTTTTCACAAAAATCGAGCTTTCTCTTGGTGGGATTTGATCACCACTGTTTTTTTAATTTTTTGAGCTGTAAACAAAAACAGACTGAAGATGGGAAAAAAAAACCCAACCCCCCCCCCCAAAAAAAACAACATACTGTATTTTTTACTTTTTGCTATAAAACATATCCAATAAAGAATAAAGAAAATACAATTTCTTCATAAATTTAGGCCAAATTTATTCTGCTTAATGTCTTTGGTAAAAAATAGGTGTATATTAATTGGTTTGCATGAAAATTATAGCATCTGCAAACAATGGTATATAAAGTTCATTTATTTCAGTAATGCAACTTAAAAGGTGAAACTAATATATGAGATAGACTCATTACATGCAAAGCAAGATAGTTCAAGCTGTGATTTGTCCTAATTGTGATGATTATGGCTTACAGCTCATGAAAACCCCAAATCCACAATCTCAGAAAATTAGAATATTGTGAAAAGGTGCAATATTCTAGGCTCAAAGTGTCCCACTCTAATCAGCTAATTAAGCCATAACACCTGCAAAGAATTCCTGAGCCTTTAAATGGTCTCTCAGTCTGGTTCAGTAGGAATCACAATCATGGGAAAGACTGCTGACCTGACAGTTGTGCAGAAAACCATCATTGACACCCTCCATAAGGAGGGAAAGCCTCAAAAGGTAATTGCAAAAGAAGTTGGATGTTCCCAAAGTGCTGTATCAATGCACATTAATAGAAAGTTATGTGGAAGGGAAAAGTGTGGAAGAAAAAGGTGCACAAGCAGCAGGGATGACCGCAGCCTGGAGAGGATTGTCAGGAAAAGGCCATTCAAAAGTGTTGGGGACTTTCTCGAGGAGTGGACTGAGGCTGGAGTCAATTCTAATTCTAATTTTTCAAGTTTCACCTGTATACCTAGAATTTTAATTTATCTTTTTTTACTAGTAATGGCTGCGATCAGTGACTTATAGTGGGACTGTGATAGTACAGTGAGTATTCTGACACTGACACTGGGTGGGAACTGAATAAATGATGTCGACTTCTCCAGTGACACTAACAAGAAGGGGTTAACATCTGGGGTGCTCAAAGAGTTTACTGTGTGTTAGGGGGTGCTTTTACAGTTTACAGTGTGGTGTTTTACTAGGGAATGTGCTGGTTTTTATCTTTGCTTTTGTTTTTCATGCTTTGCAAAAATGTGCACATCCCCGCTGACAGGAGACAGATCTATGTTGTCTACATTCACAGATCTCTCTCCTGTCATTCTCTCCACTGATCGTCAGATCCCGTCCATGAATCGTTGGCCAGGACCTGGTGATTGACATCTACAGAAGCTATTGACAGCATGGGAAGGCAGGCGTACTAGGTTTTTTATTTTTGCTAAATAAATTTAAAAATACCAAACATTTTTTGTTTCTGTTATACAATTTTGCAAATAAATTATTTTTATTCATAAATTTAGTCCAGGATGTATTTCACTACATTTATTTGGAAAAAATAACACAAATCAGTGTATATTGTTCAGTCTGTGTGAAAGTTATAGAGTCCACAAACTATGGTATACATATTTCAAAATTGATCAATCCTGAGGTACTGACTGCCTATTCTTGAAGTGCTAAACTGCCAGGACAGTACTGACCTCTTTTCAGAAAGTAGACAGTCCACGGTATTTAGTAAGAGGCATGGTGAGTATTTTGAGTTTGTAATTTTTTTATCACAATTTTTATTATAAATAACTAGTTTTTCTCTTTTTTTTACATACTGTCAACAGTGCAGTACAGCGCCATCATTTGACTGGTGTGGCGATGATCAGGGATAATGACTACTGACATTATGCAAAAAAATTATAAAATTAAATCATTTTTAATTCAATTTTTTTATTTTTTAACATATTTTTTCCTATTTCTTTTTTTACCAGAGTTCATATTCTCACCAGAGTAGTTCTGTGTCACCATAGTGACACTGTACTACTCTGGGGGTGGTGCTCAGGGTTTTTTCTTTTTACAATATGATTGCTATTACAGTGATTTTCACTTTAACAGCAATCATTTGAACTGTCATGAATGGATTTCATTCATAATAGCTGTGCATACTGTAGCAATTGGCCCACAGCTATCACATGGTGCAAGTTGCTGTGATTGGCCCAGATACCATGTGATAGCTGTGAGCCAGTCACAGCATCACTATAGGAATCATAGCTGTTATAAATGATATTCATTTATAACAGCTTTGTTGACATTGTGATCATGTGATTGTATAGCGATCACATGATCTCCTGGTCACTCAGTGCGGTACAGGAGACCTTAATCCGCTGTGTCCAGTATGCAACTGCTCAGGAGCATATATTAACATTGCTTAGCCTGGCTATGCTGCCCATCCACAGCAAAAGTACTGTGGGTGGGAAGAAAAGTGGTTTACACATCTCATGTTTTGCCTACAGTCTTTTACCATTGTGTGAGTGTGTTACCTATGTACTAAATAAAGTGTTTTAAAATGTTATCACATTTGAGTATTCTTATGGCTTGAATATCACCGTATTCAGGGGAACCACTGAGGGGAGGCGAGTGGAGCTGTGTCTGCCTGTTCTGTAATAAGAATGGCAAACACACTGGTGATTGCAACCTCAAGAATGTGGTAAAGGGAGCACAGAGGACTATTTATCTTGTTATTTCATTAACACACTGGGTGGACATTTGCATTTGGAAATAGGAGTATTGCTCTACATGTTTTTTTATCTGGACAATATACTTTTTATATGGACACTATAGTTTAAATTTTTGCAATTTATGGAAACAATAATGAGTTTTGAATGTTTATATTTATTGATTGAGCATTTTTGTCACATTTTATTTGTGTGTATTTCATTGTTATATATGCACTGGAGTTTAGTTAGCAGCATTGTACTAGATCTTCAGATTGCTTCACTATATTCTTATCTAGTTTCTAATATTAGAGTTTCGTAGTGGTGTCCTTTGCTTTACATTAAACTACAAGCCACTTAAAAGATAACAGACACCTGGACAGGGGCATGCCTACAGGGGTCATAGGGTTTGCAATTGCAACCCAGGCCCATGTTCCATGGGCACCTTGCAAATGCCCTGCACACCTTGATAGGAGGGGCAGTGGGGTTGGCAACATATAGAGGAATGGATCCCCCCTATTTTCCTCCTGCAGCCACTGAAAGCCTGCTTCTCCTCTTCTTTCTCTCAGAGGCATTTAGCAAATGCAGGAGAAAAATGGAGGGGAGCAGTTCCTTTATATGCCACCCTCTCCTTCTCTCTCTCAAAGGTGAAACATCAGAGATCTGTTTAGACCCATGATATCTCACCAAAGCCCCAAAATGGGCCTCCTAAAAAATTGGTAAAAATAATGAAAACTAAAGTTTAAAAAAATAAAATGGCAAAAAATAATAAGAAAATAAAATAACAAAAATAAAAATGACTGACACCAGTGGCGGAACTACCAGGGTCGCAAAAGTTGCATTTGCGATTGGGCCCTGGCATTCCGTCATCATGGGGGGGCCTAAAATGGCAGGAAGGGGGCCTACTCCAGAACGTGTGAAGTGGTACCACCAACAGGAGTAAAGGGCCCCAAGATCAGTAGGAAGGGCTCCGGGCCAGAAGGATGGGCTTCAGATGGGTGTCAGGGGGACCCTTCATTTTTTTTGTACCAATGACATGAAGGTTTAAGTTACACCTCTGTACCTGGAGGTAATCCTATAATGAATTCCTTAACTTCAATAAGCTGCTTCATTGTCTATCCAAAAAAATCTTTATGAAGACTGCATGGTTGATTTCTTAAAGGATGCTGCTCACTAAGCAAAGTAAATGTTAACATTATAATAGATTAATGCATATGGTATAGCACCACTGACTTCAGTCATCCAACAATACACATTCATTTTCCTTGCACGTGATTGGGTATTCCATGTAAAGTAAATTTTCATCACATCCAATAAGTTAAGTGGAAAATCCCATGCAAAGTAATCATTAATTTTTCAAAGTGAACATGCCTTTCTTCTTTAGTAAGTCACCCCTAAATATTTGCTCTTGGTATAATGTTGAAAAAGGGCACATTTGTCACTCAAGTAATTGTCATGATTACTGCTGTGTTGCCCAAATCTTGTCATAGCCCACAGTGTGTTTTTTGCATTTTGCAATATATGCCCATGTATGTTGTATTAGCACTGATCAATTCAATGGTAATATCTCTGTTTATGACCAAATCAATGCTGTTTGTTTTGGAGACTATCTGTTCCAATAAAATAATATTAATCCCACACCTGTATCACCAGCTAATTCTTCAGCACCCTTTCCTTCACTTTTGTCTATACCTAAAGCATTTGAGAGCTACCACATAGAATATTTTGCCCAAGGTTCCCACACGAACCTTGCTCTGGCCCTAGCAGGTATATGTAGCAGTATAATATTCTTTTTATACCATTTCTTCCTGCTGTAATCATCTTAATACTTACCTCTGGGTTTTGTTTTAAACACAGTTGGTATTTTTTTCATTTATTTTTTTCATTTTTTGTTTTATGTTGTAAGAAAGGTAAACAACTTTACTGAATTTTACAGTCTATGTATTTTTCATATTTCAGTTTGTCACACTGAGCATATCAAATTAAAAGAGAAATTAGTCATTACAGTTTCAAATCATAATTTTAGTTTCCATCCAGCAATCTGTTTTCCCTTCAGATATAGATAAGGAAGCAAAATGAAACTTAAATATATGCAATCAAACAATAAAAATCTGAACAACATGACAACAGTATCTTAATGTTGTGAATGCAGCTAGAGGCACAAAGTGAACAGAAAAACTGCTGCTATCTCATCATTACAAAAATAAAAGCCTTCTATATGCCAAAATAATGAGGGTTGGTTGGGGAAATGAGCTGATATTTTGTAGAGAACCAATGTATTCAAATTAATTTGTGTCATTGTTCCATGACGATGGTTATGTAGAATTACATGATTTCACTTACCATTTATTTGGGAGAAAAAAATCTTAGCACAATTTTCCCTTGGTATAGATATTTAACTGGATACATTTTTAGCACCATAGGAGCTTACATAGTCCATATTTGTGAATTATAGAAATGAGATTTTGTCAGAGCCTTACATGTTCACTGTTTGGCTGAACAAAGAACTTTTAAAGACATTTGGATGGAGTGCTAAAGCAAATGTCCTACAATGCATTGCAGTGCACTGTGAACTTTGGTCAGGTACAATACTTCATGTGTTCTGGCCAAGTCCCAGTGCCCTGTTTAAAAGGTCAGCTCCCCCAGAAGCCTTTTTTTTAGTTTGTTGGGGTTAGCAGTGAGGGATAACTGAAAGTGCTTTTAGGGAGAGAGAGGTTTGGGATATTGAACTGTGCTAGTGTGCTAACACTGAGTTATAAAGTTCTATATAGGGTGCTACAGTCAGTGCTGTATTTTTAGTTAACAAGGTTAACAGTAGTTGTTAGTTACACCATAAAAGCTACACTTTGTTAGCAGCAGAAAAAATACATACTATTGCTGTGCAGTTTAGTCCACAGAAGCACCACAGTGTGAATTGCAGCAAAGCATGAGATTCTTCATCATGCTGTTGTCATAGATGTTAATAAAACTAGAGAATCACCCATTACCACCATATTCAGGAGGGCTAAAAGAAGAGGCAGAGGCTGTTCCAGTGAAGCTATTAGTCAGCAAGTTCTGTATCCACAAGCTAAAGTAAGTGTTGGAGTGAACCTGCAAAAGGCAGGGCACGTCTGCCTTTCTTTTCTCTTAGTGGGTATGCTAAACAGCCAGAGAAAGTGCTGGAGGTGATGGAGTAGTAATCCTTCACCATCCTCCTCCTCCACTTTCTCCTAAGCAAAGAGTAGCATAATGTCATCTACTGGAAATTCACCTTATTCTTCCCCCTCGTCCACAGTTAATCCTGCCATTTGCCTGAAAACTGGCATGGAGGCTGAATTATTTGAGTACAGAATAAGCCACTTGCTGCAGAGAGCTGCTCAGCAATTAATTGCACATCAGTTAATAAGGAGAGAAATGGGACCATTGGGGGATAGGGACAACAGGCAGAGAGATCCAATTGGCACAGATGTTATTGCAACTGCAGCTTACTGCCAAGTTGGCTCCAATGATGAGGATAGAGGAAATTAGGTCCCTAAATGTGCCTGGGTGACAACATTGTTCTCAGCAACCTCGTAGAGGTTACCCTTTATACAGTGAAGCTGATGGGCTACCCAGCAGCCAGTGTGCTTTCAGACTATATATTTTGTTCAGTGAGGAGTTTGCTACAGAAAAATAAGTCCACTTGTCCCCAGACACAGTTGAACAGCAATCTTTTGTAAAAATACAAAAAGTTCTGGATCAACAGTAACTACCAAGTCCCTGCTGCAGATGCTAATGAGTAAATGTTGGTTAGGACTCTGGATTCACATCATCTTTAACAGTACAGCCTAATCATCTACTTCCACCACTGAAGGCCTTAAACAAATACCATCTCCTGCCACCATTACCATCTCCTGCTCTGATATGCACACCATGGCACACCATGTTACCATTGCCCACTGTTGGCCTGACACTGTAACCATCCTCTGCCACCACTGTAGGCCTGCCAGCATTGCAATCTTGTGTTGGCCCCCTTTCTGTAGTGTCTTGTTATGGCACTTTTAATTTGGCACACCAAATTTTTCTGCAATTGTTTAACAGTTGCAATATTTTTTTTATTAGGGACACTCATGAGCTCTTTACAAACAACAGAAAATATCCCAGCACACTTAACAGCTATGCAGAGTAAAATTCAGCGCTAGAGTGAATGATGCTGGCATCTAGCAACACAGATTAATATGCATAAACCTCTCAAATGGTATATCTATATGGGGTGCAGCATCAATATACAAGTCCAAAACCTCTAGGAGGTATCCTGGTATCCAACTATCCAATTTTTTCTAAATTAACTATGCTCCATTACTATGATCCACTATAAAAGAACTACATAAAGTATCTCAATATTATCAATCATGGTCTGGCAGACTAGCAGCATTTAAAATGATTATACTTCCCAAAACGTTATACATCTTCAGGGCACTTCTGATTTTTGTCCCAGCCTCATTCTTCATGGCCTTGAAAAAAGTAATATGCACTTTTATATGGCAAGGAATAAAGGCTAGATGCCTATACTCAACTTTGACTAAACATAAAAAAGAAGGGGGTGTGGGGCCTCTGGATATACAGGACTATTATCATGCAGTCCTTTTGGACCAAATAAAATATTGGTTCTGCACATCTAGCTCAAAATACCAGCGTTCTTTAGGACAATAGTTTGTTCCACATAGGAGCTTTAGATCTCTAATGTTAACCTACCCTTTCAAAATACATAACTGTAAAATATGACGCCCAGCGATATTGGTGGCAGTAGAAGCCTGGGCTATATTCTTACAGTCCACCAAAACCATGGCAGTTGTATCCCATCCTCCAATGCCACTTGAAGTTTTTCATTTCTTAATACTAAATGTATCCCTCAAACATTGGGGAATTTGTCCTCATTGTCATATTGGAGGGTGGTAAGTTGTGTTCTTTTGCTCACCCGTGGAAAACTTTTCATATACCACTACCACTAAAGCATGGTCTTATTGGACCTCAGATAATTCATTGTCCAAGGGCATCACTGTACTATACACATTTCTTCAGGACATGTTTACTAAAACCTCTACATTGATAAAGAGGGGAAAAGATTAGAAGGCGTGGCCAGTTTGGTGGCTGATGCCATTCCTTATCGTTGGACTCCTGGGGTCAGTTGAGCAGCGTCCATCCCTTTCCTTGTATTGGCTGACACTGGAATCGTTCGGGCTCATGCTCCCATCTTCTCACTTGCCGGCGACGTGATCCTTTTCCTTCCATCCATAGCTTGGAGCAGCACCATAAGGTATACTGCCCACATATAAAAAGTTATTGGAATGCAGTATTTAGACTCAACTATCATGGGCTGCAGTCAAAGGCCTAACCCAGCCATGGCTCTTGTAAGTATGGATGCGTACAGTCTTCCTCCTGAGTTCAGACCCGTGAGTATGCATATTCTCTTTACGGATAGATTTATTATTATTAGTAAATTAAAAAGAAATCTAGATCCTAATATTTCTGAAATATTACAAAAACTTGATCTGATTCTGCAATATGAAAAATACATAGCCTATCAAATGGGGAGACAAAAACAATTCCATGCAGCCTGGGATGTATGGGCAAAGGATCGTGACTCTATAAAGAGACACTAAAATCGCAGTCATATTGGTATAATTGATGTATACATTATCGAGGACTTTCCTAACATACTGTCCTATTAATACCTTTACAGAATTGCTTGTTTCTTTTGTTCTTTGTGTGATCATCCTTTCTGGATTAAGATCCTTTGGTAAATGCAGACAACTATATACTGGTAAACTAGGTGTACTTGCAATGGAACATTTTAATGCATAGTTTTTGAACTTTAGCCTTTCCTTGTAATGATTTGTTTACTCTTTGCAGCAAATTTTGTACAGAGGTTCTGTTCCTGTAATTACTTGATTGCATTCTTGATGTCTAACATAGAAGCCCAGTTTCTACTTTTACTGTACATCCTGACTTCAACAGGATCTGATGTCACATCATGGACTCCTGAGGAAGTAATGTGATGTTACGTATGGCGTAGGGTACACCGATGATGACAGGCCATTAACCAGAAGTGCACGTGCCGCCATTTGACAGAAAACACTGTATAGTGAGTTTTTAACCCTGTAGTGTCCCAGGAGGACACATTTTAATATGAGTTGAACTAGATTGTTTTAGAAAAGGTTGTTTTTAGTGGAAATGCTACACCATATTGAGCATTTTTTTCACATGGATATGGAGCGATCCGGATCTGCTTAAAAGTGCTGCCTAACTGTGGTGAAGATCTAAGTACTATTATACCCTCCCGGGCTAAAGGTAAAAGCACAGTTTGACTTGTCATTACGGGTCAAACATGGAGGTGAGCGCAATAGAGTGCTGGAGGTGGAAGAGCATTAAAGGGTGACACAGGAGCACCGTACACGTTTATGAAGTAGTGTGTTTACCCTGGTCCACTTGAAGTACAACGTATTTAAAGGGACGGTTCACCACTTTTGAGACTGTATCCAGATGACACTTGTTGTTGGTGTATTTGTATCACGATATACAGGAGGTGTACCACACAGGTCCACATGATGGTATTTAGGATTTAAAGGGACAGTTCACTATTAAGGACTATTTATTTTGTATTTGTGTGCACTATTTATTTATAGTACTGGTTATATGCAGTTTCTGTGGGTGCTTATATGTATACATTGGAAGACATCTTTAATAGCATATATTGATCCTCACGAGCACATCAATTTGTTTGTCACTATTTATATAAGCAATTGATAGCACCATATTTATTTATATATCGTTGCTCTGCATTTCATTAACTTTTTTACATGTGGGAACACATTATATGCTAGCTGCACAATCTTTTTAGGAGGTTTATTGCACTGAAGGTTTTCTATACACATTAATGTTTTAGTTTTTAAAGTGAAGGAAAACCTTTGAACTAAGAATGATATTTCTATTAGACACAAAAAATAATAGCCTAGTTTTCTAAAGCACTACACAACAGTTTTTATGACAATTATCACCTCTGTGCCTCCTCCTCACCTCCCATTCTGTAGCCAGTTTCTATCTTTAGCTCACAATCTATCCCAGTTTAACTACCAGTGCTGTGTATGTGTATATTGTTTTTGTTATTGCTGGGTTTTTTTTCAGAGATTGTCCTAGTTAACATTTTGCCAAAGCTTTGTTTATCAGTACTGCTTGAGCCTTAGAAAAACGATGTACACCCTTAAAGCTTGTCCTGAAAATTTGAACGTTATATATTCAACTACTTTTATTTCTAGATAAAATTTGCCTGTTCTCCCTCTTAAATAGCAGACTGTTAAACAGGCTTCAGAAACTCAGCTGCAAATGTGCGCAATGTTTTTGGTCTTCAGTCTCAAAATAAACATCACCATTACTTGTTTATCTGCCTGATCTCTATCTCTTTCTCTCTTACATTATTTCTCAGAGAAAAACTACATACTGTGCAGCAAATCAGTTCTATGTTTCTTGCTTTTGGATATGAAAATGTACACTTTAATTTGTATTTTATAGTAATACCTACTTAGTCTCTCCCACTTGTATTGCTGCCTAGGGAGATGTTGCGCAGCATGGTGCACTTTGTGTTGACATTTTGTTAAAGTTTGTACAAAATACAATGTGGAACTGAAAAGAGGATCACATGCTATGCTATGAAATTTGTTTTGCCACTGTGTGCCAATTTGTATAAAGTTGATGACTTTTACTTTCTTTCTTTTTTATTTACTGTATACATCTTTTGTATATACCTTTCATATTATTTAGTTCGATTGAACCATTCCTTCCAATTCTGGCCTATTGCTGCTTCACTAAAATTCTGTTACTACCTAATAAACATTTTTCATCGGAGTGAAAAACAATCATATTGTGTTTCTGCTGCTGTCCCAGAGAATTATTATTTTTTGAAAACCATGTACAGCTTTAAGGAATCATGTTTTTTGAGGGATTTTTGGACTTTCAATGTTATCCTTTAAGTCACATGAAAACACCCTCTCCCTGTTGGCTCATAATTTTTAAATAATTTTGCATTGTTACATGTCCCTCAGGGCAATTTCAAGCTCCCTTGCCCTTTGTTTGACAATTCCTAGCCTGGAAAATTGCCAGTACTGATTTTTAAGGTTTGGATTCAATTATTCAGTGGGGTTTAGATTTACATTTTGGACTTCCAAGCAGGTCAACAAACATTCCACGAACTGAACCCAGATATATTAAGCTCATCCTCACCTCCTAGCACATTACATTGCCACCTTTTACTTATTTACATTCCCAAGCAAGACCCCCGCAAGGAGAACTGAAATATTTTCAATTGTTTAGGCCACACACCAATCCTCCAGCCAGGAAACAAACAATAGATAGCAATAGCTTCTCCGAAACACTGAAATAACAACATTTCACAAACAAAATAGAAAATCATTTATAAAGACCATGCTCCACGACAGTGATATTTAGGCAGGTAATGTGCCACTTTTAACACAAATTTGCCTATTGGCAGGACTCACAGGACCCTTCACTTGTCAAAGTTGGAAGCTTATGTATATGCTGGTTCCAACAGAGGAGATGGCAACATAAGGGTCAACAAAACTCAGAAATGTAATGCGGAAATGTTATGGCTGAAAGATAGTGGAATATACAGGTGAAACTTGAAAAATTATGTGGCCAGGTGCCAAGTCCTGCTGGAAAATGAAGTCAGCATCCCCATAAAGCTCGCCTGCGGAAGGAAGCATTAAGTGCTCCAAAATCTCCTGGTAGACGGCTGCGTTGACCCTGGACTTAATGAAGTACAGTGGACCAACACCAGGAGATGACATGGCTCCCCAAATCAACACAGACTGTGGAAACTTCACATTGGTCTGCAAGCATCTTGCAGTGTGTGCCTCTCCATTCTTCCTCCATACTCTGGGTCCTTGGTTTCCAAATGAGATGCAAAAGTTGCTCTCATCTGAAAAGAGGACTTTGGACCACTGAGCAACAGACCAGGTCTGTTTTTCTTTAGCCCAGGAAATACGCTTCTGACGTTGTTTGTTGTTCAGGAGCGGCTTGAAAAGAGGAATACGACATTTGAAGCCCATGTCCAGGATCCGTCTGTGTGTGGTGGCTCTTGATGTACTGACTCCAGTCTCAGTCCAATCCTTGTGAAAGTCCCCAACACTTTTGAATGACCTTTTCCTGACAATCCTCTCCAGGCTGTGGTCATCCCTGCTGCTTGTGCACCTTTTTCTTCCACACTTTTCCCTTCCACATAACTTTCTATTAATGTGCTTTGATACAGCACTTTGGGAACATCCAACTTCTTTTGCAATTACCTTTTGAGGCTTTCCCACCTTATGGAGGGTGTCAGTGATAATTTTCTGCACAACTGTCAGGTCAGCAGTCTTTCCCATGATTGTGATTCCTACTGAACCAGACTGAGAGACCATTTAAAGGCTCAGGAACCCTTTGCAGGTGTTATGGCTTAATTAGCTGATTAGAGTGGGACACTTTGAGCCTAGAATATTGCACCTTTTCACAATATTCTAATTTTCTGAGATTGTTGATTTGGGGTTTTCATGAGCTGTAATCCATAATCATCACAATTATGACAAATCATGGCTTGAACTATCTTGCTTTGCATGTAATGAGTCTATCTCATATATTAGTTTTACCTTTTAAGTTGCATTACTGAAATAAATGAACTTTTGCACGATATTCTAATTTTTCGAGTTTCACCTGTAGTATCAATAATGTTGTCAGGACATTTCATAAATACCTGACTAATCATAGCCACATCAGCATAAAATATGCATTACAGTATTACATGTCACATAAAATATGAACAATCTATTGTTAGTGTTATAATGTTTGCTGTAATTCTACTATTTTAAGCACTAAAATGTCACTTTTTTAAAATCAATCAAAAGTAACTCTCAATACTGTTTTTAGATATAGTACGTTGTACACTATAAGCCTTTAAGACCATAGTTTACGTCATATGGCACATACAAATGGATTTTTGAGTCAATCATCAACAGATTCACATCTACAGTATGTCATTCCCATACTCATTTTAAAATTACATTTCTGTCTTATCAGGGTAAAGTCATATCTCAATGGAATGCTGCAGTTCAATGTCCTCTCCTATGTCGGTATTTGTTTGACACCAGTTATGCTGAGTTTTCAGAACAGTCCATCTCTGCCAACTGAGCAGATGGCCTCCTGGCACTGAGAAATGTTTCATATTTCCTCCCGCGGTATTGTTTAACCTCGCCAAAGGATGTCTCAGGATTGAAATGCACATGATCTTATGATCTCTTAAATTTGTTCATATTGCAATATTTACTTAGATTAATTTTATTCATTAGTATATTCTGAGATAGATGTTTCTTCAATATGCTCCATCTGCTGTCAATAATTTTTGAGAAGAGGCAGAATGTTTGCATATGTTTTAAATTTCTTATGCCACTAAGACATCAGAAGAAGTTTAATATATTTAATGACAAGGGAAGGAAGACCTTGCTAATATTCTGTGAAAAATGCATACACACTTGAATGAATTACTTGATATTTCTGCAATCGACATTAACATAGTCATATAGCACTTTACATAGTAACCGATACGCACTGCTACAACAAATAAAAAAATGTAGGGAAGATAAACAAATGGTATTTATACAGTACATGATCTATTATTTCACACAATACTGCACAATGTATTGAATCAAAGTATTATGCACTATGCATTATTAGGTCTTCTCTTATAAACATGTATTAGCATTGTATTTGTACAACAGATAAACTGTTGGAGGACCTCTCCTCAAACAGCAATATTGCAGTATCATTTCTAGTAATACCTGTCTGCACTATAAACTGAAGTTATGTGGAAGAAGGAGGTGGGGTCATTATTACTTGTTTTGCCTTTCTTTTTACTAGCCATTTGGTATAAAAACATTAGAGTATGACATCATAGCATAAAGCAGCTTTTTTCTGTTTTTATTTTTCATTTCAGGTGATATTAGCCTCTAGTAATAAAGACAGAACAATGTGAAAATTTTACCTCTAGAAATAGGTAATAAAGGACTAAACAATTAAATGTATTAAAATTAAAAGTAGATGAAAAACACAACCCTAGGATGCCTTTATAATTGCCTGCTTCTCCATCATGGTCATTTAACCTTTAGTTGTGTAGTCTTCTGATTTGTTTACAAACTATGTCACCTATCTCACATGCATAGGGCCAATTTACCTACAAGCATGATTTTTGGAGGGGATTTTTGAAGGGTGGGGACCCACATAAACATAAAGAGAATATATAAACTTAATTCAGGTAATGTCTTGAGTGGATTTGAACTGAGGACCTAAGTGCTGCTAAGCATAAGTTCTAACCACTAAGCCAATGTCCTACCCTAAGAGCTCAGGGAAATGAATGTAGCCAGTTTCAGCACAGAAAAGAACTTGCTATAATGTGGCAGAAAAAGGTAAGAATTAAGTTTTACTGGTTCGCTATTCATAGGCCTTTTTCTTTATGATCTCCTTTGCATGTGGGTTTTCAGAAACACAGAATGCAGAAAAATCTACAAATGTAGTTTTAGTAACAACTAAAACAGAATTTAGATTGCATTGCTATGTTAGGACCATCATAAGGACTGTAATGCCAAGGTAGATGTGGAAGTGACTTCTATGAAAACTACATGCAAAGAGATCCACCAACATTTTTCTAATAACTGGTAGACTTTGAAATAGTCAATAACATGATCATTGCAAGAACGTGAATGTATTATTATTATACATGATTTATATAGAGCCAACAGTTTGCACAGCATTTTACAATATAAGGGGGACAGTACAATTACAAAATAGTTTGATACAGAAGGAATTGGAGGGCCCTGCTCATGAAGCTTGCAATCTAAAGGGAGGGGGAGATGGTACATAAGGTAATAGCTGCAGGAGATGATCTGATGGTGGTGACTCGAGTACAGTTCTTAGGTAGGTGTAAATAAAAGGTATTAAAAAAATAAACTAATGATCCCCTGACTGAATCATTTGGAATCAAATGACCATGTTCTTATTGCAACTATATTACTGCAAGTATATAGCTGCATAAGTACAGACAGAGACACTTAATAATTTGCTAGTGGATATGAAGTAAAGAGTTGTTAACAGATATCTAAACTCAAAAACAAAAAAGAATTCATGGCAGCTTACCAACCAATAGATGTCTGCATTAGCTTATGCTTGTATTTTTTTTTCTTTATTTTGACCTGCTGATCTGGCCATAAACACACTTCCAGTCCTAGGGGGGCTTCTCTATGGAAGAGCAACAGAGAACCCGTTCAAGGCTGCAGGGTTGTAAACCTTCTGTAAATTTACAGACAGTTTGTAAAAATTATTTTTACCTGTTCATAGTTATCCAGATATGGGCACCAAGTGTTTGTAAAAAATATAAGTGCAGATATGACTGCAGTCGGCTTTGAAACTGCGCATGTGTAGTGTCAAAGCAGACCAAATGGTGCTCTGGCCGTGCAGCGGCAAGGCAAGTCTGACACAGTGCATGCCTGGGCTGTGAGACTCACTCAAGCCTGCATGTAGCATCATGGTGTGCACATCCAGCATGTTCATAAAAGCTTGCCCAACGTGTCTTTTCCCACCGGTCACCATTACTTTCCACGGAGCCGAGGGGCAAAGTGGATGTGTGGCCTAGTCACACAGGGCTCTTTGATCTCAGATTAAAGTATGACATATTTAGGAGCTGGTGTTAGTAACACAAAACAATTCAGAGTGTGTGTTGTAGGTTACACTGTCTGCAGTTCCGCTTTAGAAATGGAAGTGTCAATTTAGGCATTGTTCCTTTTCAGGCTCATGGCTAACTGATGTGCAGTTCAAATACTGGTTTACAGCAGATGCTGAATCAAAATGAAATGCAAAGTGTCTGTGGTGCAAAAAAATTGTTCAGCATAGCACAACATGGCATTTGTGATGCCCGTCGTCATGCTGCAAGTTCAAAACACAATTCTATTGCTGTAGCTAGGCAAGTCAACTCTGTAATTGTTAATTTTGAAAAAAAACTAATCCAATTCAGCAGTGTTGACTCATAAAAATAACTTATTTAATGGCGTTATTAAGTTAATAGTTAATTTTATTGAACAAAAAACATTGGCACTACTTTTGTTAGATGATCTTACTCACTGTGGTCAAACTGGTGACCCTCTAGCTGCTGCCAAACTACAGGTCTCAAGAGGCATTGTAAGATTGACAGTTACAAGCATGACTCCCAAAGGCAGAGGCATGATGAGACTTGTAGTTTCGGAACAGCTGGAGGGCCGCCAGTTTGACACCCCTGATCTTACTGATAGCATAGTTGACTGGTTGCCAGACTCCATAATAGCGAAATCCATCAATTGTAAGCATATAAAACAGTACTTGCTAATCAAAAACATCATTGACAAGTGCAATAAATAGATGTTGTGCCAAAACCTTGCATGTTGTCACTTTTCATTACTGACTGATGAAACTACAGACATATCAATAAGTAAAACATTAGCCATGGTAGTCATTTCTTTTGATGAAGATGCTGGCAAAACCCAGTATCAGTTCTACTGCCTTGTTGGTCTCAGTTAAGCTATTGCTGATGCTATTTTTTGAGCAGATTAAACAATGTTTTCTGGAAGATGGTATCTCCCTGAAAAATGTTATGGCACTTGGTACAGATAGTGCAAGTGTAATGTATGTTCCAAGAAACATAGTACTATCCCACTTCAAATTAGAGCAGCCTTTCATTTTTCACATTCATTGTACCTGCCATATTGCTGCCTTGTGTGATGTAGATGCCTGTAAAACTGCACCTAAAACAACTTTGCAGAGACATACACAATCAACATGCACAAGTTTACAGTTCTATCACCTACATTCCAACATCTGATAAAATGTGCAAAAAAACTGTGCATTCCCCTCCTCATGAGACAGTTGAGGTAAAATGTGTGTTCTCACCTGTAAAGGTAATGAAAACTGATCTTAGGAACAAACTTTCTACTGCAGTGTTGGAAGAACTGCTGTTCCTGAAAGCAGGGGCGGACTGACAACTCATGGGGCCCCGGGCAATTGGGGATGATGGGGTCCCTGTGTCCTTGCCCAAACTCAAAAAAGCCTATGAAAAAGGTACCAGGGGCATCTCATGGGCCCCTTACTGACCCTGGGACCTTGGGCAGTGCCCGAGTTTCCAAATGGACAGTCCGCCCCTGATTGGAAGGACTGCTGGCCCAGGGAGAATTACTCAGCAAATGATTGAAAATGTTGATATCACAATGTATGACCACTAGCTTGAAACTTTATCAAATCCTATACATAAACCACCCAGTGTTTCTTCTGCTGCTGGTATAGACAAAGTGGGGTAGTGTAGGAAGAGCACTGACTGCAGATGTCATGAGCATGTACATACAGGTGAAACTCGAAAAATTAGAATATCGTGCAAAGGTTCATTTATTTCAGTAATGCAACTTAAAAGGTGAAACTAATATATGAGATAGACTCATTACATGCAAAGCAAGATAGTTCAAGCTGTAATTTGTCATAATTGTGATGATTATGGCTTACAGCTCATGAAAACCCCAAATCCACAATCTCAGAAAATTAGAATATTACATGCAATCAATAAAACAAGGATTGTACATAGAACAATATCGGACCTCTGAAAAGTATAAGCATGCATATGTACTCAGTACTTGGGTTGGCCACTTTTGCAGCAATTACCGCCTCAATGCGGCGTGGCATGGAAACTATCAGCCTGTGGCACTGCTGAGGTGTTATGGAAGACCAGGATGCTTCAATAGCGGCCTTCAGCTTTTCTGCATTGTTCGGTCTCATGTCTCTCATCTTTCTCTTGGCATAGATTCTCTATGGGGTTCAGGTCAGGTGAGTTTGCTGGCCAATCAAACACAGTAATCCCACGGTCATTGAACCAGGTTTTGGTGCTTTTGGCAGTGTGGGCAGGTGCCAAGTCCTGCTGGAAAATGAAGTCAGCATCCCCATGAAGATCGTCTGCGGAAGGAAGCATGAAGTGCTCCAAAATCTCCTGGTAGACGGCTGCGTTGACCCTGGACTTAATGAAGCACAGTGGACCAACACCAGCAGATGACATGGCTCCCCAAATCAACACAGACTGTGGAAACTTCACATTGGTCTGCAAGCATCTTGCAGTGTGTGCCTCTCCATTCTTCCTCCATACTCTGGGTCCTTGGTTTCCAAATGAGATGCAAAAGTTGCTCTCATCTGAAAAGAGGACTTTGGACCACTGAGCAACAGACCAGGTCTGTTTTTCTTTAGCCCAGGTAAGATGCTTCTGACGTTGTTTGTTGTTCAGGAGTGGCTTGACAAGAGGAATACAACATTTGAAGCCCATGTCCAGGATCTGTCTGTGTGTGGTGGCTCTTGATGCACTGACTCCAGCCTCAGTCCACTCCTTGTGAAAGTCCCCAACACTTTTGAATGGCGTTTTCCTGACAATCCTCTCCAGGCTGTGGTCATCCCTGCTGCTTGTGCACCTTTTTCTTCCACACTTTTCCCTTCCACATAACTTTCTATTAATGTGCTTTGATACAGCACTTTGGGAACATCCAACTTCTTTTGCATTTACCTTTTGAGGCTTTCCATCCTTATGGAGGGTGTCAATGATGGTTTTCTGCACAACTGTCAGGTCAGTAGTCTTTCCCATGATTGCGATTCCTACTGAACCAGACTGAGAGACCATTTAAAGGCTCAGGAACCCTTTGCAGGTGTTGTGGCCTAATTAGCTGATTAGAGTGGGACACTTTGAGCCTAGAATATTGCACCTTTTCGCAATATTCTAATTTTCTGAGATTGTGGATTTGGGGTTTTCATGAGCTGTAAGCCATAATCATTACAAATATGACAAATCACAGCTTGAACTATCTCGCTCTGCATGTCATGAGTCTATCTCATATATTAGTTTTACCTTTTAAGTTGCATTACTGAAATAAATGAACTTTTGCACAATATTCGAATTTTTCGAGTTTCACCTCTATTTGATTCTTTCCTCATGTGACTGCACAACACAATTGTGTAAAAAAGTAATAATTTGTTTCTCTTGTTATATTGAAAACAATGAGTTTCCCTTGTCATGCAATTCTGTGTAACTCAAGTTGCACCCCAATTTGCACTAATGTGAACCAGGTCTAAGTGTTTGTCTATGCATCTTTTGCCTACAAAGGCTATGTTTGCTTTATTTTTCTTCAATGTATGGAAGTGCAACTGTCACCATGCTAGGGGGGTTCGCCTTTTTCTCTTTTGCATATTGTCACAGTAGCAGAAAGTGACCAATTTCCCAAAACATTTGCAGTTGCCAGTGGAGCAGGTGGTAAGAGGAAACCTTCACGTGGGGCAATTGTTCCACTCAACATTGCTGCAAGGTAATTTCTTTCTAATATTATTCTATAAGATGCAGTATTGTCTCTTTGCCAGCTGATATATATATATAGATATATATATCTATATATATACAGTCAGGTTCATAAATATTGGGACATCGACACAATTATAACATTTGTGGCTCTATACACCACCACAATGGATTTGAAATGAAACAAACAAGATGTGCTTTAACTGCAGACTGTCAGCTTTAATTTGAGGGTATTTACATCCAAATCAGGTGAACGGTGTAGGAATTACAACAGTTTGCATATGTGCCTCCCACTTGTTAAGGGACCAAAAGTAATGGGACAGAATAATAATCATAAATCAAACTTTCACTTTTTAACACTTGGTTGCAATTCCTTTGCAGTCAATTACAGCCTGAAGTCTGGAACGCATAGACATCACCGGATGCTGGGTTTCATCCCTGGTGGTGCTCTGTCAGGCCTCTACTGCAACTGTCTTCAGTTCCTGCTTGTTCTTGAGGCATTTTCCCTTCAGTTTTGTCTTCAGCAAGTGAAATGCATGCTCAATTGGATTCAGTTCAGGTGATTGACTTGGCCATTGCATAACATTCCACCTCTTTCCCTTAAAAAACTCTTTGGTTGCTTTTGCAGTATGCTTTGGGTCATTGTCCATCTGCACTGTGAAGCGGCGTCCAATGAGTTCTGAAGCATTTGGCTGAATATAAGCAGATAATATTGCCCGAAACACTTCAGAATTCATCCTGCTGCTTTTGTCACATCATCAATAAATACAAGAGAATCACTTCCATAGGCAGCCATACATGCCCACGCCATGACACTATCACCACCATGCTTCACTGATGAGGTGGTATGCTTAGGATCATGAGCAGTTGCTTTCCTTCTCCATACTCTTCTCTTCTCATCACTCTGGTACAAGTTGATCTTGGTCTCATCTGTCCATAGGATGTTGTTCCAGAACTGTGAAGGCTTTTTTAGATGTCATTTGGCAAACTCTAATCTGGCCTTCCTGTTTTTGAGGCTCACCAATGGTTTACATCTTGTGGTGAACCCTCGGTATTCACTCTGGTGAAGTCTTCTCTTGATTGTTGACTTTGAAACACATACACCTACCTCCTGGAGAGTGTTCTTGATCTGGCCAACTGTTGTGAAGGGTGTTTTCTTCACCAGGGAAAGAATTCTTTGGTCATCCACCACAGTTGTTTTCCGTGGTCTTCCGGGTCTTTTGGTGTTGCTGAGCTCACCGGTGCGTTCCTTCTTTTTAAGAATGTTCCAAACTGTTGTTTTGGCTATGCCTAATGTTTTTGCTATCTCTCTGATGGGTTTGTTTTGTTTTTTCAGCCTAATGATGGCTTGCTTCACTGATAGTGACAGCTCTTTGGATCTCATCTTGAGAGTTGACAGCAACAGATTCCAAATGCAAATAGCACACTTGAAATGAACTCTGGACCTTTTATCTGCTTATTGTAATTGGGATAATGAGGGAATAACACACACCTGGCCATGGAACAGCTGAGAAGCCAATTGTCCCATTACTTTTGGTCCCTTAAGAAGTGGGAGGCACATATGCAAACTGTTGTAATTCCTACACCGTTCACCTGATTTGGATGTAAATAGCCTCAAATTAAAGCTGACCGTCTGCAGTTAAAGCACATCTTGTTTGTTTCATTTCAAATCCATTGTGGTGGTGTATAGAGCCAAAAATGTTAGAATTGTGTTGATGTCCCAATATTTATGGACCTGACTGTACTTTATGCACATACTGTATGTACTTTCATTACATTCTGTTTTCCTTGGATACTTCCTTCTGCATACATGTACTGTATGTATTTCATGAAAATCTTTGTATTATTGCTGTCTTATTTTGTATCCCTTGAAACTGAACTTTACCTGTAGCAGTTTGATAACAAATGTTAATGTTCTTTAAAAAAATAACATACATTCCACATTAATAATTGTGCTAACAAAATGAGTGTGCGCTATAAATTGCTTCCATTATTGCTCCTCTTTCTTCTTGCTAGAGGCCACCATTTTGTTTAAGTCCAGAGCAATCACTTAATTGTTGGAAACTCTCCCACTCTCCTTGGTTTCAAAAACTATATGTCAGTTCTGTCACCTCTCCTGCTTTTCTTTTCTCCTCCTAATCTGTGTTCTCTTCACACAATCTGTGTCATTTCTGTTGCTTTGTTCACCTTTCAGCAACAGTAAATCTTAAAGCTGTGGGCTGATCTGTCTAATGCTTTACATAGCTATACCTACACATAGCTATAACGGGGGAAGCCTGAATGATCTATTAGGACTTCATTTAAAGTGGCAGTAAAAGCAAAATCAAGAATGACATATAAAATGCAGTCTGTCAGTAGCATTAACAGAGCAGTCTTTGTTTTCTTTCTGAGTCCCCCTGTAACCTGTTAATCCTTCTGTTATTTTTCAACTTCCTTTAACAGTCCAAGCTGTGCATTAAAAGTGGCAATTAGAGGGATGAGGCCATTTAGCACAGATGAGATGCCTACAAGGGTCAGCTTTCTTTCATTTGTGAAAAACCTTCATTCCAAAAGGAAAATACTGTTTCTGTAATTAGTGTCAGTTAGTAAAGTGTAAAGTCCATCTAAATCAACTAGCACATCTAATACTATCCTCTCCAGCAGGGTTGCCAACCTACTAAAGTGAAATGTACTGACACAATACCAAAAATGTACTAACAATGCCAAATTTTTCCTGGCATTTCAAAAAGTTATGATAATTTTCACTGCAAATTTCAGTATTTGATCTACAAACAATGCAATTAGCAATGTACTTAAAGTAGAACAAAAAGCAAAAACATATTTTTCATTTACATACATAAAGTGCAGGTTAATATAACCCAGCAATTTTGTCTCCTCTGCCATTTGGAGAGATTTCCCTACAATTTCTGTTCAACAACCACCACAGAAAGTGAATGGAAATCCTAGGTAGCCACTAGGATCACCAGAATTAATGTGCTCAATTCTGAAGGTTCCATGTATTCCTGTTCTGGATTTTATCTTACTTTTGGTGATAATGGTAAACATGCCAAATAGATGGAGAATCTCCCCAACTAGCGCACAGATATCACTAAGCAACTGACATTTCATATATACTGTAGTAGCTGGGTATATGTGACAGATTTTTTTGTTTTGTTATTTGTTACTTATTTTCTTCCTGGACTACTCTGGCATGAATTGCTCCCTCACAAAGCAGGAACTTAGCAGTTCTATTGCAACTCTGTTTTCTAGAGGTAGGCTCTATATCTGCTACGACTATCTTCTCAATGCTATTCCTATGGCCCTATACTGGCATCAACGCTTCCACCTACTGGTCTCTACTACTGCCCCAACTCCATGGATTTCCAATTTCATCTAAGCTGCTTTGTACCTATATGTGTCTCTACTCCTCCAGGCCCCACACATGCCTTTACTGTTGGACCATGGCCTTCAAACCCATCCCTAGAAATGCTGGAGGCTTGAATAGCCCATATAAAAGATCTTCACTTATGAAAGAAGCTAATAAACTACAAGGGGACTTACTCATGGTGCAGGAAATGTATTTTCTACCTTTTCAGCATTGACCAGACAACCTACACTTTGGTCAAAATGTATGCTCCTAACACCAAACAGCTGAAGTTTTACAAAAGCCTCCTCCACCTACTATCTACATATAAAAACGCCACCTCATTGTAGGGGGAGATTTCAACACAGTTGGTGACCCCTATCTTTACACTTCTTCAAAGAAATGCCTGTCTTGTCAGTCTTTGAACTTATTCCTCCTATGACGTATGGCACTGCCAACATGGATCAGGATGGGACTTCACCTACCATTCACCATCACAATCCTCTTACTCATGAATAGACTTATTTATAAGCAATAAATGGCCTCTCCAGAATGTCTACTCTTCTACCATAGGGTGCATCATGTGGTCAGACCATGAACCTTTCCTTTTAGAAATTGGCCTTCCCAAGATCCCACCCCTGAACCTGTGGAGACTTATCTCTTCTCTCCTGGCTGATCTCCATCTGTCGTCAGCTAAGCCAGGCCCACCAGCAGTTTTTTGAGCTTTTGAGCTGAATGATACACCAGACACAGACTCTTTTGTTCTATGGTCCACATACAAGGTTTATATGTGTGGCATCATTATTAAAATACATGCTTTTGCCAAACGCCAGAGGACCAAGCAAATTGACGAGGTCTTAGCTTCTATAAGCCAGAAAGAAGACTTACATAAACTGAACCCCTCCCCCTCATTGGCTTCCGCACTCTCAGAGGACAGACAAAAATTGTGTTCATGTCTTATCTTTAAATACAGTATGAAATCAATTTAAAATATACCAGAGCCAACTTCTATGCCCTTAATACCAAGGCAGGAGATCTTTAAGCTAGACAAGTTAAACAACAATGAGCCAAAACTAAAATTGCCTTGCTGCTCCATCCGACCTCCAAAACCTTACTCGCAAATACTCAAGACATAGCTAACACCTCCAGCTTTTATTAATCCTCTTTATACAATCTAGTGACTGACCCAGCTGCACCACAACCCATTACTACAGCAATAGATAATTTTTAAATTCAGTTAAGCTTCCTTCTCTCTCCCCTACGCAACAAGAACAACTATAACTACCCTTTACGCCTACAGAGATTATGGATGCAATTAAGTCCCTTCCCATCCATAAGTCATCAGACACAGATGACTATACCAATGAATCTAAACCCCTATTCAATCAGAGCAACACACCCTAAAATAATATGATAGTGCTCAAATAGTTGCTGCTAAAACACTGTTAGTGACTTCACAACACCTGTACCAAAATGAATAACAATAAAGTGTAGCGCAACAACAGACTAATATCTCATATAAAAAAAATAATAAACAATATTTCCCATAATTCCCAATAAGTCCCATGAAAAAGTCTCTTATAACACCACTGTGCATTGTGTATAAGATAAATCTTCTCTTTTTTTCAATGCCAACCATACCATTACCATTAGGTGAAAAACCTGCTCACCTCCCTTTATGACCTGATCAATAGCTCATTATGTGTTCAATATGTGGACAGACTTGTGTACACCCTTTGTGGTCTTCCTCCAGCTCCTCTCCCAGCACCATTAGGTGAAAAACCTGCTCACCTCCCTTTATGACCTGATCAATAGCTCATTATGTGTTCAATATGTGGACAGACTTGTGTACACCCTTTGTGGTCTTCCTCCAGCTCCTCTCCCAGCACCGCCACAGTATACACTCCTCCAGCTGACGCTCTCATATAATATGTATTATGGAAAACAGAAAAGTGGAACCATAGTGCTCTCTATTTATAAAACAATATATTAGCGCCCAGATTAAAAACACTTACAAAATGTAAGAAACAAGTCAGCATATAATATATAATTTTGTTACATGGCTCACCACCCATTCTCACGGATCGTCATCAGTACAAAACGTCTAGGGTTCAGCTCCTTCCACCTATATGCATTACGCCCCAGATTCAGGCTTCCTCAGTAGGGCCTACTAGACGTTATTGTTACACCCATGAATATTGTTATACCAATAAATATTTCAAATAATTCTCAGACCTATTATCACTATGCTTAGCCACTCTTCAATTTTGCTTCATCCTCTGGCTTCTTTCCTTCGGAAATGGTGCAATGTGTTGTTACCACCATTCCTAAACCAAGTAAAGACCCTCTGTCCCCAGCCAGCTATAGACCTATATCTTTACTCAACACAGATATAAAACTTTTAGCTAAGGCTGTTGCACGTAGACTTATGCCTCTTATGTCCTCCTTGGTCCACCCTGACCAAGTAGGGTTTATCCCAGGATGACAAACCCCAGCGCAAAAAGAAGTCTGATCAACCTTGTCCATCACTGCAAGCTTGTAAAACGCATTCTCTGCTCCTCTCTTTGGATGCAGAGAAGGTATTTGGTCAAGTCCTTAACCACTTGAGCTCCTGAGGATTTACCCCCCTTAATGACCAGGCCTCTTTTTGCTACTCGGTGCTGCACTAATTCAACTGATAATTACGCGGTCATGCAATGCTGCACCCAAACGAAATTTACGTCCTTTTTTTTCACACAAATAGAGCTTTCTTTCGGTGTAATTTGATCACCTCTGCGCTTTTTATTTTTCACGCTATAAACAAAAAAAGGCCAGAAAATTTTGAAGAAAAACAATATTTTTTACTTTCTGCTATAAAAAATATATAGTAAACTCAAAGTTGGTTATAAATTTTGGCCAAAATGTATTCTGCTCCATGTTTTTGGTAAAAAAAATCCCAATAAGTGTATATTGATTGCTTTGTGTGGAAGTTATAGCGTCTACAATCTATGGTATAAATACTGCAATTTACGCCATTTTTCTGCTATACAGCGCTGCGCTAGTTTAACGGACAATTGCGCGGTCATGCAATATGGTACATAAATGAAATTTACATCCTTTTTTTCCCCGCAAATTGAGCTTTCTTTTGGTGGTATTTGATCGCCTGTGCGGTTTTATTTTTTGCGCTATAAAAAAAAAGGCTGACAATTTTGAGGAAAAAAAACAATATTTTGGACTTTTTGCTATAAAACATGTCCAGTAAAAAAAAAATGCAAAAATCAAATTTAGTCATAAATTTCTGCCAAAATGCATTCTGTGACATGTCTTTGCTAAAAAAAAAACCAATACATGTACATTAATTGGTTTACGTGAAAGTTATAGCGTTTACAAATGGCGGGAAAGATACTGGGATTTTTAATTTTTATTTATACTAATAATGGCGCCGATCAGCGACATATAGCGGCAGTCAGCGACAAATGACGGCAACCAGCGACTTATGGCGGGACTGCGGGACTGCAGCGGACATTTTGACACTGGGGGGAGAACTGACTTGGGGTCACTGACATCCCCAGTGACACCAATACAGTGATCAGTGAAAAAAAACCACTGAAACTGTACTAATGTCACTGGGGAGGAAGGGGTTAACATTTTTAGAATTTGCTGTGTAAGGGGAGTGTTTTACTAGGGGGCGGGGGTGTGTACTGGATGGGAGGAGGGAGGGGGGAGCTGATCGAGGGAGAGAAACTCTTCTGTGTGTAAACAATGCAGCCCTGCTCTGTGTCAGTGATTACCGCTCATCACGGGAAAACGGCTGGTAAAAACCGGCCGTGACCCGGCAGCGGAGACCCGCTGCTGACACCCGTGGGACAGGCAGGGTGGGCGCGCGCCTTGCGCGCGCCCCTTACCTGTTTTGAAGGCAGCCGCTTTAAAACGTGCTTTTGCCTACGAGCACCGCCCTGCCACCGTTTATATGCGGTGGCTGGGCGGCATGTGGTTAAAGCAGTCTTGCATAAATTTGGTATCTAAGGATTGTTTCACTCTGCAATACTCTCTCTTTACTCCAACCCTGGAGTCCAAACCTTGGGTTCCCTTTCAGCTAATTAAACATCACAAATGGTACCAGACAGGGATGCCCACTATCCCCGTTATTATTTGCCCATTTAATGGAACTCCTTGCAACTAAAATTTTGTTCAACCCGCATATATCAGGCACCCCCTTCCACGATGCAGAGCATAAACTCAGTATATACACAGATGACGTAATCCTTATGGTCACAAAACCACAGTGATCACTGACATCCATACAAGTTACATTAGATGACTTGAGTGCCATATCTTATTATAAACTTAATGCCACAAAATTCTTACTACTAGATCTACACTTATCCCCGACTGATAAAATGCAAATAAAATCCACCTTCCCCTTCTCCTGGGTGAAACACTCAATCCCATACTTGGGTATTCACGTCCCTTCTTCTACTTTTAAATTATTTGACGTGAAGTATGAACATTTCTTTCTAAATCTTCCCTGGGAATTACGCATTCTCCACTCCTTTGGGCTATCTAGACTAGGCAGAAATGCCACCCTGAAAATGCTGATCCTCCCTACAATTGTATACTATTTTAGAACACTCGCAATCTCTCTCCCATTCCACTTCCATCATCTGTCATATGCCAGCTCATGTAGTTTGTATGGGATTCAGGCTGCCCACTATATATTGAAAAGACCCTACAAAAAAGGAGGGGCTGGACTTCCACACATCCAATCTTGTTATTACATGACATTATTAGTCCAAATATATTATTGGGGCCTTCCGCTGAACAAAAAACTTGGTCGATTATGGAGACCACCCTTTATCGCCCATCTGAACTCACACAGACTCTCCTGGCTTTTAGTGCTAGACTCCCCTGCCATCTGTATCGCACCCTACTCACATGGCTTCATTTAGGACCTGGAAAAAGTTATCTGCATGTCCATCAACTTCACACCCTTGCACAGACTATCAATACCCCTTGAACCTATGTATCAATACATCTCGGACCTCAATTTACACAATTGTGAACTCATAATATCACTCATCTTTAGTTTGACCAAAGACTCAACCCCTAAACTCCCTGTACATGACCTACAATTTACCACCTACAGACATGTTTACCTACACCTCACTTCCTTCATTCCACTTCTTTACTGACTATGAACTCCTTAACATCTTGTGGTTTTCAATTTTTCTCTAAGTCTCAAAAACCCAAAAACAGTATTTCTCTCTTCTACTGCATTCTAAATGATGACCAAGCATACTCCCAGATTACATCAGTACAGAAATGGAAACTGGAGCTGGGTGAAACTTTCTTGGCACCAATGTGGCAAAAAGCATTTGCAGCTAATAACAGGGCCTCCTATTGCTCCTACCACTGGGAACTTTACTTACAGACAATACACCATTGTTAAGATTAAAACTTGCACATATATCATAACTGCTGTTCCTCATGATGGAGACAATGTGGTGACAAAGGCACTCTAGCACACATCTTTTTGGTGCCAAGTCTTTGTTCTTATGTCTGAAATAGTAGGCCAATGGGTAGATCCTAACCCTGCTTTTGCATTATGCTCATTGGGATACAGACTTTTCCATCCAGCTCCATGTCTATAATTGTCTACTTGCTGTTGGCAGCTAAGCTGAATATTACCAGATTGTGGCATATCATGATCCTATACTTAAACCTCTAATTTGATATGGTTAAACTTCTAGCCCCCAAAAAACCTCCATATGCACAATTTTTCAGTACTGTGGTGCTCATGGCTTTCCCACCTCAAAATTGATGCAGATTACATGCCCTCATGGTCACATGGCTCCCTTCTGACTCTCAGTGCCTTGCTTATCCATGGTCCCACATTCCATTCAATGCTCCTTCTGCCTTCCTATACCTTCCTCAGCCCCTTCCCCCCCTTTCCCTTATGCCCGCTTTATTTCTCTACGCCCCCATACCCCCTTGGTTGAAGATTTACCATAGTGGTTCTCACCTGTTTCCAAGTAGGATTTAAGTTAATTTACTGTTTGACATGGGAAGACTCTGTTTTTGCAAAATGTAAAATTTATTACCATGGCACAATGTGATTATCAATGAGACCATATGACTATCTGCTCCATTTATTAAAGTATGTAAGGATACAAAGGGAAACCAGAACCACCATGTATTTTGTAAGGATAAGTAGCCAAATCTTATAAAGGGTAAAGACAATATACTTTGTAGCTAGAAAACTTGCTTCTATGAATATGGTATGCCGGATTTTAGCCAAGACTATGACCATGAGTCTGGCATCACATTCTGAAAACACTTTAGAGATCTCTGAAGTAGTGGATAGGTCTACTACAACCATATTTCCATGTAAAGCAGATCTGAGAAAATTGGTACATTTAAAAGATTAATTTAGGTGATTTACTTTAAACAAATATTTTAGGAGTTAGAACATATTTTAAGCCATGAAAGAGCAAGAGTTGCAAGCTAAGCTCATACAACTAGTCCAAATGATTATTTGGTAGATAATTTGTAAGTTATAGATTGAAGGGGCATTCTCAAACAGTACTGAATGACAAAGGACTGAGTCAGGGTGCAGTGTCATCAAATTTAACATCGCACTAGAAAAAGCACAAGAGAGGTTGACAACACATTGTCCAGTTGGTTAACACAGGACCTCATGTATATGGAAGTGACTTTGATATGTTAAAGACAGTAAAACGTAAGGAAAAAGTCTTATAAGACTAGAACAAGGCACATGGATGGGCCTGAAGATAAGCTAAAAAAAATCAAAGGCAAATGTTTATCTAAAGAATATTACCAAAGCTTTTAGTATTTTGTATTAACACTTACAAACACTTATGGAGGCAATACCATCAGATAGGAGATTAGCAGTGGGTAATAGAAGCTACTTAGCTTTGCAAGAATATTTGAAAATTCACATTTTCGCCATAAACATAAAGCATAATTTATTGTACAGTGGTACCTAAGTTCTACAAGCGTGGAATATGACAGATGACACCTGCCTGAAGAGATGGTAAAGGAAGATAGGCTTTGGTCCTGTACATAAGGAGGATTCTGAAGGACTAGAATGAGTATGGAAAGATTAGTACAACAAGCTGAAATAAAAAATAGACTGAGCAGAACTAGTATAATTGAAAATAAAGAACTTTATGGACTTCATAGGCACTACAAACAATGGTTCATAAAATTTAACACTTTATTGAACATGCACAACACAATTAGTACATACAGTACATATATAAAAGATAGTTACAGAATGTATTCTGACCCTGTAACATACACAGGGCTGTGGATAAGGGGGTACCACCAGTCCTCCTTTATGGGGCCCAGGCCAGCAGGGGGGCCCAGACAGCTGGGTGAATCAGATGTGGACAGGGAGGTTGATCAGCATAGCGGGGATCAATTACTGTAATTGATCCTTTGTATGACTCTCTTTGCAGCAGCTGAAAGCTGAATTATTTTCCTCTCCCTCCTGCTGACTTTCAGCTGCTGCCGAGAGAACCATACAGGGGATTGGTTCTAGTAATTGCCAATGCCCCTCCCCCTCAGTGCACCCATCACCCTCCCTGTGGATCATACACCTTCTTCTGCTGCCCAGGCCCCCCTGTGTGCCTCCACCCCTGCAGCGCTGCTGGGTTCCCTCCTCTGATTCCCACCAGTAGCTGCAAGCACACAATAGAATCCTTCATGATGGAGAGTGGGGGAAAAGTCCAGTAAATATTTCACATTTACCAGCCCTTTCTTTTCTGAATGAACACAGTGAGTAATTGGTACTGATCACTTACTGTGTTAATTCATAACTGAAGCATAGTAAACTTTGTTTTTTGGGGGGGGGCCCTGCCAGGTTGACTGTATGGGGCCCTGTGGTTTCTAAAAGCAGCCCTGAACATACAACAATATAGAATCAATGCAGATACATATATTACTAGTAACTCCAACAATAGCAAAGATATGCCACAACTCGGCAATAACTAAGAGGGGGTACTCTTTGGATGATAATAGTTAGAGATGAGCGAATAATTCAAAATTCGATTCGACTGATTCGGCGAATTCGTGAAAAAATTTTGATTCGAGTCGAATATATTCGCTGCGAATTTAACTTATAAAAGGGTGTTTCTAGGCTTCAGAGAGCCTTTATATTAGTGCAGAACACTGTACCTTTAATTTAAATGCCCTTGGAGTCTGCTGGGGAAGAGAAATAATACTGACAGTCAGTATGACATGCAGATGAGTGCCGTCGATCTTAGAATCACCGCACACTTCACTCATTTGGGCAGTCACGGGGCCAAAACCAGAGTGTGGAGCCACAGTGTGGCGGTGGAGGCAGCAGCAATGGGAGGCCATACAGCACCCTATGACAAAAATGGAAACCACCAGCAGTGTGAGGAGACCTGAAAGTGGCACATGGCAGAGTGTGGCGATGGAGACAGCAGCAATGGGAGGCCGTACAGGGACCCATGACACACTCTGGACCTGGCAGCAGCATGAGGAGGTGGTACAGGGGCCCATGACAGATTACGGGCCTGGCAGCAGCATGAGGAGTTGGTACGGGGGCCCATGGCAGATTACGGGCCTGGCAGCAGCAATGGGAGGCCGTACAGGGACCCATGACACACTCTGGACCTGGCAGCAGCATGAGGAGGCGGTACAGGGGCCCATGACAGATTACGGGCCTGGCAGCAGCATGAGGAGTCGGTACGGGGGCCCATGACACACTCTGGACCTGGCAGCAGCATGAGGAGGCGGTACAGGGGCGCGTGACAGATTACGAGCCTGGCAGCAGCAACTTGGACAGGAGGACGTTCAGCTTCTGCACCGTCGGGTGCGTGCTCGCAAACTGTTGTCTCTTGGAAACGGATTCCAAGAAAGACTGCTGACGGAATCCGTGAGGAGGAGTAGCAGGAGAAGGAGCATCTGAACGAGCGAAATATGCCAACAAGCGACAACAGGGGCCCATGACAGATTATGGGCCTGGCAGCAGCATGAGGAGTCGGTACGGGGGCCCATGGCAGATTACGGGCCTGGCAGCAGCAATGGGAGGCCCGTAATCTGCCAGCACCCTATGACAAAAAATGGAACACACCAGCAGTGTGAGGAGACCTGAAAGTGGCACATGGCATGAGACACTGTGGACCTGGCAGCAGCATGGGGAGGCGGTACAGGGGCCCATGGCAGATTAGGGGCCTGGCAGCAGCTATGGGAGGCCCGTAATCTGCCAGCACCCTATGACAAAAAATGGAACACACCAGCAGTGTGAGGAGACCTGAAAGTGGCACATGGCAGAGTGTGGCGATGGAGACAGCAGCAATGGGAGGCCGTACAGGGACCCATGAGAGACTCTGGACTTGGCAGCAGCATGAGGAGGCGGTATAGGGGCCCATGGCAGATTAGGGGCCTGGCAGCAGCTATAGGAGGCCCGTAATCTGCCAGCACCCTATGACAAAAAATGGAACACACCAGCAGTGTGAGGAGACCTGAAAGTGGCACATGGCAGAGTGTGGCGATGGAGACAGCAGCAATGGGAGGCCGTACAGGGACCCATGAGAGACTCTGGACTTGGCAGCAGCATGAGGAGGCGGTATAGGGGCCCATGGCAGATTAAGGGCCTGGCAGCAGCTATAGGAGGCCCGTAATCTGCCAGCACCCTATGACAAAAAATGGAACACACCAGCAGTGTGAGGAGACCTGAAAGTGGCACATGGCAGAGTGTGGCGATGGAGACAGCAGCAATGGGAGGCCGTACAGGCACCCATGAGAGACTCTGGACTTGGCAGCAGCATGAGGAGGCGGTATAGGGGCCCATGGCAGATTAGGGGCCTGGCAGCAGCTATAGGAGGCCCGTAATCTGCCAGCACCCTATGACAAAAAATGGAACACACCAGCAGTGTGAGGAGACCTGAAAGTGGCACATGGCAGAGTGTGGCAATGGAGACAGCAGCAATGGGAGGCCGTACAGGGACCCATGAGAGACTCTGGACCTGGCAGCAGCATGAGGAGGCGGTATAGGGGCCCATGGCAGATTAGGGGCCTGGCAGCAGCTATGGGAGGCCCGTAATCTGCCAGCACCCTATGACAAAAAATGGAACACACCAGCAGTGTGAGGAGACCTGAAAGTGGCACATGGCAGAGTGTGGCGATGGAGACAGCAGCAATGGGAGGCCGTACAGGGACCCATGAGAGACTCTGGACTTGGCAGCAGCATGAGGAGGCGGTATAGGGGCTCATGGAAGATTAGGGGCCTGGCAGCAGCTATAGGAGGCCCGTAATCTGCCAGCACCCTATGACAAAAAATGGAACACACCAGCAGTGTGATGAGACCTGAAAGTGGCACATGGCAGAGTGTGGCGATGGAGACAGCAGCAATGGGAGGCCGTACAGGGACCCATGAGAGACTCTGGACCTGGCAGCAGCATGAGGAGGCGGTATAGGGGCCCATGGCAGATTATGGGCCTGGCAGCAGCTATGGGAGGCCCGTAATCTGCCAGCACCCTATGACAAAAAATGGAACACACCAGCAGTGTCAGGAGACCTGAAAGTGGCACATGGCAGAGTGTGGCGATGGAGACAGCAGCAATGGGAGGCCGTACAGGGACCCATGAGAGACTCTGGACTTGGCAGCAGCATGAGGAGGCGGTATAGGGGCCCATGGCAGATTAGGGGCCTGGCAGCAGCTATAGGAGGTCCATAATCTGCCAGCACCCTATGACAAAAAATGGAACACACCAGCAGTGTGAGGAGACCTGAAAGTGGCACATGGCATGAGACACTGTGGACCTGGCAGCAGCATGAGGAGGCGGTACAGGGGCCCATGGCAGATTAGGGGCCTGGCAGCAGCTATGGGAGGCCCGTAATCTGCCAGCACCCTATGACAAAAAATGGAACACACCAGCAGTGTGAGGAGACCTAAAAGTGGCACATGTTTGGGGCATGATTCATGGCGGATTTAGTCAGTTGTGTCAGGAACTGGTGGTTTGAAATCCAGACTAATCCACGCCTGATTCATTTTCACAAACGTGAGTCTCTCCACACTTTGGGTGGACAGTCGTGTCCTCCGCGGAGTTACAATACCTCCTGCCGCACTAAACACGCGCTCCGATGCCACGCTACTGGCCGGGCATGACAGCCTTTCAAGGGCAAATTCAGCTAGTTGTGGCCAAAGGTCAAGTTTCGTTGCCCAGTAGTCAAGGGGATTGTCTACCTCGGTTGGCATGGTGCTGTCCAAGTAGGCCCAAGCCTGTTGTTTGAGGTCCTGCTCCAGGTCCACCTGATGCTGATGCTGCTGCTGCTGCTGCGGCTGGTTAGTAGTTTCCTCACTGCGCTGGTGAAGAAAGCTACTCATCATCGACTGCAGACTGAGGCAGCCGCTGCTGGTGGAGCTGCCACTGCTCCTACCACCCCACCCCTCCCCTGCTGCCATGGCAGCGGAACGCGAGCGCACAGGGCCCACAGTGTCTGAGGATGGACGTTGGCGCAGAAAGGCAGAGACCAACTGACTACATAGGTGGTTTTTATAGTACGTTATTTTGGCCTCCCTCTCAGCAGGTGTGAAAAAGGCCACCATTTTTGAACGGTAGCGAGGGTCCAACAAGGTGGACAGCCAAAAGTCATCCCTCTGTCTGATGGTTATTATTCGGCTGTCGCTACGCAAGCAACCGAGCATGCTATGGGCCATTTGTGCCAAGGAATGCGAGGGACTCCCTGCCTCCATCTCCACAGCATACTGCCACGGTGCATCTGGGTCCTCTGTCTCCTCCTCCTCCTCCTCTACCAGATGCTCCTGCTCCTCCACTCCTGTCCGCTGAGTGGAAAAACCACCCATTTCACTCAATAATTCCTGAGCACAAATGTCCTACTCTACCTCCTCCTCTTCTTCCTGTCCTGCCCCCACAGGGGTCATGTGGCGTTGAGATCTGTGCGCCACGTCTACCGCACCCTGACCAGCCATTGTTAACAGCATTTGTTCCAGGATGTGCAACAGAGGAATGACGTCGTTCATCCCATAGTCCTGCCGACTCACGAATAGCGTGGCCTCCTCAAAGGGCCTGAGCAAGCGGCAGGTGTCACGCATGAGCTGCCAATGGCTGACATCGAAGTTACACAGGGGAGTACCTTTATCCGCTTGTAACATCAGGAAATCGGTGATGGCCTTTCGCTGTTCGTAAAGGCGGTCTAACATGTGTAGGGTTGAATTCCACCTTGTTGCAACGTCGCAGATCAGGCGATGCTGTGGAATTCCGTTCTGCCGCTGCAGCTCAAGGAGGGTGTGCTTTGCGGTGTAAGAATGGCTGAAATGCATGCAAAGTTTACGTGACATTTTAAGGATGTCTTGCGGTGGGATGGTGGATTTTAGGAACCTCTTGACAACCAGATTGAACACGTGAGCCATGCATGGCGCATGGCACAACCTTCCTTGACGCAGAGCAGACACCATGTTCTTTCCGTTGTCGGTCAACATGGTTCCGATTTTCAGTTTGCACGGAGACAGCCATCTGTCGATTTCTCTGTTCATTACACTGAGAAGTTCCTCCCCTGTGTGACTACGTTCGCCAAGGCATACCAGGTGCAGCACAGCGTGACACCGTTGCACCCTGCACATGTGATTTTCCGGTCGGGTAATGGGACTTGGCACGGGGGTGGCGGCTGAGGACACGGCGGAAGAAGAGGTGGTAGAGGCGGACATCTTTGCTGGACCAAGGACGTGCAAATGTGGAGGCAAAAGTGGCGTGACCTGTCCAAGTTGCTGGTGCAGCTGTGACGGCACCACGTTCACCCAGTGGGCCGTAAATGACATGTACTGTCCCTGACCGTAGTTACAGCTCCACACGTCGGCGCTGCCGTGCACTTTGGCAGAGACCGACATGCTCAAAGACTGGCCCACCATCTCTTCTACATGTGAATGCAGGGCTGGTACTGCCTTTTTGGCGAAGACATGACGGCTTGGCACTCTCCACCGCGGCGCGGCACAAGCCATCATTTCTCGGAAAGGTGCTGAGTCCACCACTTGGAAAGGGAGGGACTGCAGCACCAGCAACTTGGACAGGAGGACGTTCAGCTTTTGCACCGTCGGGTGCGTGCTCGCAAACTGTTGTCTCTTGGAAACGGATTCCAAGAAAGACTGCTGACGGAATCCGTGAAGAGGAGTAGCAGGAGAAGGAGCATCTGAACGAGCGGAAGATGCCAACGAGCGACAACTCCCCTCAGCAGAGGTGTTGGAGCCTTGACTGGCTGATAGAGGGCGATTTACGTCGGGTGACGGAGCAAGTAACGGAGCGGGTGATGGAGCGGGGGCTGGGGCGGGCAGAACCGCCGTATCTTTATCACGGTTTTCCCAGGCCACCAAATGGCGACGCTGCATATGCTGCCGCAACGCTGTAGTCCCAACATGGGCCCCCTGGCCACGCTTGACTTTCTGGCCACATAGTCGTCATACGGCTACGTTTACTTCCTCGGGCGGCTTGACAAAAAATTGCCACACCGCCGAGTAGGAAACTTTGCCCCCGATACTCCTCACTGGCTGACTGCTGCTTCCTCCGTGCACACCGGCACCACTACTGGCCGTGGTGGTAGGCTGCAGTGGAGCTGGTGCTCTACTCCGTGGCCGTTTGCCTCCACTGACACTGCTGCGACCCTGCTGCCTCCTGGGCAACCCACCGACTGTTTTGCTCGCTGCCAAGCTGCCACCCTCTTCTCCTGATGATGCGGAAGCAATAGCCTGATGACGACGAGGCTGCCAAGTGCGATCAGCCTCATCATCATCAATTAGGGTCTCCGCCTCACTACTAGCCCCCTCGGCTTCGTGTGGGTCAGGAGACAGACCTGTCTCTAGACCGGCTACCGAGCCACTCTCCTCGCCACTACTTCTTCGCCTGGCTGCTGAAGAGGCGGATGTCTCCCCCCGTTCCTGACCGCCCTCTGTTAGCTCTTCCTCACTGTACAGTGGGGCTGAGCCCACAGCATGCGATACTTCGCTTGGTGAGGGAACACCAAAGGACAGGGGCAGGTAGAGGACACGTGATTTCAGTGGGCTTGGTCCCGGGCCATGCCAACTAACGGTTGTGTCTGACGTACCCACCGACCGTTGGCTGTAGGTGTCAGAGGTGACCTGGGAAGAGGAAGACGACCGAGCCAACCAATCGATGACGGCAGGGTTGTCGGTGGAGACACGACCACTGGATGACACCGGGAGCACTGGCCTCTGGATGCGAATAGTGCTGCCTCGACTCCTTCCTCTGCTGCCACGTCTGCTCGCTCCTAAAACATTGCCTCCTCTGCCACTCCTATGCATGTTGTCTGACATACTCTTTAATTAAACGATTCTGTGTCCCTGAGTAACAATTCTGTGTCTGTCCCTGAGTAACAATTCTGTGTCCCTCAGTAACAATTCTGTGTCCCTCAGTAACAATTCTGTGTCCCTGAGTAACAATTCTGTGTCCCTCAGTAACAATTCTGTGTCCCTCAGTAACAATTCTGTGTCTGTCCCTGAGTAACAATTCTGTGTCTGTCGCTGAGTAACAATTCTGTGTCCCTCAGTAACAATTCTGTGTCCCTGAGTAACAATTCTGTGTCTGTCCCTGAGTAACAATTCTGTGTCTGTCCCTGAGTAACAATTCTGTGTCCCTGAGTAACAATTCTGTGTCCCTCAGTAACAATTCTGTGTCCCTCAGTAACAATTCTGTGTCCCTGAGTAAGAATTCTGTGTCCCTCAGTAACAATTCTGTGTCCCTCAGTAACAATTCTGTGTCTGTCCCTGAGTAACAATTCTGTGTCTGTCGCTGAGTAACAATTCTGTGTCCCTCAGTAACAATTCTGTGTCCCTCAGTAACAATTCTGTGTCTGTCCCTGAGTAACAATTCTGTGTCTGTCCCTGAGTAACAATTCTGTGTCTGTCCCTGAGTAACAATTCTGTGTCTGTCCCTGAGTAACAATTCTGTGTCCCTCAGTAACAATTCTGTGTCCCTCAGTAACAATTCTGTGTCTGTCCCTGAGTAACAATTCTGTGTCTGTCGCTGAGTAACAATTCTGTGTCCCTCAGTAACAATTCTGTGTCCCTCAGTAACAATTCTGTGTCTGTCCCTGAGTAACAATTCTGTGTCTGTCCCTGAGTAACAATTCTGTGTCTGTCCCTGAGTAACAATTCTGTGTCCCTCAGTAACAATTCTGTGTCCCTGAGTAACAATTCTGTGTCCCTGAGTAACAATTCTGTGTCCCTCAGTAACAATTCTGTGTCTGTTCCTGAGTAACAATTCTGTGTCTGTCCCTGAGTAACAATTCTGTGTCTGTCCCTGAGTAACAATTCTGTGTCTGTCCCTGAGTAACAATTCTGTGTCCCTCAGTAACAATTCTGTGTCCCTCAGTAACAATTCTGTGTCTGTCCCTGAGTAACAATTCTGTGTCTGTCGCTGAGTAACAATTCTGTGTCCCTCAGTAACAATTCTGTGTCCCTCAGTAACAATTCTGTGTCTGTCCCTGAGTAACAATTCTGTGTCTGTCCCTGAGTAACAATTCTGTGTCTGTCCCTGAGTAACAATTCTGTGTCTGTCCCTGAGTAACAATTCTGTGTCCCTCAGTAACAATTCTGTGTCCCTCAGTAACAATTCTGTGTCCCTGAGTAACAATTCTGTGTCCCTGAGTATTAATTCTGTGTCCCTCAGTAACAATTCTGTGTCCTTCAGTAACAATTCTGTGTCCCTGAGTAACAATTCTGTGTCCCTCAGTAACAAGTCTGTGTCCCTCAGTAACAATTCTGTGTCCCTGAGTAACAATTCTGTGTCCCTCAGTAACAATTCTGTGTCCCTCAGTAACAATTCTGTGTCCCTCAGTAACAATTCTGTGTCTGTCCCTGAGTAACAATTCTGTGTCTGTCACTGAGTAATAATTCTGTGTCCCTCAGTAACAATTCTGTGTCCCTCAGTAACAATTCTGTGTCTGTCCCTGAGTTACAATTCTGTGTCTGTCCCTGAGTAACAATTCTGTGTCCCTCAGTAACAATTCTGTGTCCCTGAGTAACAATTCTGTGTCCCTCAGTAACAATTCTGTGTCCCTCAGTAACAATTCTGTGTCCCTCAGTAACAGTTCTGTCTGTCCCTGAGTAACAATTCTGTGTCCCTAAGTAACGTTTCTGTGGCCCTAAGTAACGGTTCTGTGGCCCTCAGTAACAAATCTGTGTCCCTCAGTAACAATTCTGTGTCTGTCCCTAAGTAACAATTCTGTGGCACTAAGTAACGTTTCTGTGGCCCTAAGTAAAGTTTCTGTGGCCCTAAGTAACGATTCTGAGGCCCTAAGTAAAGTTTCTGTAGCCCTAAGTAACGTTTCTGTGGCCCTAAGTAACGGTTCTGTGTCCCTCAGTAACAATTCTGTGTCTGTCCCTGAGTAACAATTCTGTGTCTGTCCCTGAGTAACAATTCTGTGTCTGTCCCTGAGTAACAATTCTGTGTCCCTCAGTAACAATTCTGTGTCCCTCAGTAACAATTCTGTGTCCCTGAGTAACAATTCTGTGTCCCTCAGTAACAATTCTGTGTCCCTCAGTAACAATTCTGTGTCCCTGAGTAACAATTCTGTGTCCCTCAGTAACAAGTCTGTGTCCCTCAGTAACAATTCTGTGTCCCTCAGTAACAATTCTGTGTCCCTGAGTAACAATTCTGTGTCCCTCAGTAACAATTCTGTGTCCCTCAGTAACAATTCTGTGTCTGTCCCTGAGTAACAATTCTGTGTCTGTCACTGAGTAATAATTCTGTGTCCCTCAGTAACAATTCTGTGTCCCTCAGTAACAATTCTGTGTCTGTCCCTGAGTTACAATTCTGTGTCTGTCCCTGAGTAACAATTCTGTGTCCCTCAGTAACAATTCTGTGTCTGTCCCTGAGTTACAATTCTGTGTCTGTCCCTAAGTAACAATTCTGTGGCACTAAGTAACGTTTCTGTGGCCCTAAGTAAAGTTTCTGTGGCCCTAAGTAACGATTCTGAGGCCCTAAGTAAAGTTTCTGTAGCCCTAAGTAACGTTTCTGTGGCCCTAAGTAACGGTTCTGTGTCCCTCAGTAACAATTCTGTGTCTGTCCCTGAGTAACAATTCTGTGTCTGTCCCTGAGTAACAATTCTGTGTCTGTCCCTGAGTAACAATTCTGTGTCCCTCAGTAACAATTCTGTGTCCCTCAGTAACAATTCTGTGTCCCTGAGTAACAATTCTGTGTCCCTCAGTAACAATTCTGTGTCCCTCAGTAACAATTCTGTGTCCCTGAGTAACAATTCTGTGTCCCTCAGTAACAAGTCTGTGTCCCTCAGTAACAATTCTGTGTCCCTCAGTAACAATTCTGTGTCCCTGAGTAACAATTCTGTGTCCCTCAGTAACAATTCTGTGTCCCTCAGTAACAATTCTGTGTCTGTCCCTGAGTAACAATTCTGTGTCTGTCACTGAGTAATAATTCTGTGTCCCTCAGTAACAATTCTGTGTCCCTCAGTAACAATTCTGTGTCTGTCCCTGAGTTACAATTCTGTGTCTGTCCCTGAGTAACAATTCTGTGTCCCTCAGTAACAATTCTGTGTCCCTGAGTAACAATTCTGTGTCCCTCAGTAACAATTCTGTGTCCCTCAGTAACAATTCTGTGTCCCTCAGTAACAGTTCTGTCTGTCCCTGAGTAACAATTCTGTGTCCCTAAGTAACGTTTCTGTGGCCCTAAGTAACGGTTCTGTGGCCCTCAGTAACAAATCTGTGTCCCTCAGTAACAATTCTGTGTCTGTCCCTAAGTAACAATTCTGTGGCACTAAGTAACGTTTCTGTGGCCCTAAGTAAAGTTTCTGTGGCCCTAAGTAACGATTCTGTGGCCCTAAGTAACGTTTCTGTAGCCCTAAGTAACGTTTCTGTGGCCCTAAGTAACGTTTCTGTGGCCCTAAGTAACGGTTCTGTGTCCCTCAGTAACAATTCTGTATCCCTCAGTAACAATTCTGTGTCCCTCAGTAACAATTCTGTGTCTGTCCCTGAGTAACAATTCTGTGTCCCTAAGTAACGTTTCTGTGGCCCTAAGTAACGGTTCTGTGGCCCTCAGTAACAAATCTGTGTCCCTCAGTAACAATTCTGTGTCTGTCCCTAAGTAACAATTCTGTGGCCCTGAGTAACGTTTCTGTGGCCCTAAGTAACGTTTCTGTGGCCCTAAGTAACGATTCTGTGTCCCTCAGTAACAATTCTGTGTCTGTCCCTAAGTAACAATTCTGTGTCTGTCCCTGAGTAACAATTCTGTGTCCCTAAGTAATGTTTCTGTGGCCCTAAGTAACAGTTCTGTGGCCCTCAGTAACAATTCTGTGTCCCTCAGTAACAATTCTGTGTCTGTCCCTAAGTAACAATTCTGTGTCCCTAAGTAACGTTTCTGTGGCCCTAAGTAACAGTTCTGTGGCCCTCAGTAACAATTCTGTGTCCCTCAGTAACAATTCTGTGTCTGTCCCTAAGTAACAATTCTGTGGCCCTAAGTAACGTTTCTGTGGCCCTAAGTAACAGTTCTGTGGCCCTCAGTAACAATTCTGTGTCCCTCAGTAACAATTCTGTGTCTGTCCCTAAGTAACAATTCTGTGTCTGTCCCTGAGTAACAATTCTGTGTCCCTAAGTAACGTTTCTGTGGCCCTAAGTAACAGTTCTGTGGCTCTCAGTAACAATTCTGTGTCCCTCAGTAACAATTCTGTGTCTGTCCCTAAGTAACAATTCTGTGGCCCTAAGTAACGTTTCTTCAATAGGGCATGTTTTATGGGCCTAATTTACCCTGTATACTCGGGGAATTTTTTGGAAACCCTCTTTGGAGGATAATCTACATGTATATATATATATACGCTATCCTATTCAGGCATTTTTTGCTGTGACATAGCCACATCCTTATAAAACCGCAATAACCTTCTCAAATTGAGCAATTTTTGGAAACCCTGTATTGGGTATATTAAACTTAGGTATCTACGGCCTGCTATATGCTACATACACACTATATATGTGTTTGGAATCCACGCACTGTGACTACCTGGCTCCTCACCCCCATATGCATCTTTGAAAAAGCATCAAGGACCTGATCCTAATTCAAGTAGACAGGAGTCCTCTTGATCTTTATTGATGGTAATATATCCACATTTTGTGTGTGTTTTGTTTTCGGGGTCACTTGATGCCTATGATCTATATATTTATCATTTTTCTCTATATATATCCTCAGAATCATTTGGTACTGTGGACCTTGTTTTACTTGGGGTGGCTATCCAGGAAGTCCCTACATTTGAGAAGCGGGCATGATAGTCTCATTATTGAGAAGGTAATAGTAGTATCCATTGACTAATGTGGAGGGAGGCCTGGTGATTTTTGGATGTGAATTGGTTTTCATATTCCTATACATACATTATGTATTTTTGTGTTCCAGCTCTTACATTCCAGGAGGTCCCTGACATATATGGGGAACACATCTGTTGAACACATGGTTTACTCGAATTTAAGTGGGAAACCCACGGAAATCCAGGATAACTATCGCATCATTACACAACTCTGCCTTATATGGTGCTCTATTTGCTAAGATGACCCTAAATTGAAGACGCTAAGTGTTTTTTAACATGATTTTATTTTTTTCATATGTACACCGTGCTTATGTTTAACCTCCCTATGATCTATGTGATCAAATAAAGTATTGTTAAAAATTCTTTTGAATTCATATTACTCCGCGTGGATCATCTAGTAACCTGCTTTTTTTAGGTAGGGGTGTTCTTGTCACACTACCATATTGTTTAGAACATTTCTGTGGCCCTAAGTAACGTTTCTGTGGCCCTAAGTAACGATTCTGTGTCCCTCAGTAACAATTCTGTGTCTGTCCCTGAGTAACAATTCTGTGTCCCTAAGTAACGTTTCTGTGGCCCTAAGTAACAGTTCTGTGGCCCTCAGTAACAATTCTGTGTCCCTCAGTAACAATTCTGTGTCTGTCCCTAAGTAACAATTCTGTGGCCCTAAGTAACATTTCTGTGGCCCTAAGTAACAGTTCTGTGACCCTCAGTAACAATTCTGTGTCCCTCAGTAACAATTCTGTGTCTGTCCCTAAGTAACAATTCTGTGGCCCTAAGTAACGTTTCTGTGGCCCTAAGTAACAGTTCTGTGGCCCTCAGTAACAATTCTGTGTCCCTCAGTAACAATTCTGTGTCTGTCCCTAAGTAACAATTCTGTGGCCCTAAGTAACGTTTCTGTGGCCCTAAGTAACGTTTCTGTGGCCCTAAGTAACGATTCTGTGGCCCTAAGTAACGTTTCTGTGGCCCTAAGTAACGTTTCTGTGGCCCTAAGTAACGATTCTGTGGCCCTAAGTAACGTTTCTATGTCCCTAAGTAACGTTTCTGTGTCCCTAACTCTCTCCCTGAATACAGCCAGGTCTGCCTCTGTTGAATGACTGGAGGCAAATGGAGAATTCTAAAATGGCCACCATTTATAGCTCGACCATTACACAGTGCTGGCTGGCTGGCTGCTGATTGGCTAATGCGATCACATGTCATGAATGAATGCATTATGGGTCAGCGCGCCTTGTCTGCGCGCCTTCCCAGACATCCCCGCTCCGTCGCCGCACATGTCGCCGCCATTTTAGGAAAAATTTCGATTCGCGCATCCGAAGTCTGCTTATTTTCGGATTCGGCGCGAATCAAAATTTTTCTAATATTCGAAGCGAATTCCACTTCGCCTACTTCGATTCACTCATCTCTAATAATAGTAATGGCTTAACATATTTGACGATGATATCGCTTCTTCAGGACCTGTAAGAAGACTTTTATGTGAAAAGATATATAAAATTGTATTGATAAAAAAACAACAACCAACATCTTATGTACTTATACTTAATGTACACATATCAAAACAAATGGTAATAGAACAAATATAATACCTCAAAATACATACATCTGCATAGAGGTGATGGAGGGAAGCATCTGACAACACTATGAGGGGCCAATCAATGACCAGAGGCAATACTGGAGGGGTGAATCACTTTCCCTATGACAGTACCTGGTGTGTGAAAAGGTGTATGATGATTAATAATAGTAGGGCTAGGGACATTCGAAAGAATGCCAAAAGATTGATCTGAGGGGATGGAAAAGAGAATTAAGAAATTGGATGACCTATCCATAGAATTTGGTATAGGGAGTAAGTAACTTCCCCTTAGTAGCTCTTTAAATCCTTATGGGCATTAGTAGACTATTTTTTAAAGGTTATCCTGCTCTGAATGGAAATAATAGAACAACCCAAACTAGAAATGATGCTCTGCTGGACCTGGTAGTCTCAAACTATGCAGAGCATATTACTAATGTAAATTAAAAAGAACATCTGGCTAGCAGTGACCATAACACAATTTCATTTAGCTGTAAACAATAAGCACATACTGGAAAGATAAAAACACATAACTTTAAGAGAGCAAAGTTTCCAAGGCTGAGGGCTGTTCTCCAAGACATAGACTGGGAGGGAATATTGGCATTGAAGAACACAGAACAGAAATGGGATTTTTTCAAAGCGTCTGTATGTGAACACACTGCGATAACTGGATTTTAATATTTATAGGTAAAGTTATTCCAAGGAATATTGCCTTTTAGGGGATCAGTAAGGATTTTTTTCCTTGCTGGAGCAAATTAGATTGTGCTTTATTGTTTTTTTTGTTTGCCTTCCTCTGGATCAACAGTGGGTATAGGTTTGTGTATATGGAGTTTTTCTATTTGTGTGTGTTTCTCTGTGGGTTGAACTGGATGGCCTTGTGTCTTTTTTCAACCAGACTAACTGTAACAAATAGGCATCCTAGTTGAGTTCATGAAGCAGATATATCTTTTAGGAATTGTACACCACGTATAAAGAGAATAACAAGCAAGAGGGAAAACAAAACAGACAAGTTCCCTAGATTTTTTTGAATACCTGAATGTATGTACTATAAGCAGGGGTGGACTGACCATTTGGAAACTTGGGCACTGCCCGAGGGTCTGGGGTCAGTAGGGGGCCCCATGAGATGCCCCTGGTGCCTTTTTCATAGGCTTTTTTGAGTTTGGGCAAGGACACAGAGGACCCATGATCCCCTATTGCCTGGGAGCCCCTGACTCTAAGTACATGATCTGCTTCAAAATATAATTTCAAATCTGGTTAACCTAAGCTCAGAAATGTTTTGTATAAAAGAGATTTGTGTTTGGGGATAATGTGAGCTTTAAACCTCATTCTAAAATGCTATTTGCTGTCTATCTCTGTCTTAAATATATCTGAAGTCAGAACTTCTGTTTCAATGTTGAATGGATCATGGAATGGTTAAAACCCCTCCAGGTTATATTTTGGCATTTGTGTCCCATTGGGGAGAATTTCCTTCACTTCATTTCTTGTATATACAACAGAAAGTAAAAGCAACTTTCTCCTCTATACTTCCTCTTGACAATGTAACATTTTGGATGTTCTCCAACAACAGTGGTTACAGGAACAAACATAGGGACTAAATCTCTCTAGACACAGTCAGCAGTAAAAAATGACAGGGGTTCTATCGCCTCTCTATTATATCCAATACAAAAAAAAGCCTTTACATGTAATTTAAATACTAACTTGGAACAAGTATGTAGCACATTAGAGTGAAGTCAGAAGTCTAAGATTGCATAATAGTTCCAGGTTGGGAACTCAAAGAATTGAGGAAATTAACTGGTCGTTTTTTGAAGGAAAGGTCAGCAAAGACAGTGAAAATGTTTCTCTTAGCACAGATTTTTCTTACAGCCTTTAAACATCTGAGAAAGGAAACATTACAAGGAAGCAATTTGTTTGAAATCAGTGTGACTGTCTAAATATTTTAAGGCAATGGGTTTCCACTTGCCAAGTAAAAGGAAATAATGGTTTATAGAATTCAGCCTCTTATGTGAAATAAAGAAGAGAGGTTTTCACATTTGAGAATTCTGAAATTCCACCATTGGTTCTGAGAGTATAGTTTATGATTGTATGTTTTTTTTACTTATTTTTTTAAATGGAGGCAAAGCTGCCACATAAAAACAAAATTCCTTTATAAACATTTGTGCATGCTTCCCCTAACAAAATATATAATATGTGATACTTTATTGCCTACTCTGGCAGTACTCTGGTGCATATGATGTTGCTTGTGTTTCTACATTACTCATTATTAAAAGATGTATGATCTTCATATTAGTTTACTCTTGTACATCCAATCAATAAATACATTTATAGTTGATGAAGTGTCAACACTTCATCCTAAACTCACCTAGTTGTTTTGTTTTTTTATAGTTTAATACATTTCAGCAGAATTTCAGTGCTAATTAACATAAAAAAAATGGATCTATTTTCTCATTTTCATAAAAGCATTGCACTAGAAATTATATTTTGCAGCTGGCAATCTTGCTAGATTTTTACCAATAAAGTATTAAAGTCACAATTATATGCTGTAGAGGTGTTGGAGATATACAGTATAATATAAAATCTTTATATTCTGATACCATACAAAAATGATATGGTAGATAAAAATCATTTATGTTACTGTTAAGAAAAGTCCATTTAATTGTGTAAAAATTTGCTAAAGGCTTTCTACAATATGTGAGCACAGATATTTAACTAGGAACAAACAGAGCACTTTTGATCTTCTTGTGCATAAATCTTTGTAGTACAATAGCACTGGGCTGATTTTAGGAAAAGATCATCCTTACTAAATGGGAAAAGAGCAAGCTGCATTTTACCCCCTAAAGAAAGACACCAATGTGAGGAGTTGGGCTTTACCTGAACCTTGACCTGCTATACCTGTTTACCTGTTCACGACTTGGCTTGCCCCTGACCTATTCTTGGATTTCTGCCTGCCTACTGTGACTTCAGCTTGTATTCTGACTCTGCTCCTGTTTTGCACTCCTGTACCTCGCTGCCCGGATGTGTATCGATCCCAGCTAATTTCCTGACTCCATCTCTGAATGATGTTCCTGTACCTTGCTGCTCGGCTATTGATGGTTTTGGGTTGTGTCCTGGCTACACTCCTGTCTGCCAAGCAAGTGTCACCGTGTTCCAGTTCCTGGTTCCTACCTGGTGATCTACGGTCCCCTGCTTCCTGCAAACCCCAGCTGGCGTTACCTGCTACACTGGCCCTTGTGCCACTCTGTGTGCCCACACTCCCTGTCATCACTACCAGGGGTGTTGGACAAAAGGTGCAAGAGAAGCCACCTCTCCAGCTTCGATCTGCACCAGGTATGTGACACTGCCCCTATTTTTGGATAGGATAGTTTTCTTCCCCAGAACTGGTACATAGATCTTTTGCCACCCCTACCTGATTAATTACAAATGTGGTAATTTAAAGGGCAGTTTTAGACAAAGCATTAACCACTTGCCAACCACACTATAGCTGAATGATCGCTATAACGTGGTTGTCCAGTTCTGGGAGGGCATCATATGACTTCCTTCCAGAATGCGCCCTCCCGCGCGCCCCTGAGGGCGATCTCCACGATTGCTGTGTACCACGGACACAGCTGATCACATGCTGTGGTAAAAGGCCAATCGCAGTGGCCTTTTACCACGTGATCAGCCGTTTCCAATGACGCAGCAGATCACTGGTAAATGCAGTTGCCGGTTATTGGCTGCATTGGCTGCACTTTCCTCACGCTGTCACAGTGTGAGGAAAGTACTGCCAATAACCGGCAATTGTCAGACGACGGATCGGCACTAATCATCAGGGCACTGAAGATCAGTGTCCTGATGATCAGTGCCACTCACCAGTGCCACCCACCTGTGCCCAGCAGTACCGCCCACAAGTGCCCAGCAGTGCCACCCACCTGTGCCCATCAGTGCCCAGCAGTGCCACCCACCTGTGCCCATCAGTGCCACCCATCAGTGCCCAGCAGTGCTTCCAGTCAGTGCCCATCAGTGCTGCCCATCAGTGTTGCCTATCAGTGCCCATAATTGTTGCATATCAGTGCAGCATCATCAGTGCTGCCTCATCAGTGACAGCTCATCAGCGCCGCCCATCAGTGCTGCATCATCAGTGCCCACCAGTGCTGCCTATCCATGCCACTTCATCAGTGCCGCCTATCAGTGCCACCTATCAGTGCCCATCAGTGCTGCCTATCAATGCCCATTAGTGCTGCCTATCAGTGCAGCCTCATCAACGCACATCAGTGAAGGAGAAAAATTACCTGTTTGCAAAATTTTATAATAGAAACAAAGAAAAACTATTTTTTCAAATTTTTTGCTCCTTTTTTATTTATAGCGCAAAAAATAAAACACCCAGTGGTGATTAAATACCACCAAAAGAAATCTTTATTTGTGTGAAAAAAATGACCAAAAATTTAATATGGGTACAAGGTTGCATGACCGCGCAATTGTCATTCAAAGTGCGGCAGTGCTGAAAGCTGTAAATTGGCCTGTGCAGCAAGGGGGTATAAGTGCCCAGTAGGCAAGTGGTTAAGTAAGCTACACTTAGTATCCACTAATATCAGCAACTGTACTACAGTAAAGAAAACTCAATAAATTTACATTTCCTGATTTCTGCAGACACACTGGTAGGGAACAAAAAGTGTACTCTCTGAAGCCTGTGCAGTTCAATGTCTTTTTCTCTTCATTCTGTATTACCATCAACACTCCTGCATCATAGGCATAAATCAGATTGGAAGCTGTGAGAAACATCTTAATACTGGCATTTTATTTATATAATATGCTTTCTGTGTGTGGGTTGCAGCAAGAAAAGGGAATGTTACAGCATCATTAGCTATTATACAAAATATTTTATGCAATATTAAAAAAAATGGAATATTATATTAAAGTCAATTCACATAAAAAAGTATTCATTTTCTTGTTGTCTAGCCATTGACTATTTAACTAATGTACAAAATAGGAATTGAAACATTTAGCAGTGGAATTACTACCACAGCTAAATGTAATAGCTCCGTCTCAGGAATAATGGTTGTCAGGGAGCCAGGCCTGCTGGCATCCTAACAACCAGTGACTCATCCCTTCTCACACAGGCAACTGTCATTCCCAGTTGACAGGTAAATGTAAACATGGGTAGGAACAGTGTTTTAAAAAAGTGGGCGTGGGTTCCCCCGCACTCCATGCCAGGTCTGCGGAGGTTTGTGGAGAATTTTAAGAGGGACCCTATGTCAGAAAGACAAAAACAAAAAAGGCAAATTCCATACCAGACCCTTATAGGGGAATGCAGCCCTCATGCCCTCAACATAGGGGGTACCTAGCCAGGTGGCACCCGCCCTGGCAAAGCACCTTGTCCCCACGTTGATGAGGACAATGGCCTCTTTCCCACAACTCTGGGGACCAAAGCAAAAGTTACATGATCTAGATGTTTTCAAACTTGGTAGTCTTACACATGTATAATAATCAATTCTAGTTATTTTCTACAGTCAGAAAATTTTACTTCAGTAAACCCAATTCTGATTAATAAATGCACTTTGCCTTCATTTCTTTTTTCCAGAGTTTATTGTGTAAGCTTGCATATATTATACAATACTAGCCAATGAAACTTGATTGACTCCCAATCTTGACAGTCTTGTCAGTCCAGACTGTACAGGGTAGAGAAGCAGCTTACACAAAGACAGGTATAGCATCTTGCAACTCCTCCTCTACAATTTCCCTTCAGGACTGGTCAGAGCAGAATGCCTCCACTCTCTCAGCCTCTTCAATGTCCACATCACTGTACACTTCTCTTTAGATGAACCCTTTTGGCTCTGACTTAGGTGATCCTATCTTCAATCCCCGACTAACAACCCCAAGGGTCTTACATTATTTCATAAAGGGTCTTACATTATTTCATGAAGAGCAGATATCCTCTAAATGCTTAATTTAAAAAAAACAACAACAAATCAGCAAACTTTGAATAAATCTTGAAGCGCCATTCCCTCAGGAATGACACTCCATGCAATTACTTTGCATGACATTTTCTAGCAATAAATAATTAAATAGTACCTTTTAATCTATCCACACATTAAGTGACACTAAAGGAATTTTTTTAAAATGGCAAACATGTCATACTTACCTGCCATGGTTTTGCACAGAACAACCCTGATCTTCCTGTTCTGGGGTCCCTCGCTGGTGCTCCTGTCTCTTCCCCGCTTCTGAGTGCCCCTATAGCATAGCTTGCTATGGGGGCACTCATCCAGGCTCGATCCTGAGCTGCGCTCAGCACAGCGCTATCCTCACTGGCTGTGATTGACAGTAGCAGGATCCAATGGTTCCCACTGCTGTCTCAATCTCCAGTGAGGAGAGAGAACAGAGAAAGCCGCTGTTCTCAGGCACAGTGCTGGGTTGAGTTCAGGCTCAGGTAAGTATGGAGGGGCTGGGGGCGGAACACAGAAGGTTTTTCTACCTTAAGGCAGAGAATGCATTAAAATAAAATAAAAAACTTCACCTCTAGAATCATTTTAAACTTATTTACCACCTAGTGGTTAAAAATAAATAGTGCACCCAACATAAACACATTTTATAACTGTGTCTGTTGCTGAAATGCTGTTATTTTGACACAATCATTTTGACCTGAGACTAGGCGTCTCCATCATACAAAAAACTACCATGAGAAAAATCAACTACTGTTTTCCATGGAAAATCCAGCTGGTTGTGACAAAGTCAGAGCCCCTTCCCCCACCATGGATACCTTTCAGATCAAAAGTCCATAGTCTGAAACTTTTATTGTCCAGGTGTTTTGATGAAACTTGATTGCCTCCCAATTTTGACAAACTTGTCACCTCTTGCAACTCCTCTACAATCTCCCTTCAGAACTGGTCAGAGCAGAATGCCTCCACTGTCTCACCCTCTTTAATGTCCACATCAGTGCGCACTTCACTTTAGACGAACCCTTTTGGCTCTGACTTAGGTGATCCTATCTTCAATCCCCCACTAAGAAACCCAAGGGTCTTAATTTCCTGCGGGGCAGTAGCTTCAGTGATGCTGGAACATTCTGGTCACTTCAGCTTTTCAGCCAACTGTTCACTGGGCTGGTTTCTAGATTCTTCAGTCCAATGCTCAGCTGCACTGGTAAAAGAGACTTGGATATTTTGTTAATCTGCAATAATGATGTTGATCCTCACTAGGGTCTGTAGCCAGTGTTCCATTGAACAAGAAAGAAGCTGTTGAAAGGTTGTCTGGTAATATAACCAACAATAAGTCTTCACAATTATCACAATGACTCCAGGCCCAGATAGTCACTGATAGCTTCCCACATATACCACAAGTAATTCCCAGAAGCTCAAATCTACATACTGTGCAGAGGGCCAAGCTTTGTTTGGTTACCATCTTCACTCCAGTGTTTGTAATGAAGTCTCTCTGGACAACAAACATCCAGTTCAGTGTTCCTGGGCTGTTAGAATAAAAAAATAGAGCACCCCAAAAAAAGGTACTAAATTATCTTTTTAGGCCTATACTGTGTGTCATTGCCTTTTTCTCTTTATGCAAACCTCTCACATGGTTATACTTGCAACACTTGCTCCACAGTATCAAGATGTAATTTACACTTCTCCCCCAGTTGAGTATGTGAAACACAAAATCAAGCCCCACATTGCCATGCCATGGTGTGGAATTACCCCCTGAATAATGTGACAGGTTAACATTTATATCTCAGGGTTTTGTTCTTGGTGTATGGTGGGATTAAAAATAAATTGAGTTTCAGTTACTTTGGTCTATTAACCTTTTATTGCTAAACTCAATTCTAGGAAATTTGGGTGTGCAAGAAACCCCAAATTAGCAAATAGAACAGGCATTCTGAAAGTAATAGCAGTAGTAGCAGTAGGACCTATTTACATGTGAAGTTGAAGGGGTTGGTGGGTAAAACCAAGCAGTGGCTGGTGGTGTATACATGCTGTGTCTCAGTCTTTGCTTCAAGGATGCAGCAGGAATTATACCCTATGTGGCTTCCAGTCAGCTCTACCACGCACTGATCATGACCCTTTCAACTGAAAGGGGCCAGTCTGCAATACATGCAGTTGCAAGGTGCTTGTGTCTGGTCCAAGGGGTAACGCAGACATTGAGGATGCAATAAATGTCTCCTCACAACCTTGTAAATGATCTCTGAAGAGTGATTAAATATGGATAGCTCTTCACAGAGCACCACACATGTAAACAAGCCCTTAATAAGTGCTGCTCATGTGAGAACAGCCAGGAAGATCTATGACCATGTAAAAGTCTTTGGTAAGTGGTAATTAATTTCTTTCTAATCAAGGCATTCAATTTACTTTGCTTGAAGGGCTATGAACCCTTCTTACATTGCCCAAATGGCAGCTCTATCAAGCTTTTCTGCAACACTTTTTATAAAGATCTTCCTTTAGCCCAGTTATCTCTGTACATCCTCCCCTGCAAGTATCTAAAGTCCTTTTTAAAGTCCTGTAGCACATGCCCCCTTTTGAGGCAATACCCAAACAGACATTTTTCTAAGCAGACATGCTCCCCAAGTAGCACCCAGAAGGAGGTGCCCAACATATTTATTATCTTTTCAAACCATATCCCTGAAAAACATCATCAGAGATTGGTTGGATCACAAAAATATTCACAATGCATTGGCTGCCTTACCCATGCTTACTGGAGCCTGCTTCACAGCAAGTAGAAGCAATCAACCAGCTGAGATTGGGAATGACCTACAGTCCATATGCAATGTGATACCCAACACTGTGAATTCATGGCTCTACAAACAGGTAAGAAATATGGATTTTCAGATCTGTAGAACTTAAGTTAATAGATGCAATACAGTCATTGCTGAATGAAATGTCCTGAGCAGTAAGATTATGTTAAGTGTAAGCTTTTTCCAAACTTAATTTCAAATTTTCCTGCATGTTTTGCTGTGAGTCTCTTAAAAAGTGATTCCACTTTTGTTGAGAAAAAACCCTTCCTTCTTGGTGATCTATGTACATTGCAGGGATTTTGACAAACCTTGTTGGAGATTTCTACCTTTTGTTATTCTGAAGAAAGAGCTGTTTGTTTGTGTGCATGTGGAAAGTGAATCTAATGGGAGTGGTTACATAATTACAAATCAGCTGCTGTACTTGCAGGATTCTAATAAGGAACATTGCAGGGTCTGCATCCCTTTAGGCATCATTTCCTTTTTGGAGTATCTTACCAAAAACCGACATTTTTGTTGCAGGGGATGCCTCAAATCTAACTTGTATCTTAGTGCAGACTTCTGGGAAAATCAGTGAGCCAATCACACAAGCAAGAAATGATGTATCTGGGAGGGGGGGGCGGGGTGTACAGCACACCTCTAGGTAGCCATATTGCATTGCATTTTACAGAAAAGCACAGTGCTGCAGATAAGATAAGGTAATCTTTAATAACATTCAATTACAATATGACTTGTATCACAATTTTATATGTTATATTTTCTTTTTATTTTCTATTTTTTCCCATGAAAATGGAGTTACCCTTTAAGGTCACTTTGCAATAAAATAAATTACCATAGAAACTTCTGTCGTGTATAACTGTGCTTTTACTAAACACAAATGTTGTACATACAAACTATTACAAGTATAGGAATACGATCCAATAATGAACTATGGTCTGTATACAATAGGAATATGCTAAAAGTTATATCAGGTTATAGCACCTTCACAATCTCTATAGGGAGCCAGGACTCCTGGTTATTTTGAGCGATCGCAGAAATCAGATGCTAGCATCATCCAGGTAAGGTTTCTTCTGGCACCGACCTTCCTTGCTGTTATGTTGTCATGGAGTCCCCTTTCAGCTTCTGTTGTTGGCCTTTTATTTAGACAGTTTAGATAGACAACCCCACATGGACATGGCCCCTTTCTCACTATTTTACCCTAATGTCATATAGGTGAAACATTTCCTAATTCAACCTCTAGATCAGTGGTTCTTAATCTTGTTGGAGGTACTGAACCCCACCAGTTTCATATGCGCATTCACCGAACCCTTCTTAATTGGAAAAATAAAATATGATTTTTAAAATTCAAAACATAGGTATATATTTATACATAGGTGCACAAAATGAACAAAACCGTTAAGAACAAAGAACAAAACCATTAAAACATGATTTTCACACAAAAACAAAAACATAATAGTGAATATTTACTGCACGAATCATATGAGTCGGGTGTGGGTCTTCACCTCCGCCGAACCCGCGAGACTGACTCACCGAACCCCTGGGGTTCGATCGAACCCAGGTTAAGAACCACTGCTCTAGATGGACTATTGTATCATACTTGCTATAGGTCATATATGTCAAAAAGTCAAGCTTTTATTGACCATAACTTACATAGCTGTTTGACAAATGTTGGCCAGAACACCTATAAAAACAATGGAAGCAGAGAGCTATATATATCAAATGCAACACACTAAAATGCAAGGCTAATGCGTTACATAAACATAATACAGAGCCTTACTGGGTATGTTCATGCAAGAAAATAGAAAATCTCAAATAAGGGAAGGTTTTGTACTGATAAGAAAAAAGTATAACATACTGTAAAGCCCATGATGTAGTAGAATATATTAAATTATGTAAACTAGTTTATGTAATTTAATTTGTATAGACACTAAAAAACTGCAGAAACTGTACCAGATTTTGAAAGGAGGCACAATGGTTTACAAATATTAAATGCCTGTTTATTTATTAAATTATTTAGATATGCATTTTCTTGTGTGTAGCCTCCCTGGCAGTATTCCCGAGTGTAGCTCGGGGTAAAGTTTCAGTACCACAAGCGGTAACCCCGAGCTACACTCAGGCTTACCATGCGGCGCTGCTCCGTGATCCCTCAGTCACTTACCTTGTCCTGCGCTCCCGCGGTCTCCCTCCTGCAGTGCCCCTGGCAATGTAATCCGGCGGATGCCGGCATCTGTCATCTGGGTTCCATCCTCTGCGGGCATCGGGACGTACGGGGGACAGAACGGCGGGAAATTTGAAAATGACAAAAAGTGACATTCACAAAAATCACTAAAATCACATAGTAAAACATTACTGTATCACACCATTTCACATACATTTTGTCCCTCATGCTTTGTCCTGTGCCCTGCCTGCATTTTGACTGTTCTTTCTACCTGGAAACTGAGAAATGTCCATGGCAACCAAAAAGCGTCCCTTTAGGTCAAAAGCGGTTTTAGACCAGCTAGAGAACAGCGATAGTAAATTAGAACTACTTGCAGAATTGATTGTTAATGATTTGTGGGGAAATTCATCATCAGACACTGAAAACGATTTTGTGACTTTGCTCAGTGATGTACGAACTTGGTGCTATATTTCAAATTTCTATGTTTTTGTTTGATTATATTATTGAATTAAATTTATTATTATATTATTATTTTTTATGATTATTTATTAAATTATAATTTATGATTTTGTGTTTCAAGATTTATCCTACCCGGGATGTTTACTAGACTCTTGTTCGGACAGATTTCAGTGAGTTATTCCTAAGAATTACAGTCCTACAATATAAAATGCCAAATTTCCATGCAAAATAATGGTACTGCTTTCAGCAGCAAAAATCTGAAATAATCATACTGCCAGGGAGGTTAATTTAGTTTACATTGTATCAGTAATGTTAGAAGGTACTTACATTTATTTGTAGCTGTTTGCAAAAGCTCTTGACTTTCATTGGAGATAGCTCAGTGTGCTTTTTTCTTTGATTTTATCTCATCACCTATCTTTTTCATCAAAACCTTATCAATTAAAATGTTTTGCCAGATTAAAAGTTTGATGTTGCTGTCTTAATCTTTTGTATATACAAAAACAAAAGGTTGTAACATAGATTGTCTTCTACAGATTTAGTAAATGGCTCTGCTGAAGCATCTGAACTGATATAAAAACAGTCTACATAACTGCTAAAACTATAATTAATGTTTTTGCATAGTACTTGACACATTTAAAAGTAATACTAACACAACATTCTGCTTTAGACATGTAATGATGTTATATTATTATATAATAAATTGGGAGTAAAAATTGCCTATCTAATTAGTCTGAATATATAAAAATATTTGGCCATAACCGAGTCATTCTAATTCAAATGTAAATTATTTCTACCAGAAAAAAAATGCAAGGAAAGAAGCTTTAAAATCAAAAGTAAAATCAGAGAGTAATAAATATTCTGTAAGTGCAGTAAAAAAAATATTTGTGTCATGACTTGCAGTGAAAACATCTATTTTATAGACATATTTGTAGAAGTTAAATAATTCCACAATGATAACAAATAAGACAACATTTACTCAACAGTCTACATTTGGCTCAAGGTATGCCATTAAAGGGTCAACCACCCCCTTGGCAAAGCACCTTGTCTCCATGTTGATGAGATCAAGGATCTCTTCCTTTTAACCCTGGCCCAATGGCTGTGGGGGTTTGCAGGTGGAGACTTAGAATCTGGAAGCCCCCTTTAACAATACTTTACTGATGTAAAGCTACAAAAAAGGCCCACAATCTAAGTCCATCATCAATTACATCATCCAGTGATGCAGATCCACTCCAATCGTGAAGAATGTTGCTCGCTAACCCAGCAAATTACAGCTTGCATCCAATAGTAATCAATGGAATAGGGGCTCCTGGCTGTCAGCATGGACCACAAATTGACATGATCATATTAAATGGTCAGTGACATTGTGGGTATTCCACCACTGACCAAACAGTCTTTTAGTATCTGTCTTCCCTTCAGAGAGTTACTGCTTGTACACAGCAATTGTAATGTCAGAGGTACAGGTATACATGAAATGCATTCCTAACACAGCTCTGGACAAATCTAAAAGCTCCATCATTTGCACCCCATCGTACTATATTCTACCCAAACTTCATAGATCTGCATCTCTGAATGCTGACACCTAGGCTACAATTTTTTTTAATGGAGAACACAGTCATGTAGTGTCATTTCTACCGACAGAGAACTTATGCTTTGGGTGTCTATATACTTCAGTTATAATGCTGCAACTAAACACTCAGGTAATTTATAACATTGCTCCAAGGCAGCCTTTTTCAACCAGAGTTTAGGGTCCTTCAGGGGTGCCTTGGCAAAATACCTAAACATTGCCTCAAATTGCTAAAAAAATTTATACAAGCAAGTGTTGGATCAAGCTTGCCTTTACACAAAACCGCAGGTTTTCATTATGCAGCATTACAACCTTGAGCACCATGTGGGCCAGCCGCTAGCATCCTAAGAAACAATTACATAATTGGTTGATAAGGAGGACATCGGGCACCTGTACAGCATCCTTATTTGCCACTTCCCTGCCCCTGTCTGTCAGCACTGGGGTCACATAAGCTGAGAGAAGGAGAAAAGAAACCCAGGAGTACTAGATAGTATCAGTGTGCAAAGATGAATTTGCTTTGTAAGAGTAACCACCTCTAATGTTGGGTCTTCTATGTGTGTGGATGATTCTTTGATATTTAACCACTTAAGGTCCACTCTGTAGCAGTAATACTGCTACAGGGTGGACTCTCTGCACAAAATCACATATATATATACTTGATAATGGGCTGGGGACGTGCGCACGCACATGCCAACCCAGCAGTGCCATGATTCGGTGCGTGAGAGATCAATCAACAGATTCAGGCCAGTGATTTTTGGCCTGGATCTGCTGATTGATCCCTGCCCTATAACACATCATCCTGTACCTGTGTTTACATTTACACAGGTATAGGAAATGATGCAATCTTTTCTCTCTGGGCACATTCCATCCCAGAGAGAGAAGAAAGCAGATCCATGTGAGTAAAACCAGCACACTGAGACAGTGAAATCACAGCTAGGTCATATGAAACCCCCTGATTGCCCCCCCTTCATTGCCCTTTTGTAAGCAATGTACCGGGGTGGGCTCCCCAGGATACAGTGAAGTCACGAACGAGGAAAGCAACCTCAACACCAGCTTTTGCCACAACAGAATTTTACTTAGATGTGGCAAATAAACACAACCACAAATGCTGGAAACATACAATAAATTTACATACACCCAGCCCAAAGGCTGAGACCCTTGTGCTGCACAGCATGGTGCCTTCTGATGGATGAAGGTAGAAAGTGAAGTAATTTACCTACTGGCAGACACAACTAAGCTGCCACACCTTACCCATTGTTACCCTAAAAGAGCAGGAATCAGTGTATGGGTGTACGGTATGGGCTAGCCTGTGGTGCAGCACAAAAGCTTCCAATCTTACACAAATCTACAGTATTCCCCCTCCCATAACTGGCCCTAAAGCATGTGCCTGAGTATTACTTCTGCTCAAAACGCCAGTCTGGCTTGAGTTTGTGGGATTTTATCAGCTCTCCAATGTGAAATGTCACTTTAAGTTGTGGAGTCCTTGCAATAATCAGTAACAACACTTGTGGCCTGACACAAACAGAGACCCCAACTAACTAACTATAGGCCTGTTCTCAGTCTCTAGGTGCCAACACTGAAATGAGGTGCGTGCACGATCTTACTGACCCGGGTCTGCTTTGCAGATGATGACTCTGCTGGTGACTCTGAACAGAACAAATGTCTCTCCAACAAGCATGCGGTATTGCAGTATATGCTGCTTAGTTCCTCTGCTCTCATCAGCATTCCTTTCTCTGAACAGGATCAGGGTCTTGAACACAATCAGCTTCACTTAGCTGCAGCTTACTGAGGGATGCTTGCACACCTGGATGTCATCAGATTCTCAGCTCACAGGGCCCCTTATTCACCATGCTCCAAAACATGGCTTCTACCTCTCCTTCCTGTTCTCTCTCCACTCTGTGTGAAAACCCCACCTCTTCATGAATATACAAATATCTATGCAGTCTGAGGCTGTGTTAGAAAAACAGTGACATCTTGTGGCTAAACCGAAGAATGTCAGTCAAAACATTTAATTTACTCCACACAATAATTTACTTCCACACAAACAGTGTTCAAACAATGAGAGCTGTTTCCCCATCTCACACTGTCACCAGTGTCATTAGTACAGTGCACAGATTTTTTTTTAATGATCACTGTATTAGTGTCACCGGTGACTTCAGATAGCGTTAGCGTCATGTAGCATTCTCCCAGATAGCGGCAGATTGCCCACCACTACATCAGTCATCACATTTAACCCCCTGATTGCTAGGAACATGCTCACATACACAATAAACCTCCATTGCTAGTATAGTGTCTGAAATGATCAATATCATTGATCAGATCAGCACTTTACCAGTGTTCACAATAGTATAGTGCCCCCAAACATGCAGCAGTAGCGGTATCAGCCTTGCCACCCACCAGCACATGCATTTACCCCCTATGCTTACCCCCCCCCTTCTCCCCCAGCCTGATTCTGCAATACATTGCACACAAAAGCGCAGTGTTTGCAGAATCAGGCCTGATCTCTGTTAGCATTTGCAGCTAACATTTTTTGTAATGGTTCAAGCAGTCCCTTACAGCCAGGTGCTCTTTTTTCTGTGATTTGCACTAGTTTCCTATAATTTCAGTGGCCAAAATGTCCAACAAAAAGTACTTTAGTGAAGAGGGCTACAGAATTCTAACCATGTCAGATGAGAGTGGAGGGGGAAGCCTTACTGACAGACTCAGAATATGTACCTGCCTTGCATTCAAACAATTTCTTCCCAGCAAGCGTGCCAGATATGGGGTCAAAATGTATAAGACCTGTGAGAGGGCAACAGGCTACACATGTAAGTTTCAGATTTACGAGAGAAAAGATAGCCATGTGGAGCCCCCTGGATTCCTAGACTATATGGGTAGCAATGGCAAGATAGTTTGGGACTTGTCATTCTTTTTTCATATGGGGTACCACTTAGAAGTGGACAATTTTTATTCAAGCATGCCACTATTTAGACATTTGCACAATCTTGGAATTGGCATATGTGGCACCGTGCAACCTTATCGTTGGGGCTTCCCCCAACAGCTTGTAAATACCCATCTTAGAAGGGGGGAAAGGCCTGCTTTAGAAATGATGAATTGCTCACAGTGAAGTATAATGACAAATGTTGTCTTCCTTTTCTTCCTGCCTTCCATTCACGTAGACAAGACCATCCAAATTTCTGCAGCAGCTGGTGTTGTTGAGAAGCCCACGACTATAACCTTAACATGGGAGGAGTGGACTTCAATGACCAGATTATGAAGCCTACTTAGTTTTCCAAAAATCCAGACGCTGATACAAAAAATTGTCTGTTTATTTATTTCAGTTGGCTTTATATAACACTTTTGTGCTTTACAAAGCAACTAGACATAGTGGATTCTTCCTAAAATTCCAGGAAGAGATCATCATGGCCCTTTTGTATCCAAAAGGTGCTATGGCCCAAACCCCCAACACAGATGCAGTTAGCCTGCTGCATAAGAGGCATTTTCCCAATGCCATTCCTGGTACCCCAACCCAAAGGACATCCCAAAAAAGATTTTGTGTCTGTAGCAGACATGGAATTAGGTGTGATACCCGCTTTGTCCTGGCCAACCTGGTCTCTGTCTCAAGGACTGCTTCCTCCACTACCATGCACTAGTGGACTATTAATATAGGGTACAGTATGACACAGTCTAGGGTACACATTTACACAAGGTCTCAAAAGATGTTAGGTAGTCAGGAAACTGGCTATTGCATTTTAGGACCCTATGAGAGACCCAAACATCTGGAAGTTTGAAAAAACCCATAAAAAATAAAAAGTAAATACAATTAAAAATTAAAAAAACAAAAATAGTTGTTGTTTTATTGTTGTCGAGTTACTGTTTTACTGCAACAGTTTTACTGTTACTGTTTTATTCTTAACCATTGCTGTTTTCTTTGCAGGAATGCCATTCAGCTACAACACCGATCTGTTTATTCTGACAGCAACAGGGTCTTGCTCTCAGAATATACATACATGTGTGCAGCACTGTTGGATGAGATTTTTCATCTGAAGTTAAAAAAAGAGCATATATGGCCAAGCATGGGGGCCTGGGGTGGCCAGTGGGTGGATGGCCCCTATGCTTCGGCATATATATTATATAATATTTCTCGGCACATTTCAATAAAAAAGTTGTTTTATGGAGTTACTGTTTTATTGTTAACCATAGCTGTCTTCCTTGCAGGAATGCTATTCAGCTGCAGCACCGATCTGTTTATTCTGACAGCAACAGGGTCTTGCTCTCAGAATATACAAAAGTATGTGTGTGCAGCTCTGTTGGAAGAGATTTTTCATCCACAGTTAAAAAAGAACATATATATGGCCAAGCATGGGGGCCTGGGGTGGTCATTGTGTGAATGGCCTCTATGCTTCGGCATATATGTTTTAAAACATTTTTTGGCAGATTCACATTGATCAATGTGAATAGAGGAATCTGTTATTTTCTTTTTTTTCGTTCGGCCCATGGGCTGAAAGACAAAAAAAGAACATTTCATGTGTGCCAACCATTAGAAGTGGGTGGATGCAGGGTGGTATATTCTAATGGTGGGCATACCACACACTTTTTCTGGCAGAGATTTCTTCTCTCTTTTCATTCAGCCCACAGGCTGCATAAAAAAAGAACATAGCATATATACCCAACAAGGACCATCAACATACTGGAACATCACTGGACTTTGAATGGTTATACAAGGATGATGTCAGCTGCAGGCATGAAAAAAGTGTCAGAAAAGGCTTGGTCTTTAGGTGGTTAGAAGAGTGAGTGATGTGTGGCATAAACGTCTAATGCTGGGCATAAAATACTCCCCCCCCCAAATTACCCCTTTTTGGAAGTAGACACCCCAAACTATAAATTTTTTTACCACAAGTTTTTGGAAAATGACAAAAAAAGTTTTTTTTTTTACACAAAGTTGTCACTTAAATGATATATTGCTCATACATGCCATGGGTATATGTGGAATTACTCCCCAAAATACATTCTGTTACTTCTCCCAAATATGGGGATACCACATGTGAGAGACTTTTTGGTAGTCTAGCCACGTACAGGACCCCAAAATCCAATAAGCACCTTCAGGCTTTTAAAGGGCTTTATTTCCTCATTACACTTCCTGACTACCTATCACAGTTTCAAAGGCCCTGAAATGCCAGAATAATACGAGCCCCCCCCCCCAATGACCCCTTTTTGGAAAGTAGACACCCCAAGAAATTTGATAAGAAGCATGTTGAGTATTTTGCAGATCTCATTTGTTGCCACAATTTTTGGAAAATGAAGAAAGAAAGCAAAATCATATTATTTCTTTTCTTTTTTTCTTTTTCAAAACCTTGTGAGAAAAAATTAGATCTGAAAAATACTCACCATGCCTCTTTTTAAATTCCTTTGGATGTCTACTTTCCAAAAACTGAAATGAGGAAATTACACACCTTCAGGCTTTCAAAGTGGTCATTGGATTTTGGCTAGGCTTCCAAAAAGTCACACATGTGGTACCACCATACTCAGGAAAAGTATAAGAATGCATTTTGGGGTGTAATTCCACATATACCCATGGCATGTGTGAGCAATATATCATTTAAGTGACAACTTTGTGTAAAAAAATTTTTATTTGGCATTTTCCAAAAACTTGTGGAAAAAAAAACTTCCATGGACTCAACATGCCTCTCAGCCAGGGGCAAACTGACCATTTGGAAACTCGAGGGCCCGGGGTCAGTAGGGGGCCGCATGAGATGTCTCTGATACCTTTTTCATAGGCTTTTTTGAGTTTGGGCAAGGACACAGGGGCCCCATGATCCCCTATTGCCCGGGGGCCCCATGAGCTGTCAGTCCGCCCCTGCTCTCAGCAGATAGCTTAGAGTATCTACTTTCCGAAAAGGGGTCATTTTGGGGTATTTGTACTGCCCTGGTATTTTAGCACCTCAATGTGAAATTAAAAGTTGTGTAAATTCAAATATCTATACCATAGTTTGTAGACGCTATAATTTCCACATAAACCAATTAATATGCAGTTATTGGGATTTTTTTTAAACAAAGGCATATAGCAAAATACATTTTGGCCTAAATTTATGATGAAATTTGAGTTTTTTGGATATTTTTAATGACATAAATTAGAAAATACAATTTATTTCAACGTTTTCGGTTTATTTATTTTTTTATTTATAGTGCAAAAAACCCCAAACCCAGAGCTGATAAAATACCACCAAAAGAAAGCTCTATTTGTGTGAAAAAAGGACATAAATTTCATTTATGTACAGTATTGCATGACCGCGCAATTGTCAGTTAAACTAGCGTAACTCTGTATAGCAAAAAAATGGTGTAAATTCCAATATCTATGCCGCCATTTTTAGACGCTATAACTTTCACACAAAGCAATTAATATATACTTATTGTGTAATATTTTTTACCAAAGACAGGTAGAAGAATAGATTTTGGTCTAAATGTATGACGAACTTTGAATTTACTATATATTTTTTAAAACTGAAAGTAAAAAGCATAGTTTTTTCAACATTTTTGGTCTTTTTTGTTTATAGCGCAAAAAATTAAAGACCCAGAGGTGATCAAATACCACCAAAAGAAAGCTCTATTTGTGTGAAAAAAGGACAAAAGTTTTGTTTTTGTACAGAGTTGCATGACCGTGCAATTACCAGTTGAAATAGCGCAGCTCCGTAATGCAAAAAATTGCCTGGTCAGGGCAAGTGATTAAAACTATTAGTTTAGTTATTTATAATGGGGTGCCTTTAAATTGTGCAGAATTTTAAAGGATGTCTTGACTGAGAAAAGGTTGAGAAACACAACTTCTAATTTTGTATCCAGCAATGGCTTTGTAGTGCTACACCCAGATTCAATAATAGTGTATGAAGTTTACTGTAACTTTGTATCGCAACGCATTAGCAAGCAAGCCATTCACTTTCTTTAGCTCTGCATGTGAAAATGGGTATTCCATACTGCTGTAATCAGATTGCACACTGCTTAGCATCGATCTCAATCAGAAAAAAAACTGCCCCACTGTTCAAACATAATTTCTTGTCTCCCAGGGTTTTGGATATACTCATAAGAAACAGTATGCTACAATACTTCGCAATTTCTCACTGCTTCAGAGGTGGTGGAAGCTGGCTTTCTGGAAGAACTGGACTGAAATACAAAGAAAATCTAAAATTCTGAGTTGTTACTGAAACAGTAACAGAGAGCAAATCTTCCAATAGCCAAAATATTGTAGCGAGAACAGTTTAAGAGGGAGAAGCTATCACTTTGGAGAGATATCCTCCCACTCCCTGGCACCCAAGAAGGGATTTCCCTTATTTTGGAGAGATTTCCTTTTACTTTCTATTGTGTCTGTGGTTCAGGAATATAAAGAAAAATCTTCCTGATGGGACACAGATAGCAAACAACCTTATGGGTTTTAAGCTTTCTACACTATATTTAAAATTAAAAAGATTGATGCATACCTTAAAAATATGGTTAGACATAGAGCTAGAAAAAACAAAGAGCTAGAAAAAACACTGTCAGGTTTTTTGCAATTTGTTTTTCATCAGGGAGAATTACTTTAATGTCTGTCTTGGAGACACAACTGGAAGAGGAAATCTGAAGGGAAAGTGTTTAAGGAAATTTGTTCTCAGACACCAGCACAATTGTCTATGTTTGAACATTTCTCTTCTGTTACTATTCCAGTGACAAATCAAAAATTTGGATTTTCCCTCACTTTCAGTTCCAGTGACAAAAGATGGATCCTCCAACTAGGCTTTTTTTCATAGAAATGAAAACCTGAAAGAACTAAAAACAACATTTTGGTACAGATACACCATATTTACTAAGAATCTAGGTGATCCAATAATTTCGACAGCTGCCAATATAGCAAGTAACACCAAACCATACTTCCTTAAAAGAACTGCAGTCTAGTAGTGATGGCAGAATGTTCTTGGGTTTGATTCACAGGTTTGTTTGGAAAATTCATTGAAATTTTACAAATTGCGAACTTCAGTCCTGAAAATCAGTCTTCTGATAATTAATGCCCCAGATGACTTGCCCAGACAAAAACAATGATCCTGATCTTATAACACACTCACCACACTTGACAGCTTGCTGACTGACGAATGTCAATAAGTTGGCCAGTGATGATAGCTGATGCCATTGGCCAGTTATGGTCATGGCCTTAATTGGCCAATTATTTTAACTGGGATGCCTGCTGATTAGTTTACAAATGAGCCAAGAGGCAGCAAGATAGTAGTTGCCAAGATGCTGGCAGCTTCCTGCATTCTAGCAACTAAAGATGATATGTGGCCTCTTGCATTCTAGTAACCAAGAATGTTTCTTGGCATACACAGTGGGAAATCATTCATTTAGTGGCAGTAATAATACCAACACTAATTAAATGACTGCAGCCAGAAGTTCACATTGTTGAACAGGCCAAACAAGGCCATTTTGTTTGTATCTTTGTGTGATATAGATATCTAATGTCTATCCGATACACTTGGAATTTGTACTACCTTACTTGTAATAAGGTCTGTTTTCTAATTCATGTGTACTGTATATTTTAACACATTAGCTTATCAATGCATTTATCAAAATTAATACTGAATGTGTAATATCCAATTTTTAAAATAAGATTTTTACAATATTAAAATCTACCAAATTACTAATTTGTAAATTTTTTTTATGTATTATTTGTGGGTTTTTTTAGAACTATTAATATTTCTTAATTCAGATTAAATTAAAAGGAAACTGGACAGCCCAATGAATCATTAAACACATATGTCTGTAGCATCACTACAGAGGTATGAGCCACATACATCTAAAAAATATATGTAGAGGCTAAAAGTCCATGTCAAGGCGCAGCCCTTATTTAATCAGCGAAAAGGCCAAAAAGTGGATATTAACTAAAGTATTCATTGCATTAAGAATCAATTTACCAGTTACCTCAATTCATCTTATGTTCCATGCAACAAAAAGACCAGACAACACAAAATACATCTTAAGACTTTTTTGTACATTTACCTATGGCAGCGAACAGAAAAATGAGCATCCATACAAATGTTGTATCTAAAGTAGAACTAGATTAAGGCAGACTCTCTTGTTTGAAACTTGCTGCTTTTTTATTTATGCACTTGGTTAATTCCCCTTCTACTTGGGTTTTGGATTTAATTTCTAAACCTCCTCTGATTTATTCTAATAAGAGAGTCCATGCATCCTCCTAATGGAAAAACAGCATTTTGGCATGGTTCTTGAGGTCTTCAGCCTGCACACCTTGTAAGCCCTGAAAATACAGTACCCAGTGCTGCAGTTTCCTTAAAAACTACAACAATGTTTGTCAGAATATGTAGTGAAAAATTAACAGCTACATTTGCATACTTAGTTTAGATATTACTACCCTCCCCAAGAGGCAATTTTTAGATGCAGAGGTGTTAGTAATGAATCAGAAGACCCAGGGTTCTATATATGAATTAAGGTATTTCTAAGTAATGTGACAGGGTTAATTATCTTCTAAGGCAGTGGTTCTCAACCTGTGGGTCGCGACCCCTTTGGGGGTCGAATGACCCTTTCACAGGGGTCACCTAAGACCATCGGAAAACACATATTTGCAATGTGTAAAGAGCAGCTACTGTGTAGAAAGCAGCTACTGCGTTAAAAGCAGCTACTGTGTTCAAAGCAGCAGTATTGGAGGTAAAATGACACTTCATGAATTATAATTACTGGGTAAATAATTTTATGGTTGGGGGGTCACCACAACATAAGGAACTGTATTAAAGGGTCGCAGCATTAGGAAGGTTGAGAACCACTGTTCTAAGGGAATATATTTATTTTGGAAAGCTTTCCAGTGCACACCGGTATTGGTATCGCTGTCGATACAAAATATTTTATTGAATAATTATGCTCGTGAAAATACTCCCAATACCTTAACCAATACTTTGTGGTGCAATTTGCATCCATTAACGTCCATTAAAATATCGGTAGTTGGTATCAATGAGTGCTTGACCAAAAATATCGATACTAAAAATAGTATTGTTGCATCCCTTCTTTTAGGGCTTGTTCACAGCTCATAATATATAGAACATGACGTGTTATAATGCATTTCTTAATTTTTAACTTCTATATTAATGCTGTGTTAAACCACGTCCAAACTTGCTGCATGGGGCAAAAATAAAATATTTTTTGTTTTGTTCAGCCCTCACCAATACAATGCTTTGGTATGAAATGAAAAGCCATAGGGCATAAGAAAAATTTCTTTGTTTTTGCAGTGGCACTGCATTGGGAAATGTTGCCCAATGCAATCCAATAGAGCTGGTGCAAACAAGCCCATGGGGTTCTTGTTATATAATTTAGAATAACAGTTTATAGCATTTGTTTGCTATATCTTTCAATAAGAATTTCTTGGTGATATGTTTTACTATGTTTTTCTCAAATACTGAATGTTGGCTTCAAATTTGCCTTGCTTGTTAGGCTCATTCTTATGCTGCAGTTTATGTTTACTAAGTTCAGATTTGTATTTTGCATTAAGCAGCAAATTTAATTTGGCCTTAGCTTCATTCAGTAAGCATAATACCACAGAAGATTGATTTTGCTTATGTACTTTCTCCAGATCTTTTTATCTGATTAAATAGCTCATCAAACTTTTCAATCTTTCTTTTTTCCTTAAGGGACCCATATTTAATTAAAAAACCTCTAATGTAACACTTCATGACATCCCATTGTATTAGGGTTTGAGTTTTGGCTCAACTGATATAAATCCTTAGTAGACTGTTTTTAATTTCATTTTTAGCATATGTATCCTCATTCAGTGAGGAATTTAGTTTCCATTCTTAGTTTTATAGTTCTTTCAAGATCAAATTTACATTTTAAATGACAGAGGTGTGGTGAGAGTAGAAATCTGTACATCAGAAATATTGATTACAGCTGACCAGGCTACAAAGAAGTAGTTCATGTGTTAAATCTACATGCTGGAGAACCAAATGCGTAATTTATAACAAAAACACAGTGCAAATCAATACATTGTACTGGCCATACATTGTTCTTTTGAGTGGTGATATCCATTAAAGTAGCACTATGGTCTCCCATTAAACAAAAAAGTCCCACAAATGCCTATTGAGCCTATTAGTAAGGTAATGCAACTAATGCAACTTCCTGTGATAGGTGGCAATGGTGCTGCATTGCTATTAAACTCAGAGCAGCATTGACTCTTTCATGTAGGCTGCCTAAACTGTCTGAAGTGTATCAATCAACATCTAGCTAGAAACCCTCCCACTGTAGGCTGCAGGGTCAGTGACTCAGGAAGGGTAAAGAAAGTTTTTTTTTTAATTCATGAGGCTTATGCATCACAAACTAACTAGATAGGGTACTTTTTTGGGCTGCCATACTTTACTTACTAATTTACTAAGTCAGATATGAATTACATGTAGTAGACGTAAAATAAATTTGTTACCCAAAAGACAACTACCCTGTTTAAAAGAGTATCATTTTTCCAAGATGTTAAGCAAAAACCTTAAATTTCTCATATGTAAAATGAATATTTGTTACAAATTGCAAATGTTCATAGTTTTCCTTTATATGCACTTCGTGATATAAGGCTTGGATGCAGCTGCTCAGCCATGGAAACCCATTCTATGCACTGTTGTTTTTCTAATCTGAAGGCCATGTGAAGTTTGGAGGTCTTTAGCTATTGACTCTACAGATAGTTGGCGACTTCTGTGCACTGTGCGCTTCAGCATGCGCTGACCCTGCTCTGTCATTTTATGTGACCTACCACTTTATGGCTGACTTGCTGTTGTTCTGACTTTGTTATAATACCACTAACAATTGACCATGGAATATTTAGTAGCAAGGAAATTTCATGGATGGACTTATTGCACAGGTGGCAACCTATCACACTGTACCACACTTGTAATCACTGAGCTCCTCAGAGGAACCCATTATTTCACAAATGTTTGTAGAAGCAGCCTGCATGCCTAGGTGCTTTATTTTATACACCTGTGGCCATGGAGGTGGTTGGAACACTTGAATACAATGATTTGGAGGGGTGTTCCAATACATTTGGCAATATAGTGTATATTCAAAAATATGTATACAGTGCTCAGCAGAAATGAGTACACCCCTTTTGAAGAGTAAGATTTTAACCAATATCTCAATGAACACAAGAACAATTTTTATAGAATATTTGTTTAGTTCATTACAAGAAAATAAGGTTAATAATATAACTTAGATTTCAACATCTTTAGTTTTAGTCCAATTAGTTGATACAAAAATGAATAAACCCCACAACAGAAACTACTCCATCTAGTATTTTGTATGACCTTTATGATTTGTATGGACAGCGCCATGTCTTCTAGACATGGAATGAACAAGTTGGTGACATATTGCACATCTATAGTTGCAAGAAAAAGTATGTGAACCCCTTGGGATTACGTGGAGTTTTGCATGAATTGGGCATAAAATGTGCTCTGAACATCATCTAAGTCACAACAATAGAAGAACACAGTCTGCTGAACATAATACTACACAAACATTAGATGTTGCCATGGTTTAATTGCACATAACATGTAAACAGTCACAGTGCAGGGAGGAAAAAGTATGTGAACCTTTGGACTTAATAACTGGTTGACCCTCCTTTGGCAGCAATAACCTCAACCAAACGTTTCCTGTAGTTGCAGATCAGACCTGCACAACGATCTGGAGTCATTTTGGACCACTCCTCTTCACAAAACTGTTTCAGTGTAGCAATATTCTTGGGATGTCTGGTGTAAATCGCTCTCTTAAGGTCATGCCACAGCATTTCAATCGGGTTGAGGTCAGGACTCTGACTGGGCCACTCCAGAAGGCGTATTCTGTGCTGTTGCAGCCATTGTTTTGTTGAATTACTTGCATGCTTTGGGTCATTGTCCTGTTGCATCACCCATCCTCTGCTGAGCTTCAGTTGGCGGACAGATGGTTGTATGTTTTCCTGCAAAATGTCTTGATAAACTCTGGAATTCATTTTCCCATCAATGACAACAATCCGTCCAGGCCCTGAGGCAGCAAAGCAGCCCCAAACCATGATGCTCCCTCCGCCATGTTTTACAGTGGGGATGAGGTTTTGATGTTGGTGTGCTGTTTTCATTTTCTCCACACAGTGTTGTGTGTTTTTCCCAAACAACTCAATCTTGGTTTCATCTGTCCACAGTATATTTTGCCAGTAGTGCTGTGGAACATCCAGGTGCTTTTTGCAAACTTCAAATGTGCTGCAATATTCTTTTTGGACAGCAATGGCTTCCTCCGTGGTGTCCTCCCATGTACTCCATTCTTGTTTAATGTTTTTCTTATTGTAGATGTGTCAACAAAAATGTTAGCATGTGCCAGAGATTTCTGTAGGTCTTTAGCTAGCACTCTGGGATTCTTCTTTACCTCATGCAGCATTCTGCGCTGTGCTCTTGCAGTCATTTTTACAGGACGTCCACGCCTAGGGAGAGTAGCAACAGTGCTAAACTTTCTCCATTTGTAGACAGTCTGTCTTACTGTGGACAGATGAACATCAAGGCTTTTGGAGATACTTTTGTAACCCTTTCCAGCTTCATGCAAGTCAACAATTCTTGATCGTAGGTCTTCTGAGAGCTCTTTTCTGCAAGGCATGGTTCACATTAGACAGTGCTTCTTGAAACCAGTAAACCCAAAACAGGTGTGTGTTTTTTAAGGGCAGGACAGCTGTCAGCAACACATCCAATATCATCACACTGATTTTAGTCAAGGTTGGCTCACTCCTGGCTCCAATTAGCTCTGGGAGAAGTCATTAAGCTAGGGCCTCACATACTTTTTCCTCCCTGCAATGTGAATGTTTACATGTTATGTGCAATTAAACCATGGCAACATCTAATGTTTGTGTAGTATTATGTTCAGCAGACTGTGTTCTTCGATTGTTGTGACTTAGATGACGTTCAGAGCACATTTTATGCCCAATTCATGCAAAACTCCACGTAATCCCAAGGGGTTCACATACTTTTTCTTGCAACTGTATGTTTTCCATTCTTCATTACCTCTTTTAGAGCCTGGCTGCTGGATGGAGAGTGATGCTCAACTTCAGAATTCCCTATAGGTGTTCGATTGGGTTCCGATCAGGAGACATAGTTGGCCACTGAATGACTTTCACCCTGTTCTTCTTCAGAAATGCAACAGTGGCCTTATAGTCAGTCCTCCCCTCATTGTGGCTCGGTCTCTCATTATCGACACCTGTAAGGGCCCACTTTTTTCTATCAGCAAAATGCAACAGGGCTCTGTTCGGCCAATATTTTTCTGCCTCTGAAATTTTGGCGCATCCCTGATATATATTATATATACTGTACATCTTTTGTTAGAGCATTTTTGAACAATAATTAGTGGTAATTTTGCTACTCATCTTGGGTTGGAACGCCATTGTTGCATAACAGAAATGACTTTAATTGTTGCCTCATTGAATTAGCCAGCCATATTCTGTATCTGGCATTTATTTTAATGTACCATGCTAATTATTTTTAAATGTTTGAGTGAAACAGGTTTCCTAAGGGATTAGAGCCCCAATGTTTTTCATTTTTGGTTTTGTTTCTGCGCTGAACACCAATTTATTCAGCCCATGGAAGTCCAATTTGAATGATTTAAGAATCTCTGTATCTCTATTGTATTTGGTGTCCCTATCTATAAGGAAAATGCTAGCCTAAAGGATATCAGGAAGCAATGTAACCAGTGTTCTTGCCAAAGTTCTGTTTCTTTTTAAGAAAAGGGGAACAGTACAACTAAAAAGGTCTTGGTGAGGAGGTGCAAAAGCAATCAAAAATGCTGTGAGGTACACAACTGCCTTAGTAAAACAGAAGGTTGTTGCTCATCCTCACATCTGACAGAAAAAACAAAAATAAGAAGCTGAGTCTCTGCTAATGGGAGGTGAACAATCACTCAGATCATTAATTTTTGTTCCTTTTAGGCATCAGTGCATCCAGAACCAATTGTTATTAGCACAGATAAAGCCATAATTTACAGAGCAAGTATTATCAACTTTCCTGTCTCTATAGTACAGGGCTTGTGAGTTCAGGGAAACAGTACAATAATTAGGGTAACTGAGTCTCGGTCTGCGGGTGATATCATTAAAGTCATTCCTGTATCTCACAGTACTTTAGACTTAGGTTTTTCGGTGTCTCTTGTACCACTTCATGATTACCTAAATGTTTGCACTGTTTCCAGGAAAATTACAAACCCTACACCATAGAGCCAGTAAAGCCATCTTGCACTGATGAGGGCTAGGAAATCTGAATTAGCTGTATGCAAGTTGATAACACTGGCTCTGTAAAATTATGGCTCTGTGCAAAACACCAATGGTTCTGGGCCTTGAGTGTGTTTGGAGTGCTTGATACCATCAAGCCTTTAAATATGCAGTAAATATGGGATTATATATTTCAAACTTTTCCCTGTCAGGCCATTAACTCCACTTTTAGTCTCAAGTGGCCAGACCATTTTTAATACTTCACTTTTTTAGTTTTCTTTTTCACTTACAGCTTTAAGAGTTTGGAAAAGACCCCCATACCACATATGTTCTGAAAGTAAGTAGAATAAAAAAAAATAGTTTTACTGATTTTGTTGGTGACACAATAGTTGGGTAAATGGTTATCAAACAGATATTTTGGATAAAAAAATTCTACTTTTTATTACTATTTATTACTAATGAACAAAAACAAATAAAAAAACAAATATATACAAAATTTTAAGTTGGACTATTTTGCAAAACAGAAAATAAAATCTGTAGTTAACCAACTAATGCTTTAAATCTGTACTGTCATGTGTGTACTGCGTTAGTGTACATGTTTTAAAATGATCAATGTACTGTATATGGATTCTATTTTGTTGATGAGAGGTATTTTTTCATATACTTAATGACTTCATACCATACTTCTCTGCTAAACGAGATATGTGGATAACTAATAGCAACCTCTATTTGGATGAATCACAGTGATGACTTCCTATTTACTGCTATTTTCTCAATGTCAATGTTCTTCGATATTCCTTTGCAATGACAGCTCTGTTTTATATATTGCTTCTGGAAATGGTGAGTTACATTAAGTGATGCTTCATCATTATTTGCTTCTTGCTAGATTCTCTATTTTGGTTGTATTGGATTGAGCAAATGGAGAGGCTATGTCTTGCCAATATATTACTTGTCTGTATGATACTTTTAAATAAACCCTATGTAAACAAAAAAAGATCCATGTAGACGTTTATTGCAACACGCAGCAATGCGTCAATGTAATGCACACCAGCTGGTGTGAATGAGACCTTAATGTGTTGGTGCATCACAAATCACCAACACACAAAATGTGCCTTGCCACATAGTAGGTAGTGCACACTTGTACTTAATATGCATGTAATTTGTGTGAGTGTGTGTGGGGAGGCTTAACCAGTTCCCGCTGGGTTTAGCAACATATGCAGTGGCACGTTGGGTGAGTCCTAATGCCATGCTGGCACACATGCTTCCATAGGGAACTGCTCAACTGCGCTGAGAGGACAATCACTTCATGGCCCCAACACAGTGGCAGAGCTGTCACAGGCCAGGAGCTTCTGTTCATGTGACTGCTGTGATCTCTTCTGCTACCTGCCCTTTAGAACCTCCTTAGCCTACATTTTCATGGGCAACTAGCACCGGTACGACTGGCAACAGCAGGAATCTGCTGATTCCTGCAGCTGTTTCTGCTACCTGTAAGAAGTTATCTGTGGCCACCAAGCCCAGCACATTTCAATGACAGGTCTGCAGCAACCATAGCTATCTGTTCCTGTCTGCAGGGCTGGCATTTATTTGTGATGATTGCTGCTGGACGCACTTTGTGGCTAAAACAGCTGTCATTCACACCAGTGCTAGTTGCCCATGGGAATTAAGCCTAAAGGGCTTCCAGGTGAAGGTGGCAAGGGGTTAAGTCTAGCTTCAAATCTATACACTGCCAATCCACATAAATCACACCAAGATGCAGCACACCACAAAACATAGTAAAACATGCTCATAAGTTGCCATACATTGTGGCATGCTACGACACAAGTGTCTTAGCAAGGACCGTTTTGATGCACTAACAAGAATAACACATGTTTTTCTGCACTGCAGCATCACACATATAGGAATAGGAAATCAATTCTTCCTTTAAATATATTTAACTTTTTTATTTTTTAAAACTTTTTTTGTCAGCTGCTGATCATAGCTATTCATATAATCAGGACAATAAGGAGGACTATTCTGATAGAAGTTCAAAATCACTGAAGTGACCATGAACTTATAGCAGAGTGAGGAATGCAGTCCTGGCCAACTGGAAGCAGTTCTGTTTCACTGTGTCTTAAGTCGGTGGCAGCAAAATGGTTAAAGCTAGTATGGTATATAATATCTGTAGATGAGATCCATGATATTTGTTGGCAAATGAAAAATAAACTATTGTTATTTCCTGCAAAGGCTGTAGCCACTTGTAGTTACTGTTTGGGCTACCTACACTCTTATTTTTTAGGTGCTATGCTGTGCCATTTATTTACTGTATGTATTGATTGGATTCCTACTTTTTCCACCACACTGACAAATTGATTGTTAGCAGTCTAGTTATAAAATGGCCTTATGTTTGGCCCTTTAACAACTAGTAACATGGAGTATATCAACAAGTGCTGATTAGTTCTCAAAATTCCCCCTAAATATAATGTCAAAAAAACTATCTTTTTACTCTTGACAATGCTGAGGGTATACTGATGTATAGTATCTTTTATTAGATCCTTTTCCTTGTTGTGTACTACTGTGTGTTGCTTTCTGTATCCAGTTTCTTATGCAGGGGTATACTTACAGTATGTTTGACCTGTTATAAAGGTCCAATTACAAATCTCCACTGTATTGCAAAATGTATATCCAAAAACTAATACAATCAAAGCAGTAATGGAAGAAACAAAATCAGGAATTGAAAAAATAATCTAAAACTATGTTTGTTTGTGTTCTTTTATATTTTTTTCAAATACATATTATCCAGGTTTTTTATATGGTCAGCACTTTGTGCATCTCTTTACAAAATAAAGGAAGGCAGTACAATTTAATGCAAGAGAGTTCAGAGGACCCTGCTCATGAGCGCTTACAATCTAAAAGGGAGGGTCAATTCACACAACAGGAAATAAATGTGAGGGATGAACTGATGGAAAAAGTAACAGTAAATTTTATTAGGTGGAGGCAGGATAGGCCTCCCTAAACAGATGAATTTAGGCAGGAGGGAAGAGCAGAATCGGCTGCTTTTGGTGCCAGCTGATCACCCATTTTCCAAAAAAACTTAACATGGTAAATTACTGTTTAGCTAATTAGATCAGCTGCCAGTGCATTTGAATGCAGTCTGATGCTATCTGTAGAGGATTGTTGCTTAGTCCAACCAAAGTCAGTTAGGCCACACATCTATTATCTAGATTCTCCTGTTATTAATACACTATTATCCTGATAATGTTTGGATTGTTTTTTACATAATACATAACTAAATGAATAATACGAGGACTTACCTAGAATGAGTAATGTAATTAACTGTAACTTCCAAGATATTTAGGAGGTTAATTAGGTAATTTTCCCACCATAACAGAGCAGAATTATTAATTGCTATACACTAATGTCATTGTTTTATAGTTATGGTAAAAGAACAGGCAAATCAAATTACAATTGGAACATATGTTAATTGGACATCACCTGTAATTGCAAGTAATACCTAATTAGTAACACCAGGCAAAATACATAGCTAGATAAATGAACACAAATTTAGAAATGGGTCTTTGAACTGTGACTTAATATGGAAGCATTTAAGTTATGGACTGAGATTGCAAAAGATTCAATTAATTCACTTAGCTGGATAAACTATGTCACTAAGGAAGATCCTGCATATATAGTAGTTGTGCTTATAAATAAAATATATTAAAGGTTTTTCAAGAGTTTTATTGAAGTTTGCATGGGCACAGTTAGGTGGAAATAAAGACTTCTGTGGTTACAGAACTGATTTTAGATGTAAAGACAGCAGTGTAGATTTCATGGGTTCCATTAGTGTAGAGGTAAATATAACATAAATATTAATGTATTTAAAAGAAGAACATTGGTTTTCCAATGTTGATTTGGCTTCAGTCACTCCTCAGTGAACCTATACTTTTGTACATATCATATCTTGCTTTCCAAAAATTGAGATTTAATTTTGACGAATGTGGAATTTTGGCATCACTTGTGTCAAGTGATAAGAGGGTGTTTTATGTATTTTATTCACCCATTTAAATATATTTAAATTGGTTCATTCAAGTACTTTAATTTACTTTTTTTCATCTACTCATTGCTACACTGACCCAATCCACCCCACCCCAGTCTTTATTTTATGTGTTCTATTGGAGGCACCTGCTCATGTTACTTTACTTATACTTCTTGCCCCCAAGTGCATACAGAAAGCTTGAGGCAAAAATGTTCTGGTACTAGTATTGTACTCTGGACCACCAATTAGGTTCTAACCTGTCTTGGAAGTTTGCATGTGACTGTTGATGTAAGAAGGAAAGCAAGATTAGTTGCACAACATAACATTTTAACCTCAACGCAGTTGCAGCATTAGAAGCTCATTCATTAATTTCACATCATGTTTGCAATCACTCTGACTTCAAGGTAAAAAATTTTAATGCATTTTATGTGTGGATTAAGGTTTGTGCATACAGCCAGTGACGTTTGATGGGCACAATTGCGATAGTACTGATGAAGATAATTACTTTGGCATAAGTGGCACAGAGTTCTGCAGTCTCATTATAGATTGTCAACAAGCGAACAGCACAATTCAGAAGAAGATTGCTTTGGCAAATTTCATAAAATGTCAAAACTTATATTTACTTAATTCAAAATACTTAGGGAGTCCTAGTTCTTCTATATGTGGTATATAAAATTTAAAGAGCAATATAATAAATATGGCATCCTTACTTTAAATACCTTAAAATCGTTTTCCTTTTAAATATTCCACTAACCAATATTTGCTTTAAAACTGACCCAAGTACCTTACCCTACAATGCAATTTTAGAAGATTAGCAATCCTTTCTGTACAGAGGCAGGGTCCAGCTATACCACAATGTAGGGCCCTACAACACAGGTTTTCATGCATTGAGACATGTTGAAGTACAAGGTATCAGACAGTCCAATTAAAATAATTGGGCTACTATGCACCCCAATACAACACAGTTTTTCACAGTGTAGCGCAGTGCAAGTGTAGTTTGAAGGATTACTGGGGTTTCAATGTATAGCAGTGCTCCAATGCACACAACATGCAATTGGTATGAATTGGAATTTAATGTTTAGGATGTCCCATAGCCACGAGCAGCCAAGCAAATGTACAAGAATTTAAAAATTCTGTTTCTTTCTTCCACTTCATCAAAGCAAAGCAAAGCAGGTTTGGCCCCAATACAGAAAAAAATAAACCTATTTTCTCAAGAAATAAGCCCTTACAGGTACATCCAGAGACAACCGCAACAAAATTAAAATCATATAATTTTGTTTTCACAACTCCATTAAAATAATTTCATACGAGATCCTAAAAATATTAAAACAATTTCATAGATTCTAAATATAAACAAACTCTAGTGCATTATAGCCATTACTATAGAGAAAATGAACACTCCACCACAAGAGCCTATTAAGTTCAGCTAAGCAATAATAACTATTACATAATATTATGTTATATTTGCATATTTGGAGTAAAGCATCCTCTTAATTTCAACACATTTCACAGAGAGAATCTGCTTCCTCAGGACAGAACAGTGATCTAATAGTGTGTCAAAAGGTTCTAGATTTGTTACAAATTGCACATTGATGTGGTGAAGGCTCAGCTATCTCACAAGCAGACACAGGGACAAGGGGTGGGGTGCAGCAGAACACAGAAGATGGAGAAAGGACCTCATCTATGGCTGTGGTTCCTAAACACTGTCATGTATTATACATCTGCCTCTCACTATTATGGCCATAGAGCTTCATTGTCACAACCTAAATGGGATATGTGACCACCAACATCCATTCAGAAAGTACAGAATTGTAGACTTAACCACTGGTGACTATCATGTCACACAGTGTAGTTAGCATTGGCACTGAAGTGATCCCAACGGTCCGCACTGCACACCAGCTGCTGCAGTACAACATTAATTAGCACTTAAACAGAAAGCTAAGGCAACAAATGCAAAGAACAAATGTGGCATATATATGCAGTGCTCAGCATAAATGAGTACACCCCTTTTGAAAAGTAAAATTTGAATCAATATCTGAATGAGTACAAGAACAATTTCCAAAAATCTCTACAAAACTGAGTTTTATAGAACATTTGTTTCACTCATTACATGAAAGTAAGGTTAATAACATAACTTAGATTACAAAATCTTCAGTTTTACTCAAATTAGTTGAGGCAAAAATGAATACATCCTACAACAATAACTACTCCATCTAGTATTTTGTATGACCTCCATGATTTGTAAGGACAGCACCAAGTCTTCTAGGCATGGAATGACGAAGTTGGTGACATATTGCAACATCTATCTTCTTCCATTCTACAACAATGACCTCATAGGTCATTTATTTTGGTCTCATCCCTTTAGAGTACAGAATCCCAGTAGTCTTCTTCTTTTTCAGCATGGGCCCTGGCAAATTCTAGGTGGGCTTTTTTGTGCATGGGCTTTAGGAGAGGATTTCTTCGTGGATGACTCCCATGCATGCCATTCCTTTGCAGTGTATGTCCTATTGTGTCATGGGAAACAATCATCCCAGTTTGGCTTTCTGCTTCTTTAGCTAACTGCAGTGAACTTGCATGGCGATTTTCTTCTACCCTTCTCATCAGAAAACGCTTCTGTTGAGGTGTTCACTTCCGTGGACGGCCTGTACGTCTCTGTGAGATGATTGCAGTTCCATCTTTGTTAAATTTTTGTATCACTTTTGCTCCAGTATTCTGACTGATAAGTAAAGCTTTGCTGATCTTCTTGTAGCCTTCACCTTTATTGTGTAAAGAAATTATTTTCTTTCTCAGGCCTTGTGACATTTCTCTTCCATATGGTGCCATTGCTGCCAGCATGAAATGGGAGGGGCTTTATTTGTTAAGTAACGCCCTTTTATAATCAACTGCTGGACCCCTGTTTAATGAATAAATAGACTCACCTGTAGCATTTTGTTATCTAAAATTTAGCTTTGCTCATAGGACTTTTGTAGGGGTGTATTCATTTTTGCAACATGGTCTTGAGTGAATTTATTAGGAAAAACATTTTTTTTGTGTGCAAATGAACAAATCTTGTTTGCAATCAATGGCCCTCATTAGTGGTAGTATTGTTTAGTATAGTGTCCCATAGAAAATGTTGATTCTGAATGGAAAGTAAAGGTTTTCTTACAAATCTGTTGGGGTGTACTCATTCATGCTGAGCACTGTATATATATATATATATATATATATACACACACAGTTGTGTTTAAAAGTTTGTATACCCTGGCAGAAATCATGACATTTTTGCATTTATATTGAAAATATGACATGCCAAACAACTGTCTTTTATTGAAAAGGATAGTGATCATACAACGCCATTTATTATCACATAGTTGATCGGCTCCTTTTTAAATCATAATGATAACAAAAATCCCCCAAATAGCCCTGATCAAAAGTTGACATACCCTGGAATGTTTGGCCTTGGTACAGGCTCACACTGGTTAAAATGGCAACTAAAGGTTAATTTCCCACATCTGTGACTTTTAAATTAGTGTCTATGTATAAATAGTCAGTGAGTGTGTTAGCTCCCACATGCATACACTGAACAGACTAATTACTGAGCCTTGGGGAAAAGAAAAAAAAACCTGTCAAAAGACCTGCATAACAAGGTAATGGAACTTTCAAAAAGATAGGAAAGGATATAGAAAGACATCCAAAGCCTTGAATATGCCAGTCAGTACTGTCCCTCCTGCAGTGTCCCTGGCAATGTAATCCGGCGGATGCCGGCATCTGTCTTCTGGGTTCCGTCCCCTGCAAGCGTCGGGACATATGGGGGATGGAACGGCGGGAAATTTGAAAATGACAAAAAGTGACATTCACTAAAATCACATAGTAAAACATTACTGTATCAAACCATTTCACATACATTTTGTCCCTACTGCTTTGTCCTGTGCCCTGCCTGCATTTGTACTGTTCTTATTGCCTGGAAACTGAGAAACGTCCATGGCGTCCAAAAAGCGTCCCTTTAGGGCAAAAGCGGTTTTAGACCAGCTAGAGAACAGCAATAGTAAATCAGAACCACTTGCAGAATTGAGTGATAATGATTCATGGGGAAATTCGTCATCAGACACTGAAAACGATTTTGTGACTTCGCTCAGTGATGTCCGAACTTGGCACTGTATTTCAAATTTCAGTGTTGTTGGTTTGATTATATTATTGAATTAAATTTATTATTATTATATTATTATTTTTTATGATTATTTATTAAATTATAATTTATGATTTCGTGTTTCAAGTTTTATCCTACCCGGGATGTTTACTAGACTCTTGTTCGGACAGATTTCAGTGAGTTATTCCTAAGAATTACAGTCCTACAATATAAAACGCCAAATTTCCATGCAAAATAATGGTACCGCTTTCAGCACCAAAAATCTGAAATAATCATACTGCCAGGGAGGTTAACCAGTGTATGGTATACTTTTCAGGGTATGTAAACTTTTGATCAGGGTTTATTTGGGTGATTTCTGTTATGATAATGATTTAAAAAGAAGCCAAACAACTTTGTGATAATAAATGGCTTCATGTGATCACTATCTTTAAATAAAAGACAGGTTTTTTGGCATGATCGGTCATATTTTCAATATAAATGCCAAAATTTCATGATTTCTGCCAGGGTATGCAAACTTTTGAGCACAACTGTGTATATATATAGATATATATATATCTATATATATATATTTTTTTTTTTTTTTTAAAGCAACAGCTATAGTTTCCTTTTAAGCATAGTAATACATTGATTAAAGCACTCAATAAATATTCAAATACTTTCAGTCAGGTTAGAACACTGTAAACAAGGGAGCTAATTATCAGACAAACTACAGTGGAAAATGTTCACAAAATACAGCCAGTCTGTGAAATATAAGTAGAGCTCAGTGAGGTATGAAAGGAGCAATCTCACTCATCAGTTATCCTCAGGTGCCACTGTGCACGGAGATAAATATACACTGGAAACTGGGTCCAGGTTACTCATCTACAAAACATATGGTTGCTGAGGTAATTATCACTTATCACAACAATACTTCATTTGTCTAAAATAAAGCAAACCTATGTGTAATTCTGAGAAGCACTATTTGCATCTAGGATGCCAAAGTAATGTAATAAATGCAATTTCAAAATAAAGAATGTCAATTCTTTCTATAAAAACATGCATGTTGTTTATGGGGTTCTAATGTGTCTAGCAGTCAAGCAGATAAAAAAGAATCTAAAATGCATAGGACCAGCGTATGAACACACCATCTTAGTTTTTATACAATCAACATCACATAGAAAAAGGGTGGGGACAGACAACTTTTTATGGTTTATTTCGGAGGTCTATTACTTTAACAAACCAGCAAAAAGCAAAGTTGGGAGACCTATAGGATGCAAACATAAATGAAAAATTATTTTCTTTTATAGATTAAGCAGAGACTATAATGGATTTTCAATGTCCAACTAAGCTGGTGTAAATCGAGTCAGTGGGAAACTTTAGTTGCCCGAGTAGACCCTTGAGCAAATACGGCTTCAGCTACTGTATGGGACTGCTTATATACAGTACTTATGGACAAGATCCAACCTTTTCCATCCAATTGTATCAGCCACAGCCCTATAAGAATTTACATGTGGATCCACAGAGAAGCTATATAATGCTGGCACCCTTTTCTGAAGTTGGAGCTGATTGGTTGGAGCCATCAGAGATATTCTTCTTTGTCACTATGGGGTTGATTTACAAAAGTCTTTACTCACCTATACACCTGTTCACACAAGGTCTTTACGGAACATTTTACTAAGATCCTGAGTATAAACATCAGTAAATGATTACACCCATGTACAATAGTGAGGTAGAGGTTGATTTAAAAATGACATAGGGGTTGATTTACTAAAATTGGAGTGCAAAATCTGGCACAGCTCTGCACAGAAACCAATCAGCTTCCAGTTTTTTTTTTTTGTCAAAGCTAAATTGAACAGTCTGAAGTTAGAACTGATTGACTACCATGAACAGTTGCACCAGATTTTGCTCTCCCCAGTTTTAGTAAATCAACCCCTATGTCACTTTTTAAATCAACCCCTATGTGACTATTGCAAATGGGTGTAATAATTTACTAATGTTTATACTCAGGATCTTGTTGACAGAAACACCATGAATAAAATGTTCCATAAAGACCTTGAATAAACACTTTTATACTGTAGGCGAGTAAAGGAGAGTATGAGTATAGATGAGTAAAATTCTTCTTCATTGCCAGTGTTCTAAAATACATATTTATAGTCACGTAAAAATGCTTAGAGATATGTAAACGTATGTATTAGTGTAAATACTGCACTCAAATGTACAATGTTCTAATTTTGTTTTACGGCTCTGCACTCATTGCTGTATTACTGATTTTTACTCAGATGTATGCATTGTTCCATAGGCAGTAATGCATCTGGTTTCAAATCAATAAAAAACACAGCATTTTTTTACTCCCATGTGAAAAAGGCCATATAGTGCTGTCACTGGTCTGCAATATAATGTCTGGTAATATAATCTGTCACTTACCTGGTTGAAGCCAAGTTGATGAAAGGGCTTCCCTTAAAACAGGGCATAACAGGGTACAAAGTGCCTGCAGATGTACAGTATAAGGGAGAAAAAGGGGAAAATGCCACAGGCCAACAACAGAAGGAGCCCCACTCTATACAAAAATAATATAAAACAATATAAAATTATAGCAAATAATATCAAGTAAATAATAATACAATAATATAAAATATTTCATTGACTGTCATTGGGAATGTAAAGTAACTCTGTGTATGGGGGGCCCCCAAACCTATAGTTTGCCAGACCTCCAAGGTCTAAAACTTGCCCTAGATGCCTTTAGGAGATCTAAGTTTGGAGACCTTGCAGAAGATGTGGAGCTGAAGACAATGCAGCAGGCAAGCTAGCAGATGTAGGATCTCAGATGCATGGTCAGGTGGGCAGAAGTTGGCAGCAATCGGGCAGCAGAGGTACAGAATCAGGAACCAGGAGTGGAGTCAGAGCCAGGCCAAAGTCAGTAGCAGGTGAACAGAGGAGGTACCGGAACAGAAGGCAGGAGGCAAAGTCAGGCCACAAGCAGAGTCAACAAGCCAGGTCGGTATACAGATGTAAACACAGGATCAGGTCAAAGGCAGAAAGAGCTGATGGCTACTCAGCAATGATTCTCAGTCCTGCAGTGCTTTAGCCCATTCAAGCATGCATGTGTAGATGCGCGCACAGCTCTAATTCCATGTGTTTCAGTATGATTTGGCAATATAATCTGTACGTGCCACTCCAAACTGGACTTAGATTTTATCTTTTGCAAAGACTGGGAGCTACTTTACATTATATATAGGTGGCTGAGCATCTGAAATGTGTGAGGGCTTTGGTTTATTTTTGAGATCCAACAAAAGATCATCATACCTTGAATATTCATTACAAGCCATTTCCCAATCTTTAGTTGTGAACACTCACAATTCACAATTTGCTAATACCTTTTGGTATGAATTAAAAATCTCTATATGAGAAATAAGAGGTGCACCAACTAATGTTTATGCCCTGGCTTGTTGATACTTCATTGCAATGCCATTTTAACATATTACACATAGAGTGAATGTTCTTTCTACATACAGGAGGAGATTTACTAAATCTGGTTCACTCAGAATCTGGTGCACCGGTAGCCAATCAGCTTCTAACTTCAGCTTGTTCATTTAAGCTTTAGCAATAAAACCTGTAAGATGTTTGGTTTCCATGCAGATTTGCATGAGATTCTGAGTAAACCAGCTTTAGTAAATAAACCCCACAGTGTTTTACTGGATGAATATGCAGTCTCTGGTAATATAATACATATTAGGATTGCCTGGTTTATCATTTTCTTGATCAGATTAAGACTTTAGGGTTGGGCTTCTAGATCAGGGGTCGGCAACCTCCGGCAGGCATGCCAGAGGTGGCATGCAGCAGTATTTATGATGGCACATGAAGGGAAACCTGGGAGACATATCTCCCATATAACAAAGCCAGCCAGCAGGCGGCTGTGGCTCTATGCATACAAGACAGCACAGTTAGCTCCCGCCAGCCTCAGTTGTCCTCCCCACCCCCTTTAGATCCCACCCACCTGCATAGAAAACAGCAGGGATTGTCACAGTTCCTGCAGGGCTCTATGCATACAAGGTAGTGCAGTTGGCTCACGCTAGCCTCAGTTTCTGCCCTCCCCACTTTAGCTCCCACCCACCTGCATAGAAAACAGCAGGGAAGAACATAGCTCTGGCCCACCCACTTCATCTCCAGCCCGCCCACCTCACTCTGCGCCCGAATTTAGCTTGAAACCCCAGGCAGCCTGCTCTTGTTCTCTGGCTTTGGACAGGTAATTACGGGAGTGCAGCACTCTTTTAGCCTGTGTCTTCCTGTCATCATGGCTGCTCACACCGTGAGAGCCATTCCTCCTCCTCAGCAGCAGCATTAAAGAGGATCTGTGGTAGCTGCTCTATCTCTGCTTTAGTTTTAGGACACAACTACTGTATCTATTTGAACAGCTATTGGGCACTACTACTTTAGAACAGGGTTCAGAAACTACTACTTAGAACCAGTAGTAGTAGTTACCAAACCCTGTTATAAAGTAGTACTAAAGTAGGAGGTACCAAACCCTGTTCTAAAGAACCAAGAAACTACTACTTTAGAACAGGGCTTGGTAACTACTACTTAAGAACTTTTTTAGTAACTACTACTTATACCAAAGGTTAGTTCACACAAAAATGCAGTGTGGGAAATGTGAGTCCTGTGCTCGTTTTCCACACTGCATTAGAACGGATTGCATTTGTAGTCTGCATGTGGATGCCAATGTATTGTTATTGACTCCCCACACACAGATTGCAAATGCAGTGTCACAGTACCATGTGGTATTGATGCAGTGCATTTTTGATTGGTCTGGTGCTTTTTTGCAGCCCATTCAAATCAATTGACAGTCAAAATACATATCATGGGAATGCCTCGAGAATTTCGTGTGAACCCACACATTTCCATGAAATCCTGTGAGAATCAGTCCTACATTAATATAGAAGTCCTAACTACATTTTATTGTGGACATTATGGCTTTTTTTTGGAGCCTGTGCAAAATTATTTTAAAAAATGCACATGTGCAGTAACGTAGCCCTATTAATAAGTTCAGGAGGTGTGGTGGAGGGGGATGGGATGACAGTGTCACAGCTGCTGCTTTTATCCTTACAGCACCTGAAACTATAGCCTTTTTTGTAGTAGCCATCTGTTAGCTAGGTATGAATTTTGCAATAAGCAGCAGCCTTACACACATTGTGTACTTATTAACAGGGCTAAGTCACTATAGTAACCAATAGCTGCTCTAAAGTAGTAGTTACCAATAGTTACAATAAAAGTTTTTGCTGGAGTGCAGCTTTAATTTAAAAAATTAGTGTACACAAAATCCAAAATTTTATGAATTGAAGCTGATCTGGGTTCTGAAGATGCAGGAATTGAGGGTGAACTGCATTCTGAAGCGGCATGCATTGGGCTGATCTGAGGTCTAAAGGTGCAGAATTTGGGGCTCAATTGAGACTTGAAGGTGAAGAAAGTGGGTCTGATCTGAGGTGTTAAAGTACAGAAATTGGGCCTGATTTGAGGTGTGAAGGTGCAAGCATTGGGGCTTATATGAGATCTGAACGTGCAGAAATTGGGTCTGATCTGAGGTGTGATGGCACAGAAGTTGGGCTTGATATGAGGTGTGAAGGTGCAGAAGTTGGGCCTGATATAAGGTGTGAAGGTGCAGAAATCAGGCCTAATCTAAGGTGTGTAGGTGCAGAAATTGGTCCTGATCTTAGGTGTGAAGTTGTATTCATTATGGCTCATTTGAGATCTGAAGGTACAGAAACTGTTTCTGATCTGAGGTGTGAAAGTGCAGAAATTGGTTCTGATCTGAGGTGTGAAGGTGCAGAAGTTGGACCTGATCTGAGGTGTGAAGCTGCAGAAACTTGGCAGGTCAAGGTGAGGTCAGATGAGACCCAATTTCTGCACCTTCAGATCTCATATAAGCCCTAATGCATGCACCTTCACACCTCAGATCAGGCCCAATTTCTGCACATTCACACCCCAGATCAGGCCAAGTTTCTGCACGTTCGCATCTCAGATTAGGCCCAATTTCTGCACCTTCAGATCTCAAATGAGCCAAAATGAATACACCTTCACATCTAAGATCAAGCTAAGTTTCTCACAGCGAAGGAACAGACGTTGGACCTGATCTCAGGTGTGAAAGTTCAGAAATTGGGCTTGATTTTAGGTGTGAAGGTGCATGAACTGGGGCTCATAGGAGTTCTGCAGGGGCAGCAATTGAACTGATCTCAGATCTGAAGGTGCAGATATTGAGCCTGATCTGAAGTGTGAAGGTGTATGTATTGGACCTCATTTGAAATTTGAAGGTGCATAAATTGGGGCAGGTCTGAGGTGTGAAGAAATATGAGCAGATTTCAGCTGTGAAGATGCATAAATTGGGTCTGATCTGAGGTGTGAAGGTGCAGAAATTGGGGATGATCTGAGGTGTGAAGGTGCAGAAAATGGGGCTGCTCTGAGGTTTGATGCTGTAGAAATTGAGGCTGATCTTAGGTGTGATGGTGTAGAAACCGGGGCTGGTCTTAGGTATGAAGGTGCAGAAATTGGGACTGATCTTAGGTGTGAAGGTGCAGAAATTGGGGCTGATCTTAGGTGTGAAGGTGCAGAAATTGGAACTAATCTGGAGTGGGAAGGTGCAGAAATTGGGGCTCATATAACAGTTAAAGGTATAGGATTTGAGCTGATCCAAGGTGTGAAGGTGAAGAAATGGGTAAAAGTATCCTTGGCAATGCTATCTGCATGTGAATCTATTTATACTGTATGTGTCTTCATTTTTTAATATTCAAGTAGTTTACAGCATTTACTTTATAAGAATAACCTTTCATGACTGAGAGCATGAAATTGACATTTATTTTTAGGTAACCGGCATTCTCAATTTTTTTAAAAACATTTTTTGGCACACTGTGCTCAAAAGGTTGCCTACTCTTGTTCTAGGTATATACTTTGTTGTGAGTGTGACATCAGTGGCTATTATCGGAAACAATAAACTCCAAAGTTAAAAACTGTGAGGTTGAATATTCTTTTTTTATTCAAACACTGAATTTATTACTCATTGAATTCAAATAGACATTATTGCCCAAAAGGCCTATCTCTCTGTTAGCATATTTTAAAGAAATAAAGAGTGTGAGTCCATATACTAATAAATACAAACATTGTTATGAGTGTAAACACCTGTGATTACATCCAATACGATTTTCATTTTTTCTGTGTCCGTGTTCAAGATTTTAACTCACTTCCCATCTGATGAAATCAACAGAACGTTTGATAGCAGCAAAACTAGACTGGAGTTCTGATCATTTTATACTGTTATGAAAACTAGAAAAACACGTGGAGGTAGAGTTTTTCCAACCTTTGCATTAAATATTCTGGTATACACAAGAATAGTAACATTTTAGTGTATTCTAGGAGGGTGCTTGGTGTACAGGGCATGGACTCCAGGTACCATGTTCCAAGTGCCTTCATCCTGATTACACAGAGGACACTGGAGAAAGGGCTTTCAGGGTGACCCTGCCTCTATAAATACTGATACCTCTATTCCACTGAAGCATTGAACTGCAAAAGAGTGTATTCTGATAAACTGCTATACATGGCATAATTAGTAAGACTAGGATTGAGGTTTGCGATTGTCACTACCATAGGTTTGAGATATATATTGTGGGTTCAAGAGCCACATAATGCACTGCATAGCCTTTGAACTATGGCCAGCAGGCTCAGAGGGACAATAAGGCTTATGACAGTCCCCTTACTAAAAAAGGAGGGACACAGAACAACCATAGTTGCAGTGAATTGGAAGCTGCTACAAGGAAACCATAGGGAAAGCTGACAAACTGCATATGTAAAGATTAAGGTCAGTTAGGAAACTGTACTTCAGTTTTGATTGCTAGTAAATCTACCCCCCATGTGTGTTGCAGAGCTTAGTACATGTGCATTTTTTCATGTGGAAAATGAATGGGCTGCCTTTATACAAGCACATAAATGCATTGTATTGTATATATACAAATAATTGTATATTCAGCCTTCAAGTGCTCACTTTTTTGAACATTTATATTTTTCTTTTCTTTAATTTCTGCCCTGTTTTGTGTAGCTCTTTTCTCTCCCCTCAGCTGATCTGATCAATAGTAACAGAAGCTTATTTCTAAATTGACCTTTAGGGTAAGACAACTGAGTGGGAAAAACCTAAACCCTCTGGTGCAGTGTGTATTAGTTGAGATTTTTCTTACTACATATAGGGGGTTATTTACTAAAGTAAAAACAAACGGCAACTGCCCCAACCTACAGTTGTGACCAAAATTATTCAACCCCCAATGCTGTAAAGGGGTTTAGGGACTATAGTGTACATTTGGAATTGTATTCAGAATCAAATCCTACAAGGACGTTGTAACTACCCAAATGCAACTAAAATGACATCAATTGTTTATGTAATACAGTAGTAAATGGTTCTTATGTGGTTTCTTCATTGCCACAATTATTCAACCCCTTAAAGACTACCACTCTGAAGAACAGAGGTTCATACAGGTGCTTTCCATCAGGTATTGAAAACACCTGTGGATGTCACCGAGCAGCAATCAAGCATAATAAGCACCAATTAGGCAGCTTTAAAATGACTGTGATACTCAGCTCCTTCTAGACATTTACTGGTGTGGTTACAAACATGGTGAAGGCAAGAGAATGGTCCAGGAAGACAAGAGAAGAGGTGATTTCTCTTCACAGGAAGGGCAATGGCTATAAGAAGATTGCAAAGATGTTAAACATACCAAGAGACACCTTAGGAAGCATCATTCGCAAATTCAAGGCAAAGGGCACTGTTGAAACGCTACCTGGTCGTGGCAGAAAGAAGATGCTGACTTCGACTGCTGTGCGCTACCTGAAGCGTAGAGTGGAGAGAAGTCCCCGTGTGACTGCTGAGGAACTGAGAAAAGATTTGTCAGATGTGGGTACAGAAGTTTCAGCCCAGACAATAAGACGCACACTGCGTAATGAAGGCCTCCGTGCCAGAACTCCCAGGCGTACCCCCTTGCTGTCTCCAAAGAATAAGAAGAGTCGACTGCAGTATGCCAAAAGCCATGTGGACAAACCACAAAAGTTGTGGGATAGTGTTCTGTGGACTGATGAAACAAAATTAGAACTGTTTGGGCCCATGGATCAACGCTATGTTTGGAGGAGGAAGAACAAGGCCTATGATGAAAAGAACACCTTGCCTACTGTGAAGCATGGTGGAGGGTCAATCATGCTTTGGGGCTGTTTTGCTTCTGCAGGTACAGGGAAGCTTCAGCGTGTGCAAGGTACCATGAATTCTCTTCAGTACCAGGAGATATTGGATGGAAACGTGATGCAGTCCGTCACACACCTGAGGCTTGGGAGACGTTGGACCTTTCAACAGGACAATGATCCCAAGCATACCTCCAAGTCCACTAGAGCATGGTTGCAGAGGAAAGGCTGGAACATTTTGGAGTGGCCATCGCAGTCACCAGACTTAAATCCGATTGAGAACCTCTGGTGGGACTTAAAGAAAGCAGTTGCAGTGCGCAAGCCTAAGAATGTGACTGAACTGGAGGCCTTTGCCCATGAAGAATGGGCGAAGATACCCGTAGATCGCTGCAAGACACTTGTGTCAAGCTATGCTTCACGTTTAAAAGCTGTTATAACTGTAAAAGGATGCTGTACTAAGTACTAAGATTGAATGTCACTTGGGGGTTGAATAAAACTGATAATGCTGTGAGCACAGAAAAGACATTTGTGGTTATTTCATTATAACTGTTATGTTATATTTGTCTGACCTACAAGTGCCTCTTTAATGTAAATGTAAGCAAGATGACTGAATGATCAAAAGCAATGTCAAACTGGCCAAAACACTCAATTTCAGTGGGGGTTGAATAATTTTGGTCACAACTGTATAACTGGACTTTGCAGCAAGGAGCACATAGAAGGGTGAAGCATTTCAAAAAACAACAAAGAAAAATTCCCAGCTCAACTTACCAACCAGCCTGCAACCAACTGGATTATTCTGTCTAACAGTTCGCATTAAAAACAGGGGTTTAATTTGTACACCTTTGCAAATACATGCATAAGCTGCAGATCATCCTTACAGCACCCCAGTATTCTGCAGTTCCTAACTCTGTAAATTTTGAGAGCCTCTATGTATAATAATGGATAGATTAAGGGAAGGTAAGCCTAGAGGGAGCCCACCCATCCCTAAAGGCACAAGGGTGTACTGGACACCCAGCACATAGCACAATGGCAGCAAAGGTGTCCAGTGCACCCCCTCACCAATATATCAACAGTACAAACGGCAATTGCCCCAATCTATAACTGGCTTATGCAGCAAGGAGCACATGGAAAGGCGACTCTTGTAAAAAAAAACAAAGACAAATTCCACCTCAACTTACCAACCAGCCTGCAACCAACCAAATTATCCTGTCTAACAGTTCATGTTAAAAACAGGAGATTAGTTATTTACAAAAACTAGAGAGTGCAAACTCTGGTTCAGTTCTGCATGGAAACAAATAAGCTTCCAGGTTTTATTGCCAAATGCATGAAGGTAAAAAAAACCTTCTGTGTGCAGCAGTGCCCTCAGCTCCCCTCAATACTTACTTGAGCCCCATCGAGGTCCAGCAATGTGCAAGACCACCTCGGCTGTCACAGGTCTCTGCTTCCTCATTAGCTGAGACAGCAAGTGGGAGCCATTGGCTCCCACTGCTGTCAATCACTGCCAGTCAGCCAATGAGGAGAGAGAGGGGGCAGGGCCAAGCCACACCTCCATATATGAATGGACACGTGGAGCTGCGGGATCCCCCATAGCAAGCTGTGCAAAAGGAGGAGCCAGGAGAGCCTGCGGGGGACCCGAGAAGAGGAGGATCCAGGCTTCTCTGTGCAAAACCACTACACAGGGCAGGTAAGTATAGACATGTTTTTTTATTTTACACAACAAAAAAACCTTTAGTATCACTTTAATTGAACAACCTGTGTTAGAATGTGATCGGCAACTATGCACAGCTGCACCAGTTTCTGAACGCTCCAGTTTTAGTAAATCTACTCCATAGTATAAAATACCAATACAATGTCCTAAACCTATTATTACTATTGTTCTTGTCTTTTGTTAAATAAATAAGCTTGCAATGAATAAGTGAAGAAATTTGATACGGTTGACATTTCTGTAGTCCAAAATGTTTATAGGAAAGTTTTGTTCAGTGCTATATTTCTGTAAAGGTATTTACCGAAAATGACATTTTTTTCATATATCACCGTGTTCCCTGCCCTGTGAAAAAATTAAGCTGAAACCTTCTGGCATACCAAATCACAAAAAGTAAGCCTATGTTAGCAGGCTTTTGCTGTAAATGATTAAATAGTTTTCCCTGTAGTAATTTCCATGCTACAATTCAGTGACAGACTTTAATCTGATGGTCTTAGGTTTCCTGACCATAAGAATAATTTAAAGTGACCTCCCAAAGAATATGAAATTTGTATTTCTGTTCTACAGGTCAGCTATAGTTATAGAAATGAATTTCATTTCTAAGATACTCAGATGTATTAGGTAGGGTAAAAGATATTTTTTTTTAAATTAAGTTTTATATTAATATATCCAGAAAGTAACAGGATTTTTCAATGTAATTTCTGGGCAGTATAAAGAATAGTTCAGATCTGCAGGATGTAGTTGTCTTTGTCAGGAAAGTTGGAAGACCTCTTAATGGCTTTGCTGTGAAATACATGTATTTATAGTTACACCCCTGCTGCTATCAAAGTTTTTAAAAAAACTTCTAAATTTTCACTCTCATTTCAAATGCAAAATGTTCAGTGATAGTCTATCACCTGAAGCACAACAATTCATAAGGTGAACTATATTTTGATCAATGAAAAATTACTATACCAAAAGGCAAGATGATTAACTTGTATTCACATTAATAAAAAAAGGAAAAAAAAAGGTGTGACAAACGTGTCTCAAACCACTGCCCTCTTTTGTTTACTTGTGACAAATGGCTGGTCAACCTCACACTGAAATCACAAACCACTTGGGAGCTGGTAACCATAATAAGGCAATGTAGCTTGTTGAAGCTATGACCACAGCTGCTCAATTAACCATAGGAGATGTGTAAAAGAAACAATAACTGATAAAGAGCGCTATTGGTGTAGAGCCAACTTGGATATAATCGTGACCGGTAAAGCAAAACAGAATGGCACTAATAATGTCAAGGTTGTCCAAGATAAAAAGGATGTTATTATCCACTTTAACCTCCCTAGCGGTATGATTTTGTCAATATTTCTGTGTTCAAAGCGGTACATTTTTTTGCATGGAAATATGTTTTTTTTTATTGTAGGCCTGTAATTCTTAGGAATAACTCACTGAAATCTATCCGAACAAGAATCTAGTAAACATCCCGGGTATGATAACATTTGAAACACGAAATCATAAATTATAATATAATTAATAATCATTAAAAATAAAAATATAATAATAATAAATTTAATTCAATAATATAATCAAACCAAAAACACTGAAATTTTAAATATAGCACCAAGTTCGCACATCACTGAGCTTAGTTGCAAAATCGTTTTCAGTGTCTGATTACAAATTTCCCCACGAATCATTATTATCACTCAATTCTACAAGTGGTTCTGATTTACTATCGCTGTTCTCTAGCTGGTCTAAAACCGCTTTTGACATAAAGGGACGCTTTTTGGAAGCCATGGACTTTTCTCAGTTTCAAGGCAGAAAGAACAGTAAAAATACAGGCAGGGCACAGGACACAGCACTAGGGACAAAATGTATGTGAAATGCTTTGATACAGTAATGTTTTACTATGTGATTTTAGTGTATTTAATGAATGTCACTTTTTAAAATTTTTAAATTTCCCGCCGGTTCCGGCCCCGTACATCCCGTATGTCCCGACGCTCTCAGGGACCAGAACCCGGAAGATGGATGCCGGCATCGGCCGGAGGAGACAGGGGGGAAATCGCGGGAGCGCAGGACAAGATAAGTGAAACAGGAAATCCCAGAGCAACGCTGCAGGGTAATCCCAAGTGTAGCTCGGGGTTACTGCTTTTGACACTGATAATTAACCCCTAGCTACACTCGGGAATACCGCCAGGGAGGTTAAAAGGAGGCAATGATGGAGAAATCCTGTGGACCGCTCAACACGGTGTGTGGGTCGCCAGCTGTGTGATGGTGGTAACACTCACTGTAAAAAAATGCAGCCTCTGAGTGTCCCCGTTACTCACGTACTGGCAATGACGTTGGAGCGCACCGGAAGTGATGTCAATGAAGCACCAAAGACCAGAATAAGGTCGCTGATCATAAGATGAGGCATAGGAGCCAAGTATGCCTGTTAAATGCAGATGTAGTCACCCCATGCTCTGAGGTATATGGAGTTCAATAGGAGCAGCTGCAATCTTGTCTCTGGAATGACTAAAGGAAAGTTGTGAGCTGGATGCCTGAAGCCTAATGGACAAGTCAGAGACCTCTGAATGATTTATTTAAAACTGGCTCTTCTGTCTGATGATCTTATGATGACCTGATGATCTTCTGCCAGTTTCTACGCTCCATTGATATCACTTCTGGTGCACGCTTATGTCATTTCCAGTGCTCGAGTTCCGGGGACACTCAGAGGCTGCATTCTGTTGCAGTGATTGTTACCACCATCTCACAGCTGGCGACCCACGCACCATGTTGAGAGGTCCACAGAATTTCTCCATTGTTGCCTCCTGTACCCTGGTCCAGCACATCCTGTATCTACAGCAGTAAGCCAATTTTATTGCCAACACTATGACACATTGGCTATACCACTTACTTTTTCTTTGATCCGCTTTCGATACAGGACTTTGGTTCATGCTTTTATTAACCTTTAAAGTGGATAATAAAATTCTTTTTTATCTTGGACCTCAGCTACTCTGGTTACAACAATCTAATAGACATCAAGTCACAAGAGGGTGGAATAAAACCAAGATAAAGCTTTACGGCAAACGTGAATACATGGTTTTGTAATCATTTATCCCTATTCTGCCCATATTTTGTATATTAATGCGTACATTAATAAACACTTTTTTTTAGCCTGTAGTTGAACACTGCCTTCTTCAGGCTGGAGTGGCATTTGCAGTGCCATGTATTTAGGAATATCATTGTCAGACACACTACTCGCTTTAAAAAATATATACTTTTTTTAAATTAAATTCAAAATCAAAACATTGTTTTTTTAAGTGTGAAACTTTTTATATATCCTTAAGAAAATAAATGATTGCAAATTAATAATTGACAAGTTATCCAAGGATGTTAAATATGGTCTAGACATCAAGGCCTTAATGACCTCGGATCATTCTATCATTTGCATGGTCACAATACAGTGGTCAAACAAGTTTACAGACACAGAAAGGATAAGTTTGTCCCTATGCTATGCTGACTGAGCTACGTTCTATGCCCATTCTGCCCTCCCCCAGATAGAATTTTCCTTACCTTTGCTTCACAGCTTAATAATGAATAGTCTACGTCTGGTGTTACACCAACAACAGAGGCTTGCCTTCAGCATGAACCTACTTAGAATTTCTACCTGCGATTTAAAATTGTATGGCTTGCCTGATCTCTTTTCTAGTTGTAGAATCTTTGTGGTCATTAAGTTCAACTGACAACATGAGAAGCACATTGTTAATGCAGCTTTTAGGTACAATTTATATTAAAGATTAAACTGATTTTTTCGACATAGGAAAAGTAATTGAACACTTTTAATTAAGGCCATTTTATTTTATTATCTAAACACAATATACATGAGCATTGATTACAGTCTTCTCATTTACTGTCAAAAATCAGGCTCAATCATGCTGAGTATTTTTCTCTTGCCAAAATGTACCACAGACTCCTGATTGATTCTGAAAGGTCACATGCAGTTCAGTATCAGAGTCTATCCAAATTGTCACGACACAAGAATTGCCATTCATTGCCATTTTGTTGGAGTATGTGTTATTCATCTTACAAGGAAACACAGGAAAACAAGCAAACTCTGATACCTGCATTTCCCTGTTCAAATAGAATGTCTTAACGTGTTACTAAACCCACATCAGTAAAATCAGTCTGTATATGCAGTAAAGTATGCTTGTTATACTCACTGTGTAACCTAAGGGGTTAATCCTCCACAAAGTATGTTCAATCCTGTCTTCTCTGATGCTCCCCTTCTTCCAGTGTCTCCTAAATATCTCCTGATAAAGCAGAAGCTTGCACATGCTCAGTTTGGGTGTGTATTGCTAGAGAGGTTTTTATTTTCTTGGGAGAGTGCATGTGATATAGCACAGGGACAATTAGCACTGTTTAGACAAGAGGGTCATGGGTCCTGTAGCCTTCTACAGAAAAATGAAAACTCCTCCTACAAGCTGTAACCAGTGCTCTGCTGAACACTGATAGAAGTCACAAGACTGCTCTAACTGCTGATGAAAAAAGGTATTTAACAATTTATATTTGCTAAAGTAATTGCATTTCCATTGTTCTGTGTACTGTGGGAGACCAGATATAGAAAATGCAAGGTCCTGGGTTTAGTAACACTTTAAAATTTGAAGAAAACCTCTAAAGGTACAATTTCTTAACAATACCTGACATCTAAATATACAAACTGTGTTGAATAAATGAACTTTAAATGTAAACTTGAAATCCCTCTTACCAACATCTTAAACTTTCCCTTTAGGGCCATGTCACACAGCCATTTGTGCCAGTAGTAAAATCACTAAGGAGAGCTTTCCAGTTAGCTTCTTTGCTGGCCAAGAACACTGCTGAATCTTTCTAACTAGCAATAAGCAATGAGGAAATGACAACTAACCCTCTTGGATAGTGAGAGAGCTACCTAATAGAAACAGATAAGTAGTGTTTTACAGATCCTTTCACTGACAAGTTGTCATGAGGATGTGACATGCATATAATGCATTGCAGGTCTTTTTATACATGCATACAAACAGTGCATCATGCTTTCCTTTCAAATAAAATATTTTAGGGCCATTATTACAAAAAAAAAATCCCATACACCATCATTAAATGCCCCTAAATGTTAGCATCTGTGTCCATGTACACATAAGTGTTTACAGGCATTTAGATGCAGAAAAAAAACCCACCTCCAGCATGCTCAGGAGCAGCAAAAAACCCCACTTCATATTTCTAAACACGTGTAAATGCGTGTTAATGTTGGGCTCATTTAGCAAGGAATGAGAAACTGGGCATTGCCATGAAGGGCATATACCAATGCCAAATTTAAAAAAAGAGATGAGGGAATTTTCATGCAGCTTTGAGGGCAACAATGAGAATGCACACATCTTTGAAATTACATGCACTTGGGATGCCTTAAAGTTGTATATGATGTTATACATGATTTTCACTCACAGAATACTCTTGCATTGCATATTTGGTTGGGAAATTAATTTATTATTTTAATTTTATTTCAGTTTCTTTAAAAAAGGCTTTTATTAGGTAGTTTTAACAGTGCTAAGTGCCATAGAAAGGTTAATGCAGATAAAATTTGAATTGGCCAGTGGCACAACAGCTTAATGGTGTAGCTTTTGAGCTTCTTTTAATTGTGGCACCTTCTTACATCATGCTGAAAGGTAACAAATGTTAATTTTTAGGCCTGACTGTTATTGTAGTATTTTTAGAGGTGAATGAAATTCTTAACATTTATAATAGGGAATGCACAGCAAAGCAGAAGTGTGCTGGGAAGAAAAAAATGAATGAATGATGAATGAAGGAAATTCATGCTTTGAGCTCAAACTTAAAAAATGTCCTATCAACAAAAGTAAAAACAAATACACAGAATAAACTAAAGAAAATAACAAAATATCACCCCTCTGAAACAAAATCCCACCTATTTTTTAAGGAAAGCCTTGCAGTAGTAAAAATATAATTAATGTTTGCCATTGACACATAAGCAAAAAGGGACACCTGCCCTCAAATCAACTGCAAGCTAAAACTAAAGAGAAAAGATCCCTCATTATAAGAACATAAACAATGCAGCATAAGGGATGATAGACTTATCATCTTGGTGTTGTCAGAACTGGTATCCTCCAGGTCCTCATCAATCTAACATGGATAGTTTGGTGTCCAGGAGCACTGTTTTTTGATACACATTTTCTAAAAAATTACATTAAAAAAATGAATATTAATACAGTTAATTCACCTAAATAGTTTACCTTTATGATAGAACAATTAAATGCCTGATCAAGATTAAAGACCTGTGTTATTTAATTTTGTTAATGTATTAATCTCTTGCTTTATCATTGTCTAAAAAATGGACAGACACCATAACAGATAATAATGATGTGAAATCAATAAAGATGCAATTAGACCTATTAAACAAAGATAGGAGCCTTTTTAAAGAAACTGTACTGGACACAAGATATAGAAGGGAGCAAGGAGAATAGCTACTTGACGAAATTAAAAAAATGTGATGCCAAGGAAGGATAAAATTAATTGGAATCTTTATCTAGTCATCTGCTGAATAAAATGAGAAAATCAAGAACAACCTGGGACAAAGAATGACATATGAGAAAGTAATTGTTCTAAATACTCCCATAAAGATACAACAGAACATTTAAAGTCCAGATTTAAAAGGATAAGTATTTCCATTTAAAACCTTTATTAAACATAACTGTGCCCTTTTACTAGATATAATTTAGTGTGCTGGTAGGCATTGTAAAATAGAGGTGTATCTTTATTTTGTACAACATGTTTGTATTTTCCATGCAAATAAAAAAAACAAATAGAAAACAAAGAAAAGCATAAACGTGTTACATACAGTTGCCAGACTTAACACTCACAAGCATAATCACAGAACAATAAGACTTTGGAAAGTCTATAGAAAGTGCATGTCTGTATTCATACCTTATCAATGTTTTGACCCAAGATAGGGGGAGGGAAAAAAACAGGATTGTACAAACTCTACTTTCCTAGCGTCTATTAACCTTCCATCCTGATGTCAGTTAAAGAATAAAGCTATAAGTCAGTGAAAGTGTCTGTTACAATATATGTTTTTATTATTCTGAATGAAGTTTATCTATACTTTCCAAATTGTTTTTAAAAATTGTCATTTTTATATGTTAGCTTGTTTGTCTATTCCTCTGCCTCCATTTGTTATGTACTTTAGTCAAACATTCCATTATGATGGGTGCCCTATACTATTTCCATGGTCTGAGAATTAAGCTTTTCCTTTGCATTCAATAGGTGTGGTAGATCTCTTGTATGAGCCATTGCAGGAAGGATTTTCATGGGACAGAATCACCATTGGTTGGCCAAGAGTGTATTGTTGTGTTACCTACTCTAATAGATCCCCTATTTCCTTCCAAAAAAGTTTTATGACCAGGAATTGTCACCATAGGTGTATAAAAGTACCTATTTGACCACATCTTCTCCAGCAACCTGCTGGGACTGTAAGATAAGACCCCTTTCAGACAGGCATTCCAATCAGGTCCGACTGTCAGTTTTTCATCTAAATGGACAGGAGGCTGTAAACAGACTTGTGTCAAGGTACATTTAGGCCCCTAAAAAAATGAGAGAGGCCTCCTTCCTTTGTCATTTAGGTGCGGATCAGAGGTAGCCAGTAAATGGACAGCGGAGTGCATTTATTCCTAGCCACCAATAGAGCAGAGCAGGCTTTGCCTGTGTCTACTCTGTGGCTCTGATAAAGAGGTTTCTTGTTTTTTTTTCTTTTTTTCTTCTAATTTTCTCCACCAATACCCACCAGTTCCATATATCTTTCAGAGGTTTTACATTTCAACCAACTACACCACGTTTTCCTGATTTTTTCCATTTTATCCTCCTCTATATGACATAACTCCTCCATCCTATAAATATTTTTGACTCTATTTATCCATTCGTTAATTTTTGGAGGAACCTGCCAAAACGTAGGAATCAGACTCTTAGCCACACTAATTAGATGATAAAGTACCCTGATTTTATATAATTTCACTGAGGGCTCAAAGTTATAGAATAAACAACTCCAGGGATCTCTCTGTACAATTATCCTGCATATCTCCTGAATATAATTTTTTTTTTCTCTCCAGTAATCCTGTATTTTTGGACAACCCCACCATATGTGCCATTGTACCCCTTTCTCCGCATCCTCTCCAACACAAAGGTGATGTGTCTACTTGTTGTCTGTGAGCTATGTTTGGTGTAATATACCATCTAGTTAAACATTTATAACTCATCTCTACTGTGCTCATGTGTTAATTTAGAAACTTTATTCCATTGCTGTACATTCAATTCTGTTCCAATCTCTTTTTCCCATTTTTTCAAGAACCCCGGAGGATCAGTTCCTTTTATAGCCATTGGGATCTTATAAATCGTAGAAGTAACATGTTTTGGGATTGTTTTTTCATTTAACAGTTTTTCAAATGGATACATGTCCTCCGACATCCTCAATGGTTGATGGAGACTTGAAACAAAGTGATTTAGTTCATAGTACCGCCACTCTACAAATGTGATAAATAAATCTTTTTTCTTTTTTAGATTTTGAAAAGTGTGCATTTTCCCTTCATTCAATATATCCTTCAAACGTGCATTCTTATCCTTTAACCATTTCCCAAATATATTATCCTTCCGCGGAGGGAAATATTCCGTTCCCTCCAAAGGAGTCAATATTGAATTATATGTCCATCCTTTTTGACTATGCATTTTATCCCATACACTTAAGACTTTCCTTTTCAGTGAACTAATATTAACATCCAATGTCCGCAATTTATGTGGAATCCATACAATCTTTTCTAACTGTGCCTTTCTTAAAATCCCTTCCATCTTCACCCATCCTTTCCCTTGTGAATTAAATGTCCAGTCCACTATTCATGAAAGAATTACTGCTAAATAGTAGTTCCTTACATTAGGTAAGCCCAGGCCCCCTTTTCCTTTTTCTCTACTCAAGACTTCGTAACTGATTCTTGGTTTCTTATTTGCCCATATAAATTTAGTAATCATCTTCTTTATCATCCCGAAAAATGATCCTGGGAGGTGAACTGGAAGCATATGGAACTTATACAAAATTTTTGGCATTATCAGCATATTTACTGAATTTATACGTCCTGTCAAAGAAGCTCCTCCCTTTGAAAGTCTCTTTAGTTCTTCCTTGATTTCATTTATTAGGGGGATATAATTTGCCTGATATATACCCTTTATTGTGGGGGTCAGTTTTACTCCCAAGTATCCCATTTCATTTTCCCTCCATATAAATGGAAACTCTTTTTGCAGACTCAGCTTCTCCAACCTTGGGATATTGATATTTAATATTTCTGATTTTACCAAGTTTATTTTCAGGTTTGCTAGCTCACCGTAGTGTTTTAATACTTTAATTAAATTAGGCAACGTTATTCTAGGTTTCACGATGTAAAACAACATATCATCTGCATAAGCGGCTATTTTATGTTCCAGTTCACCTATCTTTATTCTTGCTAGATCTACACACTTCCTTACTTTCGGCAGAACAGGTTCCAAAGACAATACGAACAATAATGGAGAGAGGGGGCATCCCTGCCTAGTACCATTATACATTCTGAAAAAACGTGAGACTGATCCGTTAACCTTCACCGCCGCTGATGGGTTATTATACAGCCCTTTTATCCATTTTAACATTTTAGGACCTATTCCTATAGCCTCTAATGTGTCAAACATAAATCCCCAATTAACCCTATCAAAAGCCTTTTCGGCATCAATCCATAGGAGTATTGCCAGCACTTTCTCTCTCTCAACTCTTTGTACTAGTATAAGGGATCTCAAACCATTATACCTAACCTCTCTTCCCGGTACAAAACCCACCTGGTCTAGATGTACCCATTCTGGTATCCGATCCTTCAGTCGTGTTGCCATTACCTTAGCATATAATTTAGTGTCTACATTTAGTAAAGATATAGGCCTATAACTGGCTCACTGGGTTCTAGCCTTCACTTCTTTAAGAATAATCGTTATATGAGCTTGTAATGACTCCTCTCTCATTTCCAACTCCTCCCCCAATGCGTTCATATACCTGCACATTTTAGGGATAAGAAGATCTTTAAATATTTTATAATATCCTACTGTATATCCATCTGGCCCTGTGCTTTTACCTCCCCCTGTATTCTTTAAAACTAAATTAATTTCCTCCGGAGTAATGGGTCTTTCGAGGGTCTCTAATTTTTCTTGCGCTAATCTTGGTAGCTCAACTTCACTTAACTATTTCTGCCTGATTCTTTTCTTTTCCTCTTCCCTTTCCTTTTGATCACTACAGCTCACATTATAAAGTTCACTATAATATATTTGGAACCTATTGGCGATATCAGAAGTAACGTGTAATATTTCTCCTTGGACCCCCTCTCCCCCTCCCCCTCCCCCAAACCCGTAGGCCTAAGTTTTGCCCTTGAATCTGTCGTGGGGCCTTCCCACTGGTGATTCCCATATTGGGGTGAAACTCTAAACGTGCACACCCACTCCGCCCCCCCTCTTGCCACATCAGGGATCTAGAGTTTTGGTTAAGCCTCCAGGCTGCCTGACCTTATCTAATCAACATTGCTTAGTTCCTTCTGCACTTCTAACCTCCCTAATTCTCCCTATATGGACCCACAGCCTCGACATGAGAGAGGAGAGGTGAAGGAGGGGCAGGCGAGAGGAGAAAAAAACCCCCAAAAAACTCACCACTCATTAATGTCATACCTCTCACTTCCTTTACCTCCTCCATCCCTCCCCCCCATGTCGGATTACCTTCTTCTTTTATTTACCATCTGCCACCTCTCCTTTCCTGGTCCTAAACACTCAGTAGACCCTTCTGACCACCCCACAATGTCCATTTCTTGTAAATCTAATTTTCTACAAAAGTCACTTAATTCTTCTGGGAATCTTAATTTTGCCAACTTCCCATCTCTCCAACCAATCAGGCAGGCAGGGAGCCTCCAGGTATATTGGATCTTTCTCTCCTTCATCTGTTCCAGTAACAGTTTCAGTGATCCTCTCCTAGCTAACGTTTCAGATGAAATGTCAGTGAATATTTGTATCTTTTTGTCTCTTTCATTTCAGGGGTCTCTCTGAGCTTTTTCCAAATTTTTTCTCTGTCCTCATAGTTGTGGAAGCGGACAATCACATCTCTAGGCAAGTCAGCTGACAGTCCTTGCGGTCTACTTATCCTATGAATTCTCTCTATTTTAAGATGTTCTGTTGGGGATCTATCTAACAGAGGGTTAAGCACTTTCTTTATTTTATCTTCCAATTCTTCTCCATGGGACTCTTCTGGCAAGCCGCGGATCCTTAAATTGTTTCTTTTTTCTCTGTTTTCTTGGTCCTCTAATTTAAATGCAAGCTGTCTCTGTTCTCTTTGCTTTTCTTCCGTCTGCGTCTCAAGTTTAGTGATCCAAAGCTCCTGCGTCTCTATTTTCTCCTCTACCTCCTCCACTCGTGTACCAGTTCATTTTTCATAGATACCTCCAATTTTGCAAACATATCTACCATATCAGCTTTTGTGAGAATTTGTGATGTAGCTCCTTGTTGCTCCATCACACTTTGATCCATTGTGTTATCCACATTTGTCGTGTCGTAAGACTGGTGTGTGTTTTGTGTTCCCAGTGACATTCTTGCGTGGTCTCCCACCCTTTTCCTATTTCTCTCCTGTTGTTTCTCAGGGGTTAATTTATCTAGGATTTTCTCCTGGAGGGGTAGCTATTTCTTTATTGTGCTGGTATTCGCACCTGCTTGGGTGGTTTTTACTCCCCCCTTTAATGGATTTGCTCCTCATCTCTTATGCTTTGCCACAGAATTTGTTGTAATACACGGCTGCTGTATTATCCGTCCCCCTGAGAGACTTTCCCTCCTAAAAAATACTTTTTGGGAGCAGGAGTGATCTATCCAATTCTACAGCCACTGGGAATCACTGAGTACCATCCAAATTCAATCCTCTAACTCCCAAAATGTTCAGGAGTGCATTTAGACTATAACATTAACAGTATATAAATCACAATAGAGAAAGTCCTGCTGTTGCTCACGGTAACTCATCAACCCCTTTCATATCTATGAATCTGGATCTCGTCTTCATAGGGCATACATGATCCCCGCATTTACTGCCGAGCCCAATTCTTGATGGGGTTAGATAGGTTAATGATATTAATAAAGGGTCTCTGTTTCTTTAACCTTCTGGAGGGTCTCAGGATCTCCCCAGGCTGCTAGCCACGTCTTTAATAAATCGTTTTTAAAATTCTCACTCTTCTTCAGCTGTAAAGCGACATCACTGTTCAGAGGTTTTAAAATTGCCTGTCACTTTTTAAAAATTGCCACCTTTCATCCCATGGGCTGGTACCTGGTAAGTCACATGGGCAGTCACATGGATGTCACAGGGATGCTCTCACCGTCCCCATCTCCTCTGCTGTCGCCACCTCCTGCTCCCGGACACTGGCAACCCTCACCGCTCCACCACCTCTTCCAGGAGCACTGGACCGGACCTTCACCTCTGAGACCGGCTCTGCACCTGGACCCAATGCTTCCATGGCTCTCCTCTCTGCTCCACTCCCGCCCGGCCCCACCGTATGTAGAAACTTGAGGGATACGGAGCGGCAGGATAGTGCTGGCTGAAGGACTACAGAGCTACTCTTTCAGTTTTCCGGGTGCCTGGAGCTAATGCTGCTCATGGCGCCATGTCCTCCCCCACTGACCTGCATGCTCCAAATTGATAAAGAGGTTTCTACCCTTAAAATGTGTAAACCTCAGTCCTAGCTATTTGACATTGTTTCAGTATTACCGTTGAATTGGACATTGGATTTATTGTTGTGCCTGTTTATACTTACCTTTCGGAGTATTTTGTAATTTCTCAATAAATTGGTTTTATAGAAATGCACAAAGCTAGTGCACCCTCTATTTATTTCTGTTCTATCTCTTGTGGTGGAAAATGGTGAGAGAAGCCTCTTTGATTGGAAATGGGATTAAAATAAAGTTACAGTGCCATAAGGACTAATTGGCCTTAATACCTGATGAGCAATGCTAACAATTTTGGGTGTGTACCCTCTATAAAAGCACTAGATAGGTCTCCTTAGGAAGCATCTCAGAGACAAAAGGGTAGCAGGAGAGGGGGCCCATTCTCCATTTCTAATTAGGGAGTCACACATTTTTATGGTGTTAAATGAAAAAGGGGAAATGATTTCCACCAGGCCATAAGATCCATGACGCATGTGCTAAATTGTGCCCTATCAATGTTTTTTTCAAGGACACTCAAAATTTTATCTTCACCTCTGTTCAGATTGATTATTCTTGATAAAGCTTTATAATATCAAAGAAGATTTGGAAAGCTGAATCCCTCCTCCCCTTCCTGTCCTTCATTATTTTTAGCAGTAAGGGCAACCTTGTTTTTTTTTTTATTCACACATACAAATTGCACAAAATGTGTATTAGATTTTTAAGAAAGAAGTTTTTAGCATTGCTACTGGGAGCATTTGGATAAAGAAAAGAATTCTGGATAGTTTATTCATTTTTAGAACATGAATGTTCACAAGCCAACTGAAATTTGTTTTCTCCTATTCTTAGAGATCAATTTGGATGGTCTCAAGGAGAGCTGGGAAGAGATCACCAACCCTGTTAGCTAGTTTTATTTTCAGGGGTTCGGGTTTGCTATTTCAAGGAAAGTTATATCTCTAATAGCTATTTGTTTTCTATTGGAATAGTAATTAGCATAATCTCTAGTTTTCACAAATTATTTTTACAATGAGAAAGGTTGTGGAACTTATCAAGTTCTTTTATAATGTTAGGTAGTGAAAGCTATGGTTTAGTCACAAAAAGCAGAACATTATACACAAAAGTAGCAAGTTACTGGGAAACGGAGCCAACCATTATATCATTTTTGTCTGCATTCTGTCTAACCTTATGTTTCTAAGTTAAATATAAATAGCATCAATAACAGCGGACACCCCTGCCAGACCTCACTTTTAATTGCAAAGCCTGAAGAAAATATTAATCATGTTGAAGCTGGCTAAGAGGTTGCCACTTATGGCTAATATAAATGCAAGCACATTGTCACCTAGGTCCAGATAGTGTAACTCTTCTTTAAAGGCCCAGTGTATCCTATCAAATGCCTTCTCAGCATTTGTTGATAAGATCAGGCATAGGATGTTCTGTTGTCTTACATATTTTTTTCCCAAAATCTAAACAATTAAATGGGACAGAAACTTGGTAGAGAGGAAGAATGATCACTACTATCCTTGGGCAACCGAACTCTGTGCCATCTACGTTATTTGGGAAATAGTTTTCTGCATATTTTAGGAAGTAGGCCTAAGTGAGACTGCCCCCATTCCCCAGATTCTTCCCTGTTGCCATCCCATGAAGAACTGTTATAATGTCCATGTTCCAAGACCTGGATATTATATAAGAATGTGTAATAGTATTGGATCAGTTAAGCTACCCAAAAGGACATTTCCTAAGCTACTTAACCAGCCTTCATGTGAGATTTCATATTGTCATCATAACGTTCACTATTTATTTGTACAAAATCTGTCTTAATTGAATTTTCTGTGATGTTCCTATATGAGCAGTTTTATTTTTATATTTCATTGTAAACATTATTTTTTTAAAAAACTAAAATAAAGACTGTTTTTTAAAAAAAAGCTGCCTGAGAGGGCCTGTGCACAATCTTCCTAGTGGGTAATGTGATAAAGTTGTTCTACGCCGTGTTGACTCTCTTCCTAGGAGCTATCACTAACACACTTTTTCCTATTCTTGTAAGAGTTGAACTATAAATCTAAGTTTATGTTTATTTGGGTTAAGCAACATTTGTTTTAATTGCTGGCTTGACTGGGATTGAGTAAGTCCATCTGAAGGGCACCTAGACCTTGTTGTATTCATGCTGCAGGTTTGTGATTTGATGTATCAAGTAAAATACAGTATTTAAAAGAAAAAAAGTAATTTTTTACAGATAAGGTTTTTATAGACATTCGCTTATTCCCTTAACTAAGATTTTTGCATTTTGCTAGTTTAAAGTGCTTAGTAATTTCATTTCAATTTACTGTAGCAAGTACTATGGGGATATCTTTAATATTACAACCTTTTTAAACAGGTGTTAATTACATTTAAATCACTATACAATTAAATTAATTCATATGATTTTCAAAGTTGCCCTTGATATACCCAAAATAAACCATGTATTTTATTAACAGCTATGCATTTACTTTACTATGGAAGCTTGTTTGCGTATGAAGGAAAATAGCAGAGAGCAGAAATAAAGTGCATTCTATTTGAGCATAAATTAAACTTTTTTTTAAAGGAAACTGTTAATCCACAAGTAAAATAGCTTTATATGGACTGTTTACAATACTGTTTACCTGCATAATGAGGTGATATGACATAGGGGTTTGCTAAGCCGAACCAGGGAATATGGGTGTATGGGTGTATCACTTACCTATGCATTTCAAATCTGTGTAAATTTGGAGACAGAATTACGATCTTTTAGAAGGCAAAACAATTTGATTACAGTATAAGTAATTCTACTATGTATTTAGATGTTTGCCTTGAACCAGAACTTCACCTAAAAGGGGAATTTCCACTGTAAGTCCTTGTCCTCTCCTCCTCTACCTATTTTGGCATTTTTTTTTTTTGGAGGGGAGCAGATACTTAGTTTTGACAGGTACCCATTCCCACTTCTACTCAGATCTGAACACCCAGTGGGATGACAGGGGCATTAAACAGACCACGGTATCATGGATCAGCAGCCATGATTACTGTGGTCATCACACACAGGGGGACAGAGGAACAGGCAGGATCAACCAGGTACTTTACAGCAATGGGACAAATTACACTGTAGGAGCACTATGCTATTAAGGAATATGATCATTTTTGTTAGGGTTACAACCACTTTAAGAAGGGAAAATGTCACTTACAGTAAATAGCAAGCACCTTAAAATAAATACATACAAGCTTCGATTGTAGAGTGCTTTGGAATCCCAGAAAACAAGTACAAGCAGTTATACAAATAAGGACCATCTCCAAATGCCCTCACGGTGGGGTGGCTCATTACTAGTAACCATGGGAATACGTTTTTATTTCTTTACAAGACTGTCCTGATTTCCTGGGGTCCTAGTGCACTCTACAAAAAGTTGAAGTATGCAGTAGAGTCAGCCAGCTGAAAAATTCAACAAACAGTTATTAGGAGGCAGCTCAAGATGTCTACACTTGAGCTGCCTCCTAATAACTGTTTTTTGAATTTTCAGCTGGCTGACTCTTCTGCATACTCTACAGATTATAATATATACAGAAGAAAGCAATAACTACTCTTTGTTTTATAAACAAGGCCATCAAATGATATACATTATTAACATCATAGTAAAAAAATATACAAACAAACCACCATGTTTAGCTCTGTTGAATGACCCACTTGAGAAAGTGTCACAAGCTACTGACAGACTGATATTGTTTATTTTTGTTAGTGGCCAAATTAACTATCACTAGATCATGTAAGAAAGCTTCAGTCCCCATTTCTCAGGTATGACAGAAAGCTCTGTGGATCATGACCCATTACAAACAAGCAAGTATTCTCCAGGATACAGGCAACCACTTTGAAAAGGTCTGGAGACCATGGGCACATTATATGCGTATCAACCTCTAAAACCCTTTTTGTCATGCGCTTTATGTCTGTGTGCTTGCCCAGTCCTCTGGGATAACTTCTTTTTTCTCTATCCCCCTTTTTGTTTTGTATTTTCACCTTTTTCTCTTTTGTCTCTTCTGTTAACTGTTTTATAATCCGGCAATGGTGAAAGGGTCCTCCACAAGGGTTATATGCTTTAAGGGGATCACTTAAATGTACTCTGTGTAGCATCTACAATTCTGTGGACTACCTTGAGTGCCCATCTCTAGAGTCACTTTAGCATACCTTGTGTCATATACCTGTACCTGGTGATGGAGCCTGACATGAAGAGGAAGGCAATCTCTTACACCTCCAGCTCGGTACCCCAGGTAAAGTGACAGGAGGCGTGAGAGCCTGGAAAGACACGAGTGCCTGGCAGTTTTGGTGATGATGGCTGCAGATGAGAAGGCAGTAGGCACTTGGCAGGCTGGCAGATCAGATGGGAAGCACTTGGCAGGCAGGCAGGTCACAGACAGGATGCACTTAGCAGACTGGCAGGACACAAGCAGCAGATACTTGGCAGGCTGGCAGGTTACAAACAGCAGGTGCTTGGCAGGTTGCAGAAGTAAGGATGGCCACCATAGGCTGGACACAGAGCAGGGTCAGGCAAGCTGGATCAGACACTAGCAGGCACGTCAGGAACAAAGCAGCAGGCAGAAGAGTAGTCAAGTTCATACTTGAGCTGGCAACGGTAAGCAGACAGAAGGATCAGGCAGAGACATGGTCAAAGAGCAAGCCAGGGGTCTGTTCAAGCAGAGTTCAAGTGTGGTCAGAGGGATCAGGACGGCAGCAGGAGATCAGGAACAGGTAGCAAGTAGCAGATTGCTGTAGTTCATAAGCAAAGTCCTAGTGCATCAGAGATGTCTAAATAGCCCACAAGGGCATGAGCATGGGTTCGGCTAGCAAGAATTTTCTGTCTGCATATAATAATGCACCTGGGCACATTTCTCCATTCCTGACACTGGCTAACAGGAATTCTCCTCCTACACATAACTATGCCCTTGGCACATTTTGCTTGAGGCAACTGCTTGAGGCAAAAAGATTGCCAAATGTGAAAGAGGAGTGGGGGGGGAGGCCTTAAAGCGGAAATTCTCCTTTTGGGTGGAGTTCCATTTTAAGATGGAATGATGCCACACCACCTCTAACAGCATTTAGGGAACCTGACACGTGTTTTAAGAAAAAACACTTTTGTTTGTTCACATTTCTCATTTCTTTGGTTTCATTTGCTGTAAGTGATATGTTGAATGGACCATCACTCCAAAAACCTAGGGACATTTCTTTTATATTTTTTGAATAGAGTAATGAATGTTTGAACCACTAGCAGATTTGGATTGTGAGTCAAGATATTTACTCTCTAATTGTCCCAAGCACCAATGTCACCAGAATGAATGTGACAAACATCATCTGCACTACAATCATCTAAAGTAAACTTGTGTTGGATTCAACTTCTGTGTCTTACTGAAAAGTTAAACTACCTGTGAATGGTGCCAAATTAGCAGATTACCATACTGTCTGGATAGACTGGGACTAAGAAGGTATGTCAATGCATAAAGTGGAATTTAAAACAGAGCAGTCTCTATTATTCTTTATGCAATGCAGTCAGATCATGACTTTTGTGAGTGTTCCAGAAACTCACACCAAGAAAGGCATCTGGACAAAATGATAATCATTTTAGAGTATATGGCAACACTTAACTACTCTATAGTATAGAGGATGATATACAGTATGTGTGAGATTTCATGTGACTGAAATTGTTTTCAAAGAAAAATAATAAGCCTTAGAAAATGTCCACCATTTTACTATAACAGTCCAGGCTGACTTGAGTGGTTCAGTCATGTGTTGTTTGTTTCCCTAAATTAGTTCTATATTAGTTACATACCACTAATTATATAGTGTCGCTGCTGTAGCATCAAATTAACAGTCACGGATAAAGCTGTTACAAATGCAGCTTCTATCAATTCTATAGGATGGGTGAACAAAAAACAAGATTGTTGCCTGGCTATCACACATGCCTATAGCCACTCTTCCTTTCAGTCAGCACTCTATTGGAATTAGGTTTGCTACTTAGTTACATGTTGCATAACCCCAAAAAAACATAATTATAGTACATAGAACATGTGTTGCATGTCCAGTCCTTCTGCCCTGCTGCCAGAACCCCCCCCCCCCCATTACACAGCAATTCTCGGCTCTGATTAGCCAGAGCTGGTGTTCCTGTGTACACAGAGCAGCTCTCACAGATGCTGCTGTCAGACTCAATTACACTAGAAAGATACAAAGTAATATTGTTACTTTTGCATCTACAGTAATACCTCGGTTGACGAATTTAATTCGTTCTGTGGGACTTTTCATATAGCGGAAAATTCGTAAACCGAAACACCGTTTCCCTTAGGAATACATTGAAAACCAATTAATCCATTCCTGAGATCAGAAAAGTCAAAAACAAGTCTTTTATCTGTTCAAAACTCTTTATAAAGTGCACTTGTTAAAGGCATTAATACTGTACAGGGACAGGATTACTCAAGTAATAACATGTCAAACATCTAACTTCAAATTTTAAAGCACACATCATCTTTCAAAATATGGCAAACTTTTCAAACAATTTCAACACTCTCTGGAGGAGGAGCAGAGCAACTGGGCAGCACTAACACAAGCAGGTTCTTTTTCATGTCTAGGCTGTTTTAGTAGGAACCTTTCCATTATCTGCTGCCTCCGGCGCTTTTTCAGCATCCCTCGGAAAGGGGACATGACGTCGGTGTCAAAACTGTTCACAAGTCTCTGGGCTAGAGCCTTATCAGGGTGGTGCTGCTGTACAAAAGCCTGTAGGTTTACCCACAGTTGGCATGCCTCCTTGAGTTCCCTGGAAGAGAGCTGTTCCTCACTTGTTTCCTCCTCCTCAAATGAGACCCGCTCCTCCATCGCCTCCTTCTGCAGTTCCACCAGGTCCTCAGTGGTTCGCTCACGGTTGTGTCCCTCCTCTACCAGCTCACAGACATCTTCCTCAGTCACCTCCAGCCCCATGGTCCTCCCCAAGGAAACAATCTCCTTCAACACTGTTGACTCTGGTGCAGAAGCATCAGAATCAGGTGTCACAACACAGTCTGGCCACAGGTTGTGCCAAGCTAAATTTAGGATTCTATGGCTGACCCCAGCCCAGGCAATGGTGATAATGTGTAGACAGCTCACAATGTCAAAATGGTCTCTCCAAAATTCATGGAGGGCGAGGCTTGATCGATCTGTCATCTCAAAGCATCACCGGAAAAGCTCCCTTGTGTAGAGTTGTTTAAATTTGTAGATGACCTGCTGGTCCATTTGCTGGAGTAGTGGGCTGGTGTTAGGCAGAAGGAACACGACTGTGATGAAGTTAACATCCTCCAGCAAGTCTTCCTGAGGCCTGGAGGATGAGCAGGAGCATTGTCCATGAGCAGCATGGCCTTGAGCGGCAGGGTATTGTCGACAAGGTGCTGCTTGACAGCAGGACCAAAAACAAGATTGACCCACTGCACAAACAAGAGGCGTGTGACCCAAGCCTTTGGGTTGGACCGCCACAAAACGCTCAACTGCTCCTTCTTCACCTTGTGTTTCTTGTAGTCCCGTGGGTTCTCTGAGTGGTAGATGAGCAGGGGCTTGATCTTAAGGTCCCCACTGGCATTGGCGCAGAACAGGAGGGTGAGACGGTCCTTCATCGGCTTGTGGCCAGGCAATGAGGTCTCCTCTTCCATGATGAAGGTACACCCAGCCCAGTTGGATGCCAGATCTGGTCTTGAATCTTTTGAACCACCCCCTGCTTGCCTTGAAGCCTTCTGCATCGGTTGACATTCCTGGATGTTGGACTGAAGAGTGTTGATTGTGGTCGAGGGTAATGGTGATTGGAGTATGGTCTGACCATGTTATGGTGCTGATCATTGAAGAAGTGACATGTTGTAGAGTCCATTTGTCTGTGATGAAAAAGTCAATTCTGGAGTAGGATAGATGGGATGGTGAGTAGTAGGCGTAATCTTTTTCTGTGCTATGTTGGCATCGCCAGATATCGTAGAGATCATTGTTATGCAAAAAGTGGTTAAAATTGTGTTTGGAGGAGCGTTTGTTGAAGGAAGAGTCCAGAAGTGGATTGCCTATGATGTTGAAGTCTCCACCAATGAGAAGTCTGCCTTTTTTTTGAGAGGAAATGGTTGAGTTTGTTGTAGAATTGGAGTTGGTTGGTATTTGGACCGTAGACATTGACCAGGGTGTAAAGGATTTTGATGATTATGCAGATCAGGATATGGTAGCGGCCTTGGGGGTCTGCTGTTTCAGAGATGTATTGGAATCAAAGGGATTTTCTTATAGCTGTAATGACACCATTCTTTTTCTTGGGATTTGTCACCATATATATGGAAGAAAATTGATGCACATTGAATTTAGGGATTTTGGTGGAGGCGAAATGTGTTTCCTGCAGGAATAGGACGTCAGCTTGTAGGGAGCGAGCTACTTTCAGAAGTAAGGATCTCTTATAAGGGGAGTTTAGGCCACGGACATTTAAGGATGCTATGTTAATCATTTTGTTGAGCGTTGACGGGTTCTGTGAAGTAGAGGAGTTGTTTCCTAGGTTGTTGAGTAAGGTAGGTTTTCTTTTGTCGTAGGTGATGGTCTTCCAGAGGTGGGATGTTGGGGGCTCGGTTTGGTCGCTGGATTGGGGGAGGTTTTCCTGGTCAGGATAGGCAGTTCTGCCCAAGAGGGGATTCAGTCTGCTTTCTTTTGGACAGCAAAACTTCCCTAATGCCTGATGTTGGCCATGGCTGTGGCATTGTCTGAATGGATTCTTGTTGGGTGATCTCACAACTAGGGGGTCCAGCAATGAAAGGACCACTAAGCCTCCCCCTTATGACAATGTCCCCTGCACTGAGAGGGAATATATGACTCCCCAGCCAGATAAGCTCACATCTTTGGGGGAAAGGGCTTGCCTGACTCTAATGCGGAGATGGACATCCACCAAATTAGGGAGATTCTGATCTTGCAGGTCAGGCCGATGACCCTCATGCTCGTATGAGCCATGGGTCAACCCTGGGTCTGAAGCATGAGAGCCAATGGACAGAAGTTTGTCCTGGAGACATATGCAATGTGAGGCCCAGGTTATTCAGTCAGTGAGTCAGTTCCAGATATGACTTCCAAAAGTTGAAGAACAAAACATAGCTTTGATTAGGTTTGATTAGAAAACCTTAACACATTCCCCACCTGGGGCAGTGGAAAGATAAATCTGTCTTTGTGGAGAGAGAAGCAAAATTGAGAGCATGAACCTGAAAGGAGACAGAGTTCAAAACTTCATTGTTTAGCCCCTGAAAATGACACTCTGGACCCAAACATCTGGGATTTGCAGGGACCAAAAAGTCAAAACACAAGACATTTTTCCCATTCTTACAAGTGGGGTGTTCCTCTGAGAAGAGGGTTTGAAGCCAGACTTGACTGGCTCTAGGATCGTGTTTTCTGATAAAAGCTTGTTCCAGGCTTTGGTTTGGAGCTGGAGGGCTGCAAGAGATTATGGGAACTTTTTATAGCCCAGGAGTAAAAAGGCTATTGACAGAAGTACAGTTCTTCTTTTTCTGGGGGAGGAGAGTACTCTTACCACCTGTGATTTTCTTGATGTACTTAACTAAGGAGGGACCAAACAAGCATACTATTTCAAAGAGCAGACACTCTACTTGATTCTTGAACTGGAGTTCTACTGACTAGCATTTCAGCCAAAGAATCCTTCACATATGGACAAAGAGAAGGCTCATCCAGGAGATCTGGTGAAGAGCATCCACCCAACCATTCATATAGTAGCATATAGTTGTTGGTGTAGAGCAGAGTAGACAGGCCCAGGAGCAAGCTGAGTCGGTAACAGGAAATCACAGGTCAGAATCACAGGAAACAAGAAAAAGGAACAGGGCACAGGGAGCTAAAGATCATCCAGCAACTTGAGGAAGTGATGAGCCTCCTTATAAAGGTCTTCTGGCACCAGATTGAGGCTGATATGTACTTCTGCGGCCATGTAGAGTACTGGCAGAGAATGACATGGGTGGTTAATGTCCCGAATAGCTGAAGGTACGAAGGATGGGCCTGGCTGGACTTACTTCGGCGTACTGGGCAGTTACGCAGGAAGTGGCCCATGGTCCCACAGTAAAGACAGAGGTTACCTTGCTGTCTGCGTAGCCTATCTTCCAGAGTTAGGCAGGTTGGAGAAGGCCGATTTGCATAGGTTCCACCTCCGTATGGTTGATGGGTTGCGGAGCAAGGGCATGAGCCTTTGGCCCTGGAACTTTTGGCAGAACCCAAGTGGGCTGAAAGGTCTGAGTACGCTCAGCGCATCTTTCCCATAGACGCCGATCCAACCGAGTAGCGAGCAGGATAAGGTTCTCCAAGGAGAAGGGAGCTTCCACCCTAGCTAACTTGTCCTTGAGGGACTCGGACAGGTCTAGGCAGAACTGGTACTTCAATGCTGCATCATTCCAACCGGTGTCTTACAGAACTCCACTATGTAGTCCTCCACAGGCCGTCAACCTTGTAGTAGAGCATGGAAGGCGGGCTCAGCAGTGGAGGTGGTAACACTATAGCAGGAGTGGTGGCAGGAGACTGACTGGCGGGTTCGGCTACTGGGTTGGAAATGGTGGAGGGATCCTGGTCCTCGGAAGTAGAGAGGGAGTGAAGACGCCCTTCTAGCTGGAAGTATCCTTGCTGTACATCCTTCACTGCTTAGGTAAGTGCTGTCATCTGTTGGCACAGGGCCTCTGGAGACCAATGGAGAGAGGGCTTCCCTTACGGCTAAGTTCTGGATTCCCCTGAGAGTGGGACAGCAGGAGTCAGGCCCAAAGTTGCACAGGTTGCCAGTAGGAGTGCTGGTTGGTGGTCCACTCAAAAGCACATCTGCTACACGGAGATAGGTCTGCAGACAGGAGGCGCCTCTGCGTGGTATGCAAGCCCTTCCAGGATTTAGATGTTTACTGGGTAGTCGGTTCAAGCCAAGGTCAGGTACCAGGTAATCAGAGCAGACGTAGTCAGATGGGATAGACAAGGTCATACACAAAAGAGCGAGAGAGAAAGAGTATCCGTAAGCCAAGCCGAGGTCAGATCAGGGGTAAAGCAGAGTAGACAGGTCCAGGAGCAAGCCAAGTCCGTAACAGGAAATCACAGGTCAGAATCACAGGAAACAGGAAGCAGAAACCAGGAACAGGGCACGGGAAGCTAGAGATCATCCAGCAACTTGAGGAAGTGATAAGCCTCCTTATAAAGGCCGTCTGGCACCAGACTGAGGCTGATGTGTACTTCTGTGGCCATTTAAAGTACTGACAGAAATGCCAGATCTTCCAGAACTTGTGCCGTGGACAGGACACTGACACAGCCTATATCTGCATACCTGCTGCTATCCTTATTTTCACTACCACTTGTTACCAACCCTTGGCTTGTTCATCAAATACTCTTCCATGTTATCCCACCCTGCTATACTTGTTACTGACCTTTAGATTGTTTACTTATCCTTACCTGCCATAAATGCTACGAGTCCCTGGCTTTCTCACCTCCTGGTGAGAAGATTTTAAGGACCATGAAATGGTACTAACATGCAGCAAAACCTATCTCCACCATCAGGAGCTCTGTTGATAAAAGGTTATTGATTAGACTCCAAACCTCAGGTGAGCCAGCTGACTACCTGTGAACCTTTCTGCTACTACAGCCACTGATTGCTGAGTCTCACCCCAGACCGTGCCAAGAAAGCCTCTAACCTTTTATCCACTGGGTCCTTGAACACAGGATTTTCCTCTATAGGGACTGCAAGCTCTTTGGTAAGACAAGAGATAGCAGGGTCTACTAAAGGGGCTGAATCTTTTTGCGTGAAGCTCTGCTCTATAAGATATTGCTAAGAAAAATGTTTTAATGAACAGCTTTTCAAGGTGAGGCCAGTCAACCATGCAGGATACCTTGGTGTTAACAGACTCAGGCTGCTGTAATGTTAAACAAGCGTGTATAGTGTCAGTAGGAGTAGCAATGGTATCCTTAAGCTTAGATGAAATTGCAGCCAAAGCAATTCATTGTGATCCAGTTCCTTAGAAGGAATGTGGAGGGGATCTTCCTCACTTATCTTTTCCTCAGGAAATGTGTCTGCAACCAAGGCATAGTCAAAGACCAACACAGATGGTGTTACTGAGTGAGCTTGCTTACTTGTGACCTTTGTTATGCATGATCTGTAAAAGGACCAAAAAATTCTACCCATGAAATTAGTCATTGTGTCACAGAACTCCTCCCTAGAAAGGTAGGGGGACGGCTGAGCTGCCAAAGGGCCAAGAGAGTGCCCAGAGAAATCAGAGAATCAGATTGGGGAAAATTAACTGAATAGGGTTACGTCTTATATACCGGGTACTATGAGCTTCTGCACAAACATAGGTTTCCAGAGACTGATGTGTTGTACTGTGGAGGGAGCCATGGATGCTGGTGATGACCTGGAGAAAGCATGCCCAGAGAAGGAAAAAGGTATGAACATGCTCAATGAAGCAGCTGAGAATGACTCTACACAGGCATATTAGTACCAGATACAAAAGAAGCGTGCCAGACTAAGTGAAAATAATAGCAGCAATAATAATAGCACCAGTATCTACCATCTGTTTTAAGTGTTGCAACCAATTCTCCTCAGTGACAAAGACCGGAAGATCTAAAGTACTCAAGCCCAACACTTATTGAGGGAGATATCCTCACTCTCTGGACAGGATACAAAATATGAGACCTGTGGCCCTGGACCTGTATAGCATTGTGTGGCTAACGTAACACAATGTACCATGTGCCAAGGTGAAAGCCCATGTAGGATCCAGTGCCTGAAGATCCATTACTAGCTGGCAACATACCTTTACACAAACAGGGCCTGAGTATGGTCCCCCAGGGCTCAGGTGAGAAGTCAAAAATCTAGAAGCTGTAGAAACCACTATTTAATAGAAAACAATTTTAGAAAGAAAAAACCTCCAAAGAGGTAAGATTCTCTCAGTACAGCAGAGGTTCATCACTTAAGAACACTAGCGAAAAACCTAGACTAGCTGGGGGTGGGAGGGGTTATATAGGGAATGTCTCTGCAACTTTCATTTTCTTTTCCAGTGTACAATTCCCTAAAGGTAGCTACATATAACCCATGGTTAAAGACGAAAGATTTATACTATATAACTAAGATTTTTTAATCAGAACTATATGTATGTATGTACTTTATGTGTGTAATTATAATATAAACACATATATACTACACACACACTCTAAAGATCAACAAGGTGTAATTGACGTAATAAGTTTTACATTGTATTCTGCAAATTAATACTCAAATTTTATAGATAGGCATCTTTGATTAGAGGTTCCAAATTAATAACTATTTCAGTAGGGACCAGACACAAAAAGATACACTCAGCATCTATCTAAATAACTGTTCTGTTTATTTGGGGCATTGACTTTTTTATATTATGTAGGTATCACATTAATATTACAATTGTACCTTTATGGTAACTAGGGGCGCTACATAGGCAGGCTAGTCCATTTTGCTAATAAGACGACAGATGGTGTCCTGGGGTATTTCCTCCCAGATCTGAAGCAGGACATCACTGAGCTCCTGGACAGTCTGAAGTGCAATCTGACAGTGTCGAATGGACCGAAACATGATATCCCAGAGGTATTCTATTGGATTTAGGTCAGGCGAGTGGGTCTGACATCCCGACCCAGTGGTAGTCATGGTGCCATTGTCTAGCCTGTAGAGGTCTGTGCATCCCTCCATGGATATGCCTCTCCAGACCATCACTGACCCACCACCAAAACGGTCATGCTGAATGTTCTCCATTTCCAGACCCTTTCACGGCGGACCTGCCAATTCTGGTGTTCAATGGCAAATGCCAATCAAGCTCTTTGGTGCCATGCAGTGAGTACAGGGCCCACTAGAGGATGTCCAGCCCTTAGGCTACCCTCATGAAGTCTGTTTCTGATTGGTCAGAGACATTCACACCAGTGGCCTGCTGGAGGTCATTTGGTAAGGCTCTGGCAGTGCTCATCCTGTTCCTACTTGTACAAAGAAGCAGATACCGGTCCTGCTGATGGGTTAAGGACCTTCTACAACCCTGTCCAGCTCTCCTAGATTAACTGTCTGTCTACTGGAATCTCCTCCATGCTCTTGAGACTGTGCTGGGAGACACAGCAAACCTTCTGGCAATGGCACGTATTGATGTGCCATCCAGGAGGAGTTGGACTGCCTGTGCAACCTTTGTAGGTTCCAGGTATCACCTCATGCTACCAGTAGTGACACTGACCCTAGCCAAATGCAAAACTAGTGAAAACCAGTCAGAAAAGATGAGTAGGGAAAAAAATGGCATCCACCTATGTCTCATTGTTGCCAGTCTAGTGTACCTGTTGTTAATTTCATTAATACCAAAGCAGCTGAAACTGATTAACAAACTGCTCTGCTACTTAATTGACCAGATCAATATCCCAGGAATTTAATTGACTTGATTCTATACTCTGATTAAAAAGTATTCCTTTAATTTTTTTACAGACTAATTGCAGCTTAATTGTGGACATGCTGACTCTTCAGTATAGTTAAACACAGGCAATTCTACATATTATAGAAGACATGTAAAAGACAATATGAATTCAGCATGGCTGAACTACTTTTCAAATCAAATAATAAAAAAAAAAAAAATATATATATATATATATATATATATATATATATATGTGTGATGGAGGGTAAGCGGGACAGAACACACAAGGCAGACGGCAAACACTTAAAGCTTTATTAAAACAGACAACAGTCACTCAATGGGGAGTAGTGCAGGGAGAGAGAGTCCAAAATACTTGTAATCCAGCCCCGATGGGCAAAGTTAAAGTCTCTACAGCAATTTGTAATCCATGAGGCAGTTCATAAGCAGTCAGATAGCACAAGGGAAGCATACACTCAAGCAAAGCTGATGCGGTGGTCTCAGGCAGAGCTGATGTGGTAGTCTCTGGCAAAGCTGATAGTGTCTCAGGCAGGGCTGATGTAGCTTCTGGGGTCCCCCTTCCTCCAATGGGGCTCAGGCAGAGCAGGGGGGCCACTAGAGTCCAGCTGGACCCCTCAGTGGTTGCCCAGCAGAATGGCTCCACAAGAGAGACCAGTACTGGCCTCTTAAACCCCCTGAGCAGGATAAGAGGTGGGGGGGGGTCATTAGCAGGTGACAATGAAGAGAATGGACAGGAATGGAACTACAGTAATTTAATTTGTAGCTGTAAACAGAAAATACTGGTTGGACAGGCTGGACACTGAAACAGGATAATTGGATTTGCAGCTGTAAACTGTGTAACAGTGGGGGAAATACATTAATACAAAAGTAAGGCACTAATTAGTGGAGAGGATATTAGAATTAGGCAAAGGACTGGTTGAACAGGATGGACACAATAATTTAATCTGCAGCTGTAAACAGTGTAACAGTGGGGAAAATACATGAATACAAAAGTAAGGCACTAATTAGGGATGTATACACTAATTGAATTTGGGACCTTTTGTGGAGGGGGAGCCTTAATTATAGCTAGGGGCCTTTGGCCCACAGGAGTGAATACTAATTGGAGGAGGCTCTTCCTATGGCCAGGAGGGATAAGGAAAAAGGAATTAATACCTGGGGATTAATTACTGGGCTGGCAGAGAACTCATATCGTGACACTCCGGATCAGTAAGCAGGAATTGATAATTGGCCGGGCCCCTATTCCGTGACAATAAAGTATATATATACATATACACAGTATAAATGTCTCTTATCAATCCAAAAGTCACCTGGCTTTAGTTTAGGAGATCCTTCCAAACTGTTAGGATCTGGAATTTTGGGAGTAAACACATAAATAAGTTTGTCAAAAACCTTAAGAGATCAGCAACATTCTCTGTGAGGAGGACTTCAGCTGCTGAGAAAGATATAAGCAAGTAAGCGGCACACTCCCAAAATAAATCTCATAGGGCAAAAGTCCAATATTCCCTTAGGAGCTTAAAAAATATGAA